>NC_080864.1:7789369-8116937 GCF_030435755.1 Ochotona princeps | reverse complement strand
TGGCTCTAGGCGCAAATATTGGTGTGAGAGCTAATTCAATCAAGGAAACACTGCATGTTGGTGAAGCGCATATTGAAGAAGAATCAGCATAGTGGTTCTTGTGGAGAACAACTCCACTTGGCTCACTAACTTCACACACCATCAGGCTTCCATGCAGCTCTCAGGGAAACTCAGTTTTCTCACTCTAGGTTTAAGGCCCTTTGAGTGCCTAGGACTGAAATGAACCTTGGTGAGCTTCCCACACAAACCAATCCTTCACATGCGGGTTTCACATGCCACCAACTCCACATTCACAGACCATTTCTGCGCCAAAGCCATTTTCAGATAGCCCTCAATGCAAGGGATCTAGGCGCAAATATTGGTGTAAGAGCTAAATCAATCAAGGAAACACTGCATGTTGGTGAAGCGCATATTGAAGAAGAACCAGCCGAGTGGTTCTTGTGGGAGAACAACTCCTTTTGGCTCACTAACTTCACACACCATCAGGCTTCCATGCAGCTCTCAAGGAAACTCAGTTTTCACACTCTAGGCTTAATGCCCTTTGAGTGCATTAGGTAGGAATGAATCTGGTAGAGCATCCAACACAAACCAATGCTCCACATGCGGGTTTCACATGCCACCAACTCCACATTCACAGACCACTTCAGCGCCAAAGCCGTTTTCAGATAGCCCTCAATACAAAGTATCTAGCCCAAATATTAGTGTGAGAGCTAATTCAATCAAGGAAACACTGCATGTTGGTGAAGCACATATTGAAGAAGAATCAGCCGAGTGGTTCTTGTGGGAGAACAACTCCACTTGGCTCACTAACTTCACACACCATCAGGCTTCCAAGCAGCTCTCAAGGAAACTCAGTTTACACACTCTAGGCTTAATGCCCTTTGAGTGCCTAGGACTGAAAAGAACCTGGTAGAGCATCCACACAAACCAATGCTCCACATGCGGGTTTCACATGCCACCATCTCCACATTCACAGACCACTTCAGCGCCAAAGACGTTTTCAGATAGCACTCAATACAAAGGCTCTGGGCCTAAATATTGGTGTGAGAGCTAATTCAATCAAGGAAACACTGCATGTTGGTGAAGCGCATATTGAAGAAGAATCAGCCGAGTGGTTCTTGTGGGAGAACAACTCCATTTGGCTCACTAACTTCACACACCATCAGGCTTCCAAGCAGCTCTCAAGAAACTCAGTTTTCACACTCTAGGCTTAATGCCCTTTGAGTGCATTATCTAGGAATGAAGGTGGTAGAGCTTCCCACACAAACCAATGCTCCACATGCGGGATTCACATGCCACCAACTCCACATTCACAGACCACTTCAGCGCCAAAGCCGTTTTCAGATAGCCCTCAATACAAAGGCTCTAGGCGCCATTATTGGTGTGAGAGCTAATTCAATCAAGGAAACATTGCATGTTGGTGAAGCACATATTGAAGAAGAATCAGCCGAGTGGTTCTTGTGGGAGAACAACTCCACTTGGCTCACTAACTTCACACACCATCAGGCATCCAAGCAGTTCTCAAGGAAACTCAGTTTACACACTCTAGGCTTAATGCCCTTTGAGTGCCTAGGACTGAAAAGAACCTGGTAGAGCATCCACACAAACCAATGCTCCACATGCGGGTTTCACATGCCACCAACTCCACATTCAAAGACCACTTCAGAGCCAAAGCCGTTTTCAGATAGCCCTCAATGCAAAGGCTCTTAGGCGCAAATATTGGTGTGAGAGCTAAATCAATCAAGGAAACACTGCATGTTGGTGAAGCGCATATAGAAGAAGAACGAGCCGAGTGGTTCTTGTGGGAGAACAACTCCTTTTGGCTCACTAACTTCACACACCATCAGGCTTCCATGCAGCTCTCAAGGAAACTCAGTTTTCACACTCTAGGCTTAATGCCATTTGACTGCCCAGGACTGAAATGAAGCTTGGTGAGCTTCCCCCACAAACCAGTGCTCCACATGCGGGTTTCACATGCGACCAACTCCACATTCACAGACACTTTCTAGCCAAAGCCGTTTTCAGATAGCCCTCAATGCAAAGGCTCTAGGCCCAAATATTAATGTGAGAGCTAATTCAATCAAGGAAACACTGCATGTTGGTGAAGCGCATATTGAAGAAGAATCAGCCGAGTGGTTCTTGTGGGAGAACAACTCCATTTGGCTCACTAACTTCACACACCATCAGGCTTCCAAGCAGCTCTCAGGGAAACTCAGTTTTCACACTCTAGGTTTAATGCCATTTGACTGCCCAGGACTGAAATGAAGCTTGGTGAGCTTCCCCACAAACCAGTGCTCCACATGCGGGGTTTCACATGCCACCAACTCCACATTCATAGACCACTTCAGCGCCAAAGCCGTTTTCAGATAGCCTTCAATGCAAAGGCTCTAGGTGCAAATATTGGTGTGAGAGCTAATTCAATCAAGGAAACACTGCAAGTTGGTGAAGCGCATATTGAAGAAGAATCAGCCGAGTGGTTCCTGAGGGAGAACAACTCCATTTGGCTCACTAACTTCACACACCATCAGGCTTCCATGCAGCTCTCAGGGAAACTCAGTTTCTCACTCTAGGCTTAAGGCCCTTTGAGTGCCTAGGACTGAAATGAACCTTGGTGAGCTTCCCACACAAACCAATCCTTCACATGCGGGTTTCACATGCCACCAACTCCACATTCACAGACCATTTCTGCGCCAAAGCCATTTTCAGATAGCCCTCAATGCATGGGATCTAATCACAAATATTGGTGTAAGAGCTAAATCAATCAAGGAAACACTGCATGTTGTGAAGCGCATATTGAAGAAGAACCAGCCGAGTGCTTCTTGTGGGAGAACAACTCCTTTTGGCTCACTAACTTCACACACCATCAGGCTTCCATGCAGCTCTCAAGGAAACTCAGTTTTCACACTCTAGGCTTAATGCCCTTTGAGTGCATTAGGTAGGAATGAACCTGGTAGAGCATCCCACACAAACCAATGCTCCACATGCGGGTTTCACATGCCACCAACTCCACATTCACAGACCACTTCAGCGCCAAAGACGTTTTCAGATAGCCCTCAATACAAAGTATCTAGCCCCAAATATTAGTGTGAGAGCTAATTCAATCAAGGAAACACTGCATGTTGGTGAAGCGCATATTGAAGAAGAATCAGCCGAGTGGTTCTTGTGGGAGAACAACTCCTTTTGGCTCACTAACTTCACACACCATCAGGCTTCCAAGCAGCTCTCAACGAAACTCAGTTTTCACACTCTAGGCTTAATGCCCTTTGAGTGCCTAGGACTGAAAAGAACCTGGGTAGAGCATCCCACACAAACCAATGCTCCACATGCGGGTTTCACATGCCACCAAATCCACATTCACAGACCACTTCAGCGCCAAAGACGTTTTCAGATAGCCCTCAATACAAAGGCTCTGGGCCTAAATATTGGTGTGAGAGCTAATTCAATCAAGGAAACACTGCATGTTGGTGAAGCGCATATTGAAGAAGAATCAGCCGAGTGGTTCTTGTGGAGAACAACTCCATTTGGCTCACTAACTTCACACACCATCAGGCTTCCAAGCAGCTCTCAAGGAAACTCAGTTTTCACACTCTAGGCTTAATGCCCTTTGAGTGCATTATCTAGGAATGAAGGTGGTAGAGCTTCCACACAAACCAATGCTCCACATGCGGGTTTCACATGCACCAACTCCACATTCACAGACCACTTCAGCGCCAAAGCCGTTTTCAGATAGCCCTCAATGCAAAGGCTCTAGGCGCCATTATTGGTGTGAGAGCTAATTCAATCAAGGAAACATTGCATGTTGGTGAAGCACATATTGAAGAAGAATCAGCCGAGTGGTTCTTGTGGGAGAACAACTCCACTTGGCTCACTAACTTCACACACCATCAGGCATCCAAGCAGTTCTCAAGGAAACTCAGTTTACACACTCTAGGCTTAATGCCCTTTGAGTGCATTAGGTAGGAATGAACCTGGTAGAGCATCCCACACAAACCAATGCTCCACATGCGGGTTTCACATGCCACCAACTCCACATTCACAGACCACTTCAGCGCCAAAGCCGTTTCAGATAGCCCTCAATACAAAGGCTCTAGGCCCAAATATTAGTGTGAGAGCTAATTCAATCAAGGAAACACTGCATGTTGGTGAAGTGCATATTGAAGAAGAATCAGCCGAGTGGTTCTTGTGGGAGAACAACTCCATTTGGCTCACTAACTTCACACACCATCAGGCTTCCAAGCAGCTCTCAGGGAAACTCAGTTTTCACACTCTAGGTTTAATGCCCTTTGAGTGCCCAGGACTGAATGAAGCTTGGTGAGCTTCCCCACAAACCAGTGCTCCACATGCGGGTTTCACATGCCACCAACTCCACATTCATAGACCACTTCAGCGCCAAAGCCGTTTTCAGATAGCCTTCAATGCAAAGGCTCTAGGTGCAAATATTGGTGTGAGAGCTAATTCAATCAAGGAAACACTGCAAGTTGGTGAAGCGCATATTGAAGAAGAATCAGCCGAGTGGTTCCTGAGGGAGAACAACTCCATTTGGCTCACTAACTTCACACACCATCAGGCTTCCATGCAGCTCTCAGGGAAACTCAGTTTCTCACTCTAGGCTTAAGGCCCTTTGAGTGCCTAGGACTGAAATGAACCTTGGTGAGCTTCCCACACAAACCAATCCTTCACATGCGGGTTTCACATGCCACCAACTCCACATTCACAGACCATTTCTGCGCCAAAGCCATTTTCAGATAGCCCTCAATGCATGGGATCTAATCACAAATATTGGTGTAAGAGCTAAATCAATCAAGGAAACACTGCATGTTGGTGAAGCGCATATTGAAGAAGAACCAGCCGAGTGCTTCTTGTGGGAGAACAACTCCTTTTGGCTCACTAACTTCACACACCATCAGGCTTCCATGCAGCTCTCAAGGAAACTCAGTTTTCACACTCTAGGCTTAATGCCCTTTGAGTGCATTAGGTAGGAATGAACCTGCTAGAGCATCCCACACAAACCAATGCTCCACATGCGGGTTTCACATGCCACCAACTCCACATTCACAGACCACTTCAGCGCCAAAGCCGTTTTCAGATAGCCCTCAATACAAAGTATCTAGGCCCAAATATTAGTGTGAGAGCTAATTCAATCAAGGAAACACTGCATGTTGGTGAAGCGCATATTGAAGAAGAATCAGCCGAGTGGTTCTTGTGGGAGAACAACTCCACTTGGCTCACTAACTTCACACACCATCAGGCTTCCAAGCAGCTCTCAAGGAAACTCAGTTTACACACTCTAGGCTTAATGCCCTTTGAGTGCCTAGGACTGAAAAGAACCTGGTAAGAGCATCCACACAAACCAATGCTCCACATGCGGGTTTCACATGCCACCAAATCCACATTCACAGACCACTTCAGCGCCAAAGACGTTTTCAGATAGCCCTCAATACAAAGGCTCTGGGCCTAAATATTGGTGTGAGAGCTAATTCAATCAAGGAAACACTGCATGTTGGTGAAGCGCATATTGAAGAAGAATCAGCCGAGTGGTTCTTGTGGGAGAACAACTCCATTTGGCTCACTAACTTCACACACCATCAGGCTTCCAAGCAGCTCTCAAGGAAACTCAGTTTTCACACTCTAGGCTTAATGCCCTTTGAGTGCATTATCTAGGAATGAAGGTGGTAGAGCTTCCCACACAAACAATGCTCCACATGCGGGTTTCACATGCCACCAACTCCACATTCACAGGCAACTTCAGCGCCAAAGCCGTTTTCAGATAGCCCTCAATGCAAAGGCTCTAGGCGCCATTATTGGTGTGAGAGCTAATTCAATCAAGGAAACATTGCATGTTGGTGAAGCACATATTGAAGAAGAATCAGCCGAGTGGTTCTTGTGGAGAACAACTCCACTTGGCTCACTAACTTCACACACCATCAGGCATCCAAGCAGTTCTCAAGGAAACTCAGTTTACACACTCTAGGCTTAATGCCCTTTGAGTGCCTAGGACTGAAAAGAACCTGGTAGAGCATCCCACACAAACCAATGCTCCACATGCGGGTTTCACATGCCACCAACTCCACATTCAAAGACCACTTCAGAGCCAAAGCCGTTTTTAGATAGCCCTCAATGCAAAGGCTCTAGGCGCAAATATTGGTGTGAGAGCTAAATCAATCAAGGAAACACTGCATGTTGGAGAAGCGCATATAGAAGAAGAACCAGCCGAGTGGTTCTTGTGGGAGAACAACTCCTTTTGGCTCACTAACTTCACACACCATCAGGCTTCCATGCAGCTCTCAAGGAAACTCAGTTTTCACACTCTAGGCTTAATGCCATTTGAGTGCCTAGGAGTGAAATGAAGCTTGGTGAGCATCCCACACAAACCAATGTTCCACATGCGGGTTTCACATGCCACCAACTCCACATTCACAGACAACTTCAGCGCCAAAGCTGTATTCAGATAGCCCTCAATGCAAAGGCTCTAGGCCCAAATATTGGTGTGAGAGCTAATTCAATCAAGGAAACACTGCATGTTGGTGAAGCGCATATTAAAGAAGAATCAGCCGAGTGGTTCTTGTGGGAGAACAACTCCACTTGGCTCACTAACTTCACACACCATCAGTCTTCCAAGCAGTTCTCAAGTAAACTCAGTTTACACACTCTAGGCTTAATGCCCTTTGAGTGCCTAGGACTGAAAAGAACCTGGTAGAGCATCCACACAAACCAATGCTCCACATGCGGGTTTCACATGCCACCAACTCCACATTCACAGACCACTTCAGCGCCAAAGTCATTTTCAGGTAGACCTCAATGCAAAGGCTCTAGGTGCAAATATTGGTGTGAGAGCTAATTCAATCAAGGAAACACTGCATGTTGGTGAAGCGCATATAGAAGAAGAACGAGCCGAGTGGTTTTTGTGGAAAACAACTCCGTTTGGCTCACTAACTTCACACACCATCAGGCTTCCAAGCAGCTCTCAAGGAAACTCAGTTTTCAACTCTAGGCTTAATGCCCTTTGAGTGCATTATGTAGGAATGAACATGGTAGAGCATCCCACACAAACCAATGCTCCACATGCGGGTTTCACATGCCACCAACTCCACATTCACAGACCACTTCAGCGCCAAAGCCGTTTTCAGATAGCCCTCAATGCAAAGGCTCTAGGCGCAAATATTGGTGTGAGAGCTAAATCAATCAAGGAAACACTGCATGTTGGTGAAGCGCATATAGAAGAAGCATCAGCCGAGTGGTTCTTGTGGGAGAACAACTCCTTTTGGCTCACTAACTTCACACACCATCAGGCTTCCATGCAGCTCTCAAGGAAACTCAGTTTTCTCACTCTAGGCTTAATGCCCTTTGAGTGCCTAGGACTGAAATGAAGCTTGGTGAGCTTCCCACACAAACCAATGCTCCACACGCGGTTTTCACATGCCACCAACTCCACATTCACAGACCACTTCAGCGCCAAATCCGTTTTCAGATAGCCCTCAATGCAAGGGATCTAGGCCCAAATATTGGTGTAAGAGCTAAATCAATCAAGGAAACACTGCATGTTGGTGAAGCGCATGTTGAAGAAGGATCAGCCGAGTGGTTCTTGTGGGAGAACAACTCCTTTTGGCTCACTAACTTCACACACCATCAGGCTTCCATGCAGCTCTCAAGGAAACTCAGTTTTCACACTCTAGGCTTAATGCCATTTGAGTGCCTAGGAGTGAAATGAAGCTTGGTGATTTCCCGCACAAACCAATGTTCCACATGCGGGTTTCACATGCCACCAACTCCACATTCACAGACCACTTCAGCGCCAAAGCTGTTTTCAGATAGCCCTCAATGCAAAGGCTCTAGGCCCAAATATTGGTGTGAGAGCTAATTCAATCAAGGAAACACTGCATGTTGGTGAAGCGCATATTGAAGAAGAATCAGCCGAGTGGTTCTTGTGGGAGAACAACTCCACTTGACTCACTAACTTCACACACCATCAGGCTTCCAAGCAGTTCTCAAGGAAACTCAGTTTACACACTCTAGGCTTAACGCCCTTTGAGTGCCTAGGACTGAAAAGAACCTGGTAGAGCATCCCTCACAAACCAATGCTCCACATGCGGGTTTCACATGCCACCAACTCCACATTCACAGACAACTTCAGCGTCAAAGCCGTTTTCAGATAGCCCTCAATACAAAGGCTCTAGGCCCAAATATTGGTGTGAGAGCTAATTCAATCAAGGAAACACTGCATGTTGGTGAAGCGCATATTGAAGAAGAATCAGCCGAGTGGTTCTTGTGGGAGAACAACTCCATTTGGCTCACTAACTTCACACACCATCAGGCTTCCAAGCAGCTCTCAAGGAAACTGAGTTTTCACACTCTAGGCTTAATGCCCTTTGAGTGCATTATCTATTAATGAATGTGGTAGAGCTTCCCACACAAACCAATGCTCCACATGCGGGTTTCACATGCCACCAACTCCACATTCACAGACCACTTCAGCGCCAAAGCCGTTTTCAGATAGCCCTCAATACAAAGGATCTAGGCCCAAATATTAGTGTGAGAGCTAATTCAATCAAGGAAACACTGCATGTTGGTGAAGCGCATATTGAAGAAGAATCAGCCGAGTGGTTCTTGTGGGAGAACAACTCCACTTGGCTCACTAACTTCACACACCATCAGTCTTCCAAGCAGTTCTCAAGGAAACTCAGTTTACACACTCTAGGCTTAATGCCCTTTGAGTGCCTAGGACTGAAAAGAACCTGGTAGAGCATCCCCCACAAACCAGTGCTCCACATGCGGGTTTCACATGCCACCAACTCCACATTCACAGACCACTTCAGCGCCAAAGCCGTTTTCAGATAGCCCTCAATGCAAAGGCTCTAGGCGCCATTATTGGTGTGAGAGCTAATTCAATCAAGGAAACACTGCATGTTGGTGAAGCGCATATTGAAGAAGAATCAGCCGAGTGGTTCTTGTGGGAGAACAACTCCATTGGGCTCACTAACTTCACACACCATCAGGCTTCCAAGCAGCTCTCAGGGAAACTCAGTTTTCACACTCTAGGCTTAATGCCCTTTGACTGCCCAGGACTAAAATGAAGGTTGGTGAGCTTCCCCCACAAACCAGTGCTCCACATGCGGGTTTCACATGCCACCAACTCCACATTCACAGGCAACTTCAGCGCCAAAGCCGATTTCAGTTAGACCTCAATGCAAAGGCTCTAGGTGCAAATATTGGTGTGAGAGCTAATTCAATCAAGGAAACACTGCATGTTGGTGAAGCGCATATAGAAGAAGAACGAACTGAGTGGTTTTTGTGGGAAAACAACTCCATTTGGCTCACTAACTTCACACACCATCAGGCTTCCAAGCAGCTCTCAACGAAACTCAGTTGTCACACTCTAGGCTTAATGCCCTTTGAGTGCATTATCTAGGAATAAACATGGTAGAGCATCCCACACAAACCAATGCTCCACATGCGGGTTTCACATGCCACCAACTCCACATTCACAGACCACTTCAGCGCCAAAGCCGTTTTCAGATAGCCCTCAATGCAAAGGCTCTAGGCGCCATTATTGGTGTGAGAGCTAATTCAATCAAGGAAACATTGCATGTTGGTGAAGCACATATTGAAGAAGAATCAGCCGAGTGGTTCTTGTGGGAGAACAACTCCACTTGGCTCACTAACTTCACACACCATCAGGCTTCCAAGCAGTTCTCAATTAAACTCAGTTTACACACTCTAGGCTTAATGCCCTTTGAGTGCCTAGGACTGAAAAGAACCTGGTAGAGCATCCCACACAAACCAATGCTCCACATGCGGGTTTCACATGCCACCAACTCCACATTCAAAGACCACTTCAGGGACTGAAAAAGATGGCCGACTGCAGAGAGCTGGTGTAGGGTGGAGTAGGGAAGGAGGAGAGCCGATCCAGCAGAGAAACAGGCCTGGAGGCGCGAAACTGTAGGGAGAAGAGCGAGAAGGTCACTGGAGTTCACTAAAGCAAGAAGATCTACACAGCGTAAAGGAACAGCCGCAAAAAGTAGGAAAGAAAATACAGCACGCCGCGAGAAACCTGGTGAGTCACGATCCCAGGCAGGGGGAAGGCGGCAGAGGTTCAACCGCCCCAGGGAAAACAGAGGCGGCTGGAAGGATAGGCGCCCACACTGACAGGGGCACCAGTCCCCTGGAAGGCAGGAGCCCCCAGAGGAGGCTACTGGACTGATCATTGGGTGCATTATCCCTGCAGAAGTGGAGGAAAAGCTGGGGAGATTTCCCAGAGGCTTGCCTACCCGCTGCACAGCGGCTCTGGGAGAGTGCAGAGGGAACAGGAGCAGCACTGTGGGACTGGGGCTCAGAGATCCCCATATCGGCTCCGAGCTGTGGACTGGCTGCGGGAGAGTCAGTGGATCCTGTTGCTGGACTCGCCCTGAGCCCCAGAGGCTGGGCAACGCTCGACAGGGCCTCACGTCCTGGGCAGATGAGCAGACTAGTGGGGGCACGTCTCACCTAAAGGGCTCTGTGCCTCTCAGAGATCCGCTTCCATCCTTGAGAGAGTGCAGCTGAGGAAGTGGCTTCTTCAGGGCGGAGTCCCCAGCTGGGCTCAGCTAGAGAGGCCAGACCAGAGCGGGCTCAGCTGAACTGGCCGGACAGGTTTTCCCAGCAGGAGCCCTCTCAGAAAGACCTGCCTGTGGTGTTGCAGCCCTCAGCGGAGCAGCGCTTCCGAGTTTGGCACTGGGGCCGCGGAGATCTCCAGCCCAGCACAGGCCGGGGTTGGGGATTTTAGGCTCCGAGCAGCAGGAGCCTTTGCTGTGCTAACCTCAAGCCCTGAAGGAGAGTCTCGGCTCAGCACTGAGGCAGAGACCCCCGCTGTATTAGCCTTGTGACCCAAAGCCCAGGCGCGGCTCGGCAGAGTGAATCTGTAGGGCACTGCCTTTGAGAGGGAGCCACAGGGGAAGGGGCCTGGCACTAGGGCTGGCCCACAAAGCCTCCTGACCCAACTCGGGGCTGTGATCTACAGACCCTGAAAGCAGCTGGTGACTCAGGCAGTAAGCCCTGCTGGGCTCAGCCGGAGACCCCAAACCAGAGCCGGCTCAGCTGAATCACCGCTAAAATCTCAAAACAACAAGAAGTAAAAACACAATGAGGAGAAGTATCAGAAAAAGCAATGACCCAGAGGAAAGATCAAGCACTCCCTCCCAATACAACCAAAAACTAATCCCAATATCTGAGATGCAAGATGAAGACATAGAGGAACTATCAGATAAGGACTTTAAGAAGCTAATGATGAAATTCGTCAGAGAGGGTGAAAAGCGCTGGGAAGAGTCTAAGGCATTCGAAAACCATATCACTGCAGAAATAAATCAAGTCAAAAAGGGAATCCTTGATATAGAGAACAAAATTGAAAGCCTAACCAACAGAATGAACACAGCAGAAGACAGAATATCAGAATTGGAAGACAATCAGAATGAAAGGCAGCAGCTCATCAAACAGTTGGAGACAAATCTAGAGAAAGCCAATAGGTCCATACAGGAAATGAAAGACAACCTCAAAAAATCAAATATTAGAATAATAGGCCTTCCCGAAGGAGTGGAAAAGGAGACAGGCTTGCAACGAGTGCTCAATGAGATAATACAGGAGAACTTCCAGAATACTGGAAATATAAATCTAGCACAAATCCAGGAAGGACAAAGAACCCCCAGGAGATACGACCCAAACAAATCGTCTCCCAGACATGTGGTCCTCAAGCTACCTTCAAGTGAATACAAGGAAACCATTCTAAGACAAGTAAGAAAAAAGGATAAGATTACTTTCAGGGGAAGGGAAATCAGGATCACAGCCGACCTATCAGAAGAAACGCTCCAAGCAAGGAGAGAATGGGGTAAAACCTATCAAATCCTGAAACAAAACAACTGCCAACCAAGAATAATGTACCCAGCAAAGCTCTCATTTATATTCAAGAATGAAATCAAATACTTCAACAGTAAAGAGAAACTCGAAGAATACATCAACACGAAACCAGCTCTGGAAAATCTCCTCAGGAAGGTGCTAAACCCAGAAAGAAAAAATACAAACCAAAATCAAAGATGGCAAATGGGAAGACCTCCCCACTAAAATCCATACAAGAAAAGTCAACAAATCAAAAACTCTAATAGTCGCAAATACACACTTGCACACTTACACTCATGGCAGCCCAAAACCAATTCCTCTCAATATTATCTCTAAACACAAATGGCTTAAACTCACCAATCAAAAGGCATAGATTAACGGAATGGATCATCAAACAGCACCCAACTATATGTTGCCTACAAGAGACACATCTAACCAGAAAATCCTGTAAGAAATTTAAAGTGAAAGGATGGAAAAAGACATTTCATGCCAATGGACGAGAAAAAAAGGCTGGTGTAGCTGTTCTAATCTCAGATGACCTAGACTTCAAGCTGACAGACATCAAAAAGGACAGAGAAGGACATTATATATTGGTGAAGGGACTGATCCATCAAGAAGTAATCACAGTCGTGAACATATATGCACCTAATTCCAATGCGCCTAGCTTCGTGAAGCAACTACTTACAGACTTAAGGGGAGACATAGATACACACACAATAATAGTGGGCGATCTTAACACCCCGCTAACAACTATAGACAGATCAACAAAACAAAAACTCAACAAAGAAACAACAGAGCTCGTACAAACATTAGAACAACTGGACTTGGTAGACATTTATAGAATTTTTTATCCTAAGACCACAGATTATACATTTTTTTCAGCAGTACATGGCACCTTCTCCAGGATCGACCACATGATAGGACACAAAGCAAATCTAAATAACTTCAAAAAGATAGAAATCATACCATGTACCCTCTCAGACCACCACGGAATGAAACTGGAAATCAGCAATTCAAAATGCCCAAGGAAATATAGAAACTCTTGGAGGTTGAACAATATGCTATTGAACGAACAATGGGTCAGGGAAGAAATTAAAGATGAGATCAAAAAATTTATGGAAACCAATGAAAACTCTGATACAACATTCCAAAACTTGTGGGACACTGCCAAAGCAGTGCTACGGGGTAAACTCATCGCAATTGGAGCTCATGTCAAGGCCCAAGAGAGGCGCCAAATACAGGAACTAACCACACACCTCCAGGAATTGGAAAAGCAGCAGCAGATGAGCCCCACACACAACAGGAAACAAGAAATCATCAAAACAAGGGAGGAAATCAACCAGATAGAAATAAAAAAAACCATACACAAAATCAACAAATCAAAAAGCTGGTTTTTTGAAAAGATAAACAAAATAGACACCCCGCTGGCCCGACTGACAAAGAAAAAACAAGAGAAAGCAAGAATTAACAGCATCAAAGATGAAAAAGGCAACATAACAACAGACATTACAACCATTAAGAACATAATCAGAAATTACTACAAAGCACTGTACTCCAACAAATCAGAAGACCACCAAGAAATGGAAAAGTTCTTAGACTCACACAACCTGCCAAAACTTAGCCCAGAGGCAACAATCAACCTGAACAAACCCATAACTGAAGCAGAGATTGAATCAGTGATTAAAGACCTCCCAACAAAGAAAAGCCCAGGCCCAGACGGCTTCACTCCAGAATTCTACAAAACATTCTGAACAGAACTAACCCCAATCCTCTACAAACTCTTCAAAACAATAGAAAAGGAAGCAACCCTTCCAAACTCATTCTATGAAGCCAACATTACCTTAATCCCAAAACCGGGCAGAGATCCTACAGAGAAGGAAAACTACAGACCTATCTCTTTGATGAACATTGATGCTAAGATTCTCAACAAAATCCTAGCCAACAGAATTCAAAAACACATCAGACAGATCATTCATCCAGATCAAGTAGGATTCATCCCTGGAATGCAGGGATGGTTCAACATTCGGAAATCCATAAATGTGATACACCACATCCAAAAACTGAAAAACAAGAATCACATGATAGTATCAATAGATGCAGAAAAAGCTTTCGACAAAATCCAGCACAACTTCCTGCTAAAGACCCTAACCAAGGTAGGCATAGATGGAAAAATCCACAACATAATCAAAGCAATATATGCAAAACCCAATGCCAGCATCATACTGAATGGAGAAAAACTGAAACCCTTCCCACTGAGATCTGGAACAAGACAGGGATGTCCGCTTTCTCCGCTGCTATTCAACATAGTTCTAGAGGTACTCGCTGAGGCCATAAGACAAGAAAAAGAAATCAAAGGAATCCAAATGGGAAATGAAGAAGTCAAGCTTTCACTATATGCAGATGACATGATTCTTTATATGGAAGAGCCAAAAGGCTCAACACAGAGACTACTAGAACTTATACGAGAGTTCGGTAGAGTAGCAGGGTACAAAATTAATGAACAAAAATCAACAGCCATAGTGTATGCTAACAACCCCAAGTTGGAAAAAGATCTAACCAGCAAGATACCATTCAAAGTAACAAAGGAAAGCATGAAGTATCTGGGAATTAACCTAACCAAAAATGTTGGAGACCTATTTGAGGAAAACTACAAACTACTTAAAAAAGAAATTGAACAAGATCTAGAAAGATGGAGTAACATCCCATGCTCCTGGATAGGTAAAATCAATATCATTAAAATGTCTATACTGCCAAAGGCAATATATACATTCAACGCAATCCCAATCAAATTGCCCAAAACATTCTTCACAGATCTGGAAACAATGATTCAAAGGTTCATTTGGAAACACAAAAAACCACGAATAGCTAGAACCATTCTCAAGAACAGGAAGTTAGCAGGGGGAATCACAGTCCCAGACCTCTGGACATACTATAGGGCAGTGGTTATCAAAACAGCCTGGTACTGGCAAAAAAATAGAGCAGAAGATCAATGGAGCAGAATAGAAACACCAGATGGGAACCCACACAAATACAGCCAAATAATCTTTGACAAAAAGACAAATGACAACCCAGGCAAATGGGAAGGTCTGTTCAATAAATGCTGTTGGGACAACTGGTTGATAGCCTGCAGAAACAAAAAGATAGACCCACATCTCTCACCATATACTAAGATCAAATCCAAATGGATAAAAGATTTAAACCTACATCCAGAAACCTTCAAACTTTTGGAAGAAAATGTTGGAAACACACTGGAACACTTAGGGGTAGGCCCTCACTTCCTAAAAAAGACTCCAAATGCAGTAGAAATCAAGACCAAAATAAACAAGTGAGACCTCATCAAACTAAGAAGCTTCTGTACAGCTAGAGAAACAATCAACAAAGTAAAAAGGCAACCCACAGAATGGGAGAAGATCTTCGCACACGACTTAGGTGATAGAGGGCTGATCTCCAGAATATACAAAGAGCTACAAAACAACCAAAATGTCAAAACAAACAAGCCACTCAAGAAATGGGCACGGGAAATGGGCAAACACTTCACAAAGGAACAAACCCAAATGGCAAATAAACATATGAAAAAATGCTAAAGTTCCCTGGCAATAAGGGAAATCCAAATTAAAACATCAATGAGGTACCACCTAACGCCAGTAAGACTGGCCCACATGAATAAAAGCACCAACAACACTTGTTGGCGAGGTTGTGGGGAAAAGGGAACCCTACTCCACTGCTGGCGGGCTGCAGGATGGTACAGCCTCTATGGAAATCAGTATGGAGAACATTCAAACAACTCAAATACAACATACCGTATGACCCAGCAATAGCACTCCTAGGAATATATCCAGAACACTTGTTTTATGAAAAACCAACATGCACTCCTATGTTCATAGCAGCACAATCAGTAATTGCAAAAACATGGAAGCAGCCAAAATGCCCATCAACAGAGGATTGGATAAGAAAGCTATGGTTCATCTACTCCATGGAATACTACTCAGCTATTAAAAAAAACAAAATGCAGTTCTTTGTGGCCAAATGGGCCAAACTGGAAACCATAATGCTAAGGGAAATGAGCCAATCCCAAAAGGATAAATACCACATGTTTGCCTTAATTTGATATGATGTTATGTATAACAAGTTATGTTATGAATGTTATATGTTGTGTATAAACCAAAATTGAAATGTCAATGAGGTGGTCACAGAAGGTAGATAAGAACTCGCATTTACTTTTACCATATTGGTTACTCATTACTATGTCAATTAATTCCGTAATGATGTAAACTTTTGCTGATGGTATGTTGGAGCTTTTAATTGATCGGGATGATACTCTGCTGGCTCTGTCTTCAGACGAGAGAGGGTATACCTAAGAAGCCGTTGAACTTGACTAGACAATGAGATGCTGGACTCTATGTTTGGTATATGCTTGCAATGGGGGAATCTCAACTGAACTTGAACTGTGGTTATGCAACAAGGTGGAGGAATCCACCATGGTGGGAGGGTTTGGGGAGAGGTGGGGAGAATCCCAGTACCTATGAAACTGTGTCACATAATACAATGTAATTAATTAATTTAAAATAAAAAAAAAAAACACAAGTTCAGAGCCCAAGCCATTTCCCGCTGCCATGGAAACCAAGTGCTCTGGCAGCACATATGTCTGAAAGTGGATATGACACCTAGGGAACTCAGGGCGGTGGTGAATGGCAACTGCCCAAAGCAGCAGCACAGCTCTTCCAGTGCCGAAATAACTCCACCTCAGTCATGAACTTCACATACCATCAGCTGTGCTAGCAGCTATCTAGGAAACCCTGTTTGGTCACTTCCAGTCCAATGCCCATTGAGCCCAGTTCAATGGAATCAAGAAGGTTGAGCACCCACACTAAACTTACATGCAGCTCCTCACTGAAGGCACACAAAACTCCACAGCCAAACACAAGTTCAGCACAAAAGCCATTTCTTTTTTTTTTTTTTTTTTATTTTAAATTCATTAATTACATTGTATTATGTGACACAGTTTCATAGGTACTGGGATTCTCCCCACCCCTCCCCAAACCCTCCCACCATGGTGGATTCCTCCACCTTGTTGCATAACCACAGTTCAAGTTCAGTTGAGATTCCCCCATTGCAAGCATATACCAAACATAGAGTCCAGCATCTTATTGTCCAGATAAGTTCAACGGCTTCTTAGGTATACACTCTCTGGTCTGAAGACAGAGCCAGCAGACTATCATCCCGATCAATTAAAAGCTCCAACATACCATCAGCAAAAATTTACATCATTATGGAATCAATTGACATAGTAACGAGTAACCAATATGGTAAAAGTAAATGCGATTTCTTATCCACCTTCTGTGACCACCTCATTGACATTTCAATTTAGGTTTATACACAACATATAACATTCATAACATAACTTGTTATACATAACATCGTGTCATCTTAAATTAAGGCAAACATGTGGTATTTATCCTTTTGGGATTGGCTCATTTCCCTTAGCATTATGGTTTCCAGTTTGGCCCATTTGGCCACAAAGAACTGCATTTTGTTTTTTTTAATAGCTGAGTAGTATTCCATGGAGTAGATGAACCATAGCTTTCTTATCCAATCCTCTGTTGATGGGCATTTTGGTTGCTTCCATGTCTTTGCAATTACTGATTGTGCTGCTATGAGCATAGGAGTGCATGTTGGTTTCTCATAAAACAAGTGTTCTGGATATATTCCTAGGAGTGCTATTGCTGGGTCATACGGTATGTTGTATTTGAGTTGTTTGAATGTTCTCCATACTGATTTCCATAGAGGCTGTACCAGCCTGCAGCCCCACCAGCAGTGGAGTAGGGTTCCCTTTTCCCCGCAACCTCGCCAACAAGTGTTGTTGGTGCTTTTATTCATGTGGGCCAGTCTTACTGGCGTTAGGTGGTACCTCATTGATGTTTTAATTTGGATTTCCCTTATTGCCAGGGAACTTTAGCATTTTTTCATATGTTTATTTGCCATTTGGGTTTGTTCCTTTGTGAAGTGTTTGCCCATTTCCCGTGCCCATTTCTTGAGTGGCTTGTTTGTTTTGACATTTTGGTTGTTTTGTAGCTCTTTGTATATTCTGGAGATCAGCCCTCTATCACCTAAGTCATGTGCAAAGATCTTCTCCCATTCTGTGGGTTGCCTTTTTACTTTGTTGATTGTTTCTCTAGCTGTACAGAAGCTTCTTAGTTTGATGAGGTCCCAATTGTTTATTTTGGTCTTGATTTCTACTGCATCTGGAGTCTTTTTTAGGAAGTGAGGGCCTACCCCTAAGTGTTCCAGTGTGTTTCCAACATTTTCTTCCAAAAGTTTGAAGGTTTCTGGATGTAGGTTTAAATCTTTTATCCATTTGGATTTGATCTTAGTATATGGTGAGAGATGTGGGTCTATCTTTTTGTTTCTGCAGGCTATCAACCAGTTGTCCCAACAGCATTTATTGAACAGACCTTCCCATTTGCCTGGGTTGTCGTTTGTCTTTTTGTCAAAGATTATTTGGCTGTATTTCTGTGGGTTCCCATCTGGTGTTTCTATTCTGCTCCATTGATCTTCTTCTCTATTTTTGTGCCAGTACCAGGCTGTTTTGATAACCACTGCCCTATAGTATGTCCAGAGGTCCGGCACTGTGATTCCCCCTGCTAACTTCCTGTTCTTGAGAATGGTTCTAGCTATTCGTGGTTTTTTGTGTTTCCAGATGAACCTTTGAATCATTGTTTCCAGATCTGTGAAGAATGTTTTGGGCAATTTGATTGGGATTGCGTTGAATGTATATATTGCTTTTGGCAGTATAGACATTTTAATGATATTGATTTTACCTATCCAGGAGCATGGGATGTTACTCCATCTTTCTAGATCTTGTTCAATTTCTTTTTTAAGTAGTTTGTAGTTTTCCTCGAATAGGTCTCCTACATTTTTGGTTAGGTTAATTCCCAGATACTTCATGCTTTCCTTTGTTACTTTGAATGGTATCTTGCTGGTTAGATCTTTTTCCAACTTGGGCTGTTAGCATACACTATGGCTGTTGATTTTTGTTCATTAATTTTGTACCCTGCCACTCTACCGAACTCTCGTATAAGTTCTAGTAGTCTCTGTGTTGAGCCTTTTGGCTCTTCCATATAAAGAATCATGTCATCTGCATATAGTGAAAGCTTGACTTCTTCATTTCCCATTTGGATTCCTTTGATTTCTTTTTCTTGTCTTATGGCCTCAGCGAGTACCTCTAGAACTATGTTGAATAGCAGCGGAGAAAGCGGACATCCCTGTCTTGTTCCAGATCTCAGTGGGAAGGGTTTCAGTTTTTCTCCATTCAGTATGATGCTGGCATTGGGTTTTGCATATATTGCTTTGATTATGTTGTGGATTTTTCCATCTATGCCTACCTTGGTTAGGGTCTTTAGCAGGAAGTTGTGCTGAATTTTGTCGAAAGCTTTTTCTGCATCTATTGATACTATCATGTGATTCTTGTTTTTCAGTTTTTGGATGTGGTGTATCACATTTATGGATTTGCGAATGTTGAACCATCCCTGCATTCCAGGGATGAATCCTACTTGATCTGGATGAATGATCTGTCTGATGTGTTTTTGAATTCTGTTGGCTAGGATTTTGTTGAGAATCTTAGCATCAATGTTCATCAAAGAGATAGGTCTGTAGTTTTCTTTCTCTGTAGGATCTCTGCCCGGTTTTGGGATTAAGGTAATGTTGGCTTCATAGAATGAGTTTGGAAGGGTTGCTTCCTTTTCTATTGTTTTGAAGAGTTTGTAGAGGATTGGAGTTAGTTCTGTTCGGAATGTTTTGTAGAATTCTGTAGTGAAGCCGTCTGGGCCTGGGCTTTTCTTTGTTGGGAGGTCTTTAATCACTGATTCAATCTCTGCTTCAGTTATGGGTTTGTTCAGGTTGATTGTTGCCTCTGGGCTAAGTTTTGGCAGGTTGTGTGAGTCTAAGAACTTTTCCATTTCTTGGTGGTCTTCTGATTTGTTGGAGTACAGTGCTTTGTAGTAATTTCTGATTATGTTCTTAATGGTTGTAATGTCTGTTGTTATGTTGCCTTTTTCATCTTTGATGCTGTTAATTCTTGCTTTCTCTTGTTTTTTCTTTGTCAGACGGGCCAGCGGGGTGTCTATTTTGTTTATCTTTTCAAAAAACCAGCTTTTTGATTCGTTGATTTTGTGTATGGTTTTTTTTATTTCTATCTGGTTGATTTCCTCCCTTGTTTTGATGATTTCTTGTTTCCTGTTGTGTGTGGGGCTCATCTGCTGCTGCTTTTCCAATTCCTGGAGGTGTGTGGTTAGTTCCTGTATTTGGCGACTCTCTTGGGCCTTGACATGAGCTCCAATTGCGATGAGTTTACCCCGTAGCACTGCTTTGGCAGTGTCCCACAAGTTTTGGAATGTTGTGTCAGAGTTTTCATTGGTTTCCATAAATTTTTTGATCTCATCTTTAATTTCTTCCCTGACCCATTGTTCGTTTAATAGCATATTGTTCAGCCTCCAAGAGTTTCTATATTTCCTGGGACATTTTGAATTGCTGATTTCCAGTTTCATTCCGTGGTGGTCTGAGAGGGTACATGGTATGATTTCTATCTTTTTGAAGTTATTTAGATTTGCTTTGTGTCCTATCATGTGGTCGATCCTGGAGAAGGTGCCATGCACTGCTGAAAAAAATGTATAATCTGTGGTCTTAGGATAAAAAATTCTATAAATGTCTACCAAGTCTAGTTGTTCTAATGTTTGTACGAGCTCTGTTGTTTCTTTGTTGAGTTTTTGTTTTGTTGATCTGTCTATAGTTGTTAGTGGGGTGTTAAGATCACCCACTATTATTGTGTGTGTATCTATGTCTCCCCTTAAGTCTGTAAGTAGTTGCTTCACGAAGCTAGGCGCATTGGAATTAGGTGCATATATGTTCACGATTGTAATTACTTCTTGATGGATCAGTCCCTTCACCAATATATAATGTCCTTCTCTGTCCTTTTTGATGTCTGTCAGCTTGAAGTCTAGGTCATCTGAGATTAGAACAGCTACGCCAGCCTTTTTTTCTCGTCCATTGGCATGAAATGTCTTTTTCCATCCTTTCACTTTAAATTTCTTACAGGATTTTCTGGTTAGATGTGTCTCTTGTAGGCAACATATAGTTGGGTGCTGTTTGATGATCCATTCCGTTAATCTATGCCTTTTGATTGGTGAGTTTAAGCCATTTGTGTTTAGACATAATATTGAAAGGAATTGGTTTTGGGCTGCCATGAGTGTAAGTATGCAAGTGTGTATTTGCGACTATTAGAGTTCTTGATTGGTTGACTTTTCTTGTATGGATTTTAGTGGGGAGGTCTTCCCATTTGCCATCTTTGATTTTGGTTTGTATTTTTTCTTTCTGGGTTTAGCACCTTCCTGAGGAGATTTTCCAGAGCTGGTTTCGTGTTGATGTATTCTTCGAGTTTCTCTTTACTGTTGAAGTATTTGATTTCATTCTCGAATATAAATGAGAGCTTTGCTGGGTACATTATTCTTGGTTGGCAGTTGTTTTGTTTCAGGATTTGATAGGTTTTACCCCATTCTCTCCTTGCTTGGAGCGTTTCTTCTGATAGGTCGGCTGTGATCCTGATTTCCCTTCCCCTGAAAGTAATCTTATCCTTTTTTCTTACTTGTCTTAGAATGGTTTCCTTGTATTCACTTGAAGGTAGCTTGAGGACCACATGTCTGGGAGACGATTTGTTTGGGTCGTATCTCCTGGGGGTTCTTTGCCCTTCCTGGATTTGTGCTGGATTTATATTTCCAATATTCTGGAAGTTCTCCTGTATTATCTCATTGAGCACCCGTTGCAAGCCTGTATCCTTTTCCACTCCTTCGGGAAGGCCTATTATTCTAATATTTGATTTTTTGAGGTTGTCTTTCATTTCCTGTATGGACCTATTGGCTTTCTCTAGATTTGTCTCCAACTGTTTGATGAGCTGCTGCCTTTCATTCTGATTGTCTTCCAATTCTGATATTCTGTCCTCTGCTGTGTTCATTCTGTTGGTTAGGCTTTCAATTTTGTCCTCTATATCAAGGATTCCCTTTTTGATTTGATTTATTTCTGCAGTGATATGGTTTTCGAATGCCTTAGACTCTTCCCAGCGCTTTTCACTCTCTCTGACGAATTTCATCATTAGCTTCTTAAAGTCCTTATCTGATAGTTCCTCTATGTCTTCATCTTGCATCTCAGATATTGAGATTAGTTTTTGGTTGTATTGGGAGGGAGTGCTTGATCTTTCCTCTGGGTCATTGCTTTTTCTGATACTTCTCCTCATTGTGTTTTTGCTTCTTGTTGTTTTGAGATTTTAGCGGTGATTCAGCTGAGCCGGCTCTGGTTTGGGGTCTCCGGCTGAGCCCAGCAGGGCTTACTGCCTGAGTCACCAGCTGCTTTCAGGGTCTGTAGATCACAGCCCCGAGTTGGGTCAGGAGGCTTTGTGGGCCAGCCCTAGTGCCAGGCCCCTTCCCCTGTGGCTCCTTCTCAAAGGCAGTGCCCTACAGATTCACTCTGCTGAGCCGCGCCTGGGCTTTGGGTCACAAGGCTAATACAGCGGGGGTCTCCGCCTCAGTGCTGAGCCGAGACTCTCATTCAGGGCTTAAGGTTAGCACAGCAGGGGCTCCTGCTGCTCGGAGCCTAAAATCCCCAACCCCGGCCTGTGCTGGGCTGGAAATCTCCGCGGCCCCAGTGCCAAACTCGGAAGCGCTGCTCCGTTGAGGGCTGCAACACCGCAGGCAGGTCTTTCCGAGTGGGCTCCTGCTGGGAAAACCTGTCCGGCCAGTTCAGCTGAGCCCGCTCTGGTCTGGCCTCTCTAGCTGAGCCCAGCTGGGGACTCTGCCCTGAAGAAGCCACTTCCTCAGCTGCCCTCTCTCAAGGGTAGAAGCTGATCTCTGAGAGGCACAGAGCCCTTGAGGTGAGATATGCCCCCACTAGTCTGCTCCTCTGCCCAGGACGTGAGGCCCTGTCGAGCGTTGCCCAGCCTCTGGGGCTCAGGGCGAGTCCAGCAACAGGATCCACTGACTCTCCCACAGCCAGTCCACAGCTCAGAGCCGATATGGGGATCTCTGAGCCCCAGTCCCACAGCGCCGCTCCTGTTCCCTCTGCACTCTCCCACAGCCGCTGAGCAGCGGGTAGGCAAGCCTCTGGGAAATCTCCCCTGCTTTTCCTCCACTTCTGCAGGGATGATGCACCCAATGATCAGTCCAGTAGCCTCCTCTGGGGGCTCCTGCCTTCCAGGGGACTGGTGCCCCTGTCGGTGTGGGCGCCTATCCTTCCAGCCGCCTCTGTTTTCCCTGGGGCGGTTGAACCTCTGCCGCCTTCCCCCTGCCTGGGATCGTGACTCACCAGGTTTCTCGCGGCGTGCTGTATTTTCTTTCCTACTTTTTGCGGCTGTTCCTTCACGCTGTGTAGATCTTCTTGCTTTAGTGGACTCCAGTGACCTTCTCGTTCTTCTCCCTACAGTTTCGCACCTCCTGGCCTGTTTCTCTGCTGGATCGGCTCCCCTCCTTCCCTACTCCACCCTACACCAGCTCTCTGCAGTCGGCCATCTTTTTCTCTCCCCCACAAAAGCCATTTCTTGCTGCCATGGAAACCAAGGGCTCTGGCACCACATATGTCTGAAAGTGGATGTGACACCTAGGGAACTCAGGGCGGTGTCGAATGGCAACTGCCCGAAGCAGCAGCACAGCTCTTCCAGTGCCAAAACTACTCCACCTGCCTCATGAACTTCACATAATATCCACTGTGCTAGCAGCTGTCTAGGAAACCCTGTTTGGTCACTTCCGGTCCAATGCCCATTGAGCCCAGTGGGATGGAATCAAGCAGGTTGAGCACCCACATTAAACTTAAATGGAGCTCCTCACTCAAGCCGCTCAAAACTCCACAGCCAAACACAAGTTCAGCGCCCAAGCCATTTCCCGCTGCCATGGAAACCAAGTGCTCTGGCACCACATATGTCTGAAAGAGAATATGACACCTAGGGAACTCAGGGCGATGCTGAATGGCAACTGCCCGAAGCAGCAGCACAGCTCTTCCAGTGCCGAAATAACTCCATCTCAGTCATGATCTTCACATACCATCAGCTGTGCTAGCAGCTATCTAGGAAACCCTGTTTGGTCACTTCCAGTCCAATGCCCATTGAGCCCAGTTCAATGGAATCAAGAAGGTTGAGCACCCACACTAAACTTACATGCAGCTCCTCACTGAAGGCACACAAAACTCCACAGCCAAACACAAGTTCAGCGCAAAAGCCATTTCCCGCTGCCATGGAAACCAAATGCTCTGGCAGCACATATGTCTGAAAGTGGATGTGACACCTAGGGAACTCAGGGCGGTGTCGAATGGCAACTGCCCGAAGCAGCAGCACAGCTCTTCCAGTGCCAAAACTACTCCACCTGCCTCATGAACTTCACATAATATCAACTGTGCTAGCAGCTGTCTAGGAAACCCTGTTTGGTCACTTCCGGTCCAATGCCCATTGAGCCCAGTGGGATGGAATCAAGCAGGTTGAGCACCCACATTAAACTTAAATGGAGCTCCTCACTCAAGCCGCTCAAAACTCCACTGCCAAACACAAGTTCAGCGCCCAAGCCATTTCCCGCTGCCATGGAAACCAAGTGCTCTGGCACCACATATGTCTGAAAGAGAATATGACACCTAGGGAACTCAGGGCGGTGGTGAATGGCAACTGCCCCAAGCAGCAGCACAGCTCTTCCAGTGCCAAACAACTCCACTCGCCTCATGAACTTCACATACCATCAGCTGTGCTAGCAGCTATCTAGGAAAACCTGTTTGGTCACTTCCGGTCCAATGCCCATTGAGCCCAGTGGGATGGAATCAAGCCCGTTGAGCATCCACACTAAACTAACATGGAGCTCCTCACTCAAGGCACTCAAAACTCCACAGCCAAACACAAGTTCAGAGCCCAAGCCATTTCCCGCTGCCATGGAAACCAAGTGCTCTGGCAGCACATATGTCTGAAAGTGGATATGACACCTAGGGAACTCAGGGCGGTGGTGAATGGCAACTGCCCGAAGCAGCAGCACAGCTCTTCCAGTGCCAAAACAACTCCACCTGCCTCATGAACTTCACATACCATCAGCTGTGCTAGCAGCTATCTAGGAAAACCTCTTTGGTCACTTCCGGTCCAATGCCCATTGAGCCCAGTGGGATGGAATCAAGCAGGTTGAGCACCCACACTAAACTTACATGGAGCTCCTCACTCAAGGCGCTCAAAACTCAACAGCAAAACACAAGTTCAGCTCAAAAGCCATTTCCCGCTGCCATGGAAACCAAGTGCTCTGGCACCACATATGTCTGAAAGAGAATATGACACCTAGGGAACTCAGGGAGGTGGTGAATGGCAACTGCCCCAAGCAGCAGCACAGCTCTTCCAGTGCCAAAACTCCTCCACCTGCCTCATGAACTTCACATAATATCAACTGTGCTAGCAGCTGCCTAGGAGACTCTGTTTGGTCACTTCCGGTCCAATGCCCATTGAGCCCAGTGGGATGGAATCAAGCAGGTTGAGCACCCACACTAAACTTACATGGAGCTCGTCACTCAAGCCGCTCAAAACTCCACAGCCAAACACAAGCTCAGCGCCCAAGCCATTTCCCGCTGCCATGAAAACCAAGTGCTCTGGCAGCACATATGTCGGAAAGTGGATATGACACCTAGGGAACGCAGGGCGGTGGTGAATGGCAACTGCCCAAGCAGCAGCACAACTCCTCCAGTGCCAAAACAACTCTACCTCAGTCATGAACTTCACATACCATCAGCTGTGCTAGCAGCTATCTAGGAAGCCCTGTTTGGTCACTTCCGGTCCAATGCCCATTGAGCCCAGTGGGATGCAATCAAGCAGGTTGAGCACCCACACTAAACTAACATGGAGCTCCTCACTCAAGGCGGTAAAAACTCCACAGCCAAACACAAGTTCAGTGAACAAGACATTTCCCGCTGTCATAGAAACCAAGTGCTCTGGCACCACATATGTCTGAAAGTGGATATGACACCTAGGGAACTCATTGAGATGGTGAATGGCAACTGCCCCAATCAGCAGCACAGCTCTTCCAGTGCCAAAACAACTCCACCTGCCTCATGAACTTCACATACCATCAGCTGTGCTAGCAGCTATCTAGGAAACCCTGTTTGGTCACTTCCGGTCCAATGCCCATTGAGCCCAGTAGGATGGAATCAAGCAGGTTGAGCACTCACACTAAACTTACACGGAGCTCCTCACTCAAGGCGCTCAAAACTCAACAGCCAAACACAAGTTCAGCTCAAAAGCCGTTTCCCGCTGCCATGGAAACCAAGTGCTCTGGCAGCACATATGTCTGAAAGTGGATATGACACCTAGGGAACTCAGGGCGGTGGTGAATGGCAACTGCGCCAAGCAGCAGCACAGCTCTTCCAGTGCCAAAACAACTCTACCTGCCTCATGAACTTCACATACCACCAACTGTGCTAGCAGCTATCTAGGAAGCCCCGTTTTGTCACTTCCGGTGCAATGCCCATTGAGCCCAGTGGGATGGAATCAAGCAGGTAGAGCACCCACACTAAACTAACATGGAGCTCCTAACTCAAGGCACTCAAAACTCCACTGCCAAACACAAGTTCAGCTGAAAAGCCATTTCCGCTGCCATGGAAACCAAGTGCTCTGGCACCACATATGTCTGAAAGTGGATATGACACCTAGGGAACTCAGGGCGGTGGTGAATGGCAACTGCCCGAAGCAGCAGCACAGCTCTTCCATTGCCAATAAACTCGACCAGCCTCATGAACTTCACATACCATCAGCTGTGCTAGCAGCTAACTAGGAAGTCCTCTTTACTCACTTCCGGTCCAATGCCCTTTGAGCCCAGTGGGATGGAATCAAGCAGGTTGAGCACCCACACTAAACTAACATGCAGCTCCTCACTCAAGGCACTCAAAACTCCACTGCCAAACACAAGTTCAGTGCCCAAGCCATTTCCCGCCTCATGGAAACCAAGTGCTCTGGCACCACATATGTCTGAAAGTGGATATGACACCTAGGGAACTCAGGGCGGTGGTGAATGGCAACTGCCCGAAGCACCAGCACAGCTCTTCCAGTGCCAAAACAACTCCACCTGCCTCATGAACTTCACATACCATCAGCTGTGCTAGCAGCTGTCTAGGAAACCCTGTTTGGTCACTTCTGGTCCAATGCCCATTGAGCCCAGTGGGATGGAATCAAGCAGGTTGAGCACCCACACTAAACTAATATGCATCTCCTCACTCAAGGCGCTCAAAACTTCACAGCCAAACACAAGTTCAGCTCAAAAGCCATTTCCCGCTGCCATGGAAACCAAGTGCTCTGGCACCACATATATCTGAAAGTAAATATGACACCTAGGGAACTCAGGGCGGTGGTGAATGGCAACTGCCCGAAGCAGCAGCACAGCACTTCCTGTGCCAAAACAACTCCACCTGCCTCATGAACTTCACATACCATCAGCTGTGCTAGCAGCTGTCTAGGAAACACTGTTTGGTCACTTCCGGTCCAATGCCGATTGAGCCCAGTGGGATGCAATCAAGCAGGTTGAGCACCCTCAGAAAACTAACATGGAGCTCTTGACTCAAGGCACTCAAAACTCCACTGCCAAACACAAGTTCAGCTCAAAAGCCATTTCCCGCTGCCATGTATACCAAGTGCTCTGGCAGCACATATGTCTGAAAGTGGATATGACACCTAGGGAACTCAGGGCGGTGGTGAATGGCAACTTCCTGAAGCAGCAGCACAGCTCTTCCAGTGCCAAAACAACTCCACCTGCCTCATGAACTTCACATACCATCAGCTGTGCTAGCAGCTATCTAGGAAGCCCTGTTTGGTCACTTCCGGTCCAATGCCCATTGAGCCCAGTGGGATGGAATCAAGCAGGTTGAGCACCCACACTAAACTAACATGGAGCTCCTCACTCAAGGCACTCAAAACTCCACAGCCAAACACAAGTTCAGCGCCCAAGCCATTTCCCGCTGCCATGGAAACCAAGTGCTCTGGCAGCACATATGTCTGAAAGTGGATATGACACCTAGGGAACTCAGGGCGGTGGTGAATGGCAACTGCCCGAAGCAGCAGCACAGCTCTTCCAGTGCCAAAACAACTCCACCTGCCTCATGAACTTCACATACCATCAGCTGTGCTAGCAGCGTTCTAGGAAACCCTGTTTGGTCACTTCCGGTCCAATGCCCATTGAGCCCAGTGGGATGGAATCAAGCAGGTTGAGCACCTTCAGAAAGCTAACATGGAGCTCTTGACTCAAGGCACTCAAAACTCCACTGCCAAACACACTTTCAGTGCCCAAGCCATTTCCCGCTGCCATGGAAACCAAGTGCTCTGGCAGCACATATGTCTGAAAGTGGATATGACACCTAGGGAACTCAGGACGGTGGTGAATGGCAACTGCCCGAAGCAGCAGCACAGCTCTTCCAGTGCCAAAACAACTCCACCTGCCTCATGAACTTCACATACCATCAGCTGTGCTAGCAGCTATCTAGGAAGCCCTGTTTGGTCACTTCCGGTCCAATGCCCATTGAGCCCAGTGGGATGGAATCAAGCAGGTTGAGCACCCTCAGAAAACTAACATGGAGCTCTTGACTCAAGGCACTCAAAACTCCACTGCCAAACACAAGTTCAGTGCCCAAGCCATTTCCGCTGCTATGGAAACCAAGTGCTCTGGCACCACATATATCTGAAAGTGAATATGACACCTAGGGAACTCAGGGCGGTGGTGAATGGCAACTGCCCGAAGCAGCAGCACAGCTCTTCCAGTGCCAAAACAACTCCACCTGCCTCATGAACTTCACATACCATCAGCTGTGCTAGCAGCTATCTAGGAAGCCCTGTTTGGTCACTTCCGGTCCAATGCCCATTGAGCCCAGTGGGATGGAATCAAGCAGGTTGAGCACCCACACTAAACTAACATGCAGCTCCTCACTCAAGGCACTCAAAACTCCACTGCCAAACACAAGTTCAGCTCAAAAGCCATTTCCCGCTGCCATGGAAACCAAGTGCTCTGGCACCACATATGTCTGAAAGTGGATGAGACACCAAGGGACCTCTATGAGGCGATGAATGGCAACTGCCCGAAGCAGCAGCACAGCTCTTCCAGTGCCAAAACAACTCCACCTGCCTCATGAACTTCACATACCATCAGCTGTGCTAGCAGCTATCTAGGAAACCCTGTTTGGTCACTTCCGGTCCAATGCCCATTGAGCCCAGTGGGATTGAATCAAGCAGGTTGAGCACCCACACTAAACTAACTTGGAGCTCCAAATTCAAGGCGCTCAAAACTGCACAGGCAAACACAAGTTCAGAACCCAAGCCATTTCCCGCTGCCATGGAAACCAAGTGCTCTGGCACCACATATGTCTGAAAGTGGATATGACACCTAGGGAACTCAGGGCGGTGGTGAATGGCAACTGCCCGAAGCACCAGCACAGCTCTTCCAGTGCCAAAACAACTCCACCTGCCACAGGAACTTCACATACCATCAGCTGTGCTAGCAGCTATCTAGGAAACCCTGTTTGGTCACTTCCGGTCTAATGCCCATTGAGCCCAGTGGGATGGAATCAAGCAGGTTGAGCACCCACATGAAACTAACATGCAGCTCCTCACTCAAGGCACTCAAAACTCCACTGCCAAACACAAGTTCAGCTCAAAAGCCATTTCCCGCTGCCATGGAAACCAAGTGCTCTGGCACCACATATGTCTGAAAGTGGATGTGACACCTAGGGAACTCAGGGCGGTGTCGAATGGCAACTGCCCGAAGCAGCAGCACAGCTCTTCCAGTGCCAAAACTACTCCACCTGCCTCATGAACTTCACATACCATCAGCTGTGCTAGCAGCTATCTAGGAAACCCTGTTTGGTCACTTCCGGTCCAATGCCCATTGAGCCCAGTTCAATGGAATCAAGCAGGTTGAGCAAACACACTAAACTAACATGCAGCTCCTCACTCCAGGCACTCAAAACTCCACTGCCAAACACAAGTTCAGCTCAAAAGCCATTTCCCGCTGCCATGGAAACCAAGTGCTCTGGCACCACATATGTCTGAAAGTGGATATGACACCTAGGGAACTCAGGGCGGTGGTGAATGGCAACTGCCCGAAGCAGCAGCACAGCTCTTCCAGTGCCAAAACAACTCCACCTGCCACAGGAACTTCACATACCATCACCTGTGCTAGCAGCTATCTAGGAAACCCTGTTTGGTCACTTCCGGTCCAATGCCCATTGAGCCCAGTGGGATGGAATCAAGCAGGTTGAGCACCCACACTAAACTAACATGCAGCTCCTCACTCAAGGCACTCAAAACTCCACTACCAAACACAAGTTCAGTGCCCAAGCCATGTCCCGCTGCCATGGAAACCAAGTGCTCTGGCACCACATATGTCTGCAACTGGATATGACACCTAGGGAACTCAGGGCGGTGGTGAATGGCAACTGCCCGAAGCAGCAGCACAGCTCTTCCTGTGCCAAAACAACTCCACCTGCCTCATGAACTTCACATACCATCAGCTGTGCTAGCAGCTGTCTAGGAAACCCTGTTTGGTCACTTCCGGTCCAATGCCGATTGAGCCCAGGGGGATGGAATCAAGCAGGTTGAGCACCCACACTAAACTAACATGCAGCTTCTCACTCAAGGTACTCAAAACTCCACTGCCAAACACAAGTTCAGCTCAAAAGCCATTTCCCGCTGCCATGGAAACCAAGTGCTCTGGCAGCACATATGTCTGAAAGTGGATATGACACCTAGGGAACTCAGGGCGGTGGTGAATGGCAACTGCCTGAAGCAGCAGCACAGCTCTTCCAGTGCCAAAACAACTCCACCTGCCTCATGAACTTCACATACCATCAGCTGTGCTAGCAGCTATCTAGGAAGCCCTGTTTGGTGACTTCCGGTCCAATGCCCATTGAGCCCAGTGGGATGGAATCAAGCAGGTTGAGCACCCACACTAAACTAACATGGAGCTCCTCACTCAAGGCACTCAAAACTCCACAGCCAAACACAAGTTCAGCGCCCAAGCCATTTCCCGCTGCCATGGAAACCAAGTGCTCTGGCAGCACATATGTCTGAAAGTGGATATGACACCTAGGGAACTCAGGGCGGTGGTGAATGGCAACTGCCCCAAGCAGCAGCACAGCTCTTCCAGTGCCAAACAACTCCACCTGCCTCATGAACTTCACATACCATCAGCTGTGCAAGCAGCTATCTTGGAAACCCTGTTTGGTCACTTCCGGTCCAATGCCCATTGAGCCCAGTTTGATGGAATCAAGCAGGTTGAGCACCCACACTAAACTTACATGCAGGTCCTCACTCAAGGTACTCAAAACTCCACTGCCAAACACAAGTTCAGCGCAAAAGCCATTTCTCGCTGCCATAGAAACCAAATGCTCTGGCAGCACATATGTCTGAAAGTGGATATGACACCAAGGGAACTCATGGCCCTGGTGAATGGCAATTGCCCGAAGCAGCAGGACAGCTCTTCCAGTGCCAAAACAACTCCACCTGCCTCATGAACTTCACATACCATCAACTGTGTTAGCAGCTTTCTAAGAAACCCTGTTTGGTCACTTCCGGTCCAATGCCCATTGAGCCCAGTGGATGGAATCAAGCAGGTTGAGCACCCACACTAAACTAACATGGAGCTCCTCACTCAAGGCACTCAAAACTTAAGTGCCAAACACAAGTTCAGCGTCAAAGCCATTTCCCGCTGCCATGGAAACCAAGTGCTCTGGCAGCACATATGTCTGAAAGTGGATATGACACCTAGGGAACTCAGGGCGGTGTCGAATGGCAACTGCCCGAAGCAGCAGCACAGCTCTTCCAGTGCCAAAACTACTCCACCTGCCTCATGAACTTCACATACCATCAGCTGTGCTAGCAGCTCTCTAGGAAACCCTGTTTGGTCACTTCCGGTCCAATGCCCATTGAGCCCTGTTTGATGGAATCAAGCAGGTAGAGCACCCACACTAAACTAACATGCAGCTCCTCACTCAAGGCGCTAAAAACTCCACAGCCATACACAAGTTCAGTGCCCAAGCCATTTCCCGCTGCCATGGAAACCAAGTGCTCTGGCACCACATATGTCTGAAAGTGGATATGACACCTAGGGAACTCAGGGCGGTGGTGAATGGCAACTGCCCGAAGTAGCAGCACAGCTCTTCCAGTGCCAAAACAACTCCACCTGCCTCATGAACTTCACATACCATCAGCTGTGCTAGCAGCTATCTAGGAAACCCTGTTTGGTCACTTCCGGTCCAATGCCCATTGAGCCCAGTGGGATGGAATCAAGCAGGTTGAGCACCCACACTAAACTAACATGTAGCTCCAAACTCAAGGCGCTCAAAACTGCACAGGCAAACACAAGTTCAGCTCAAAAGCCATTTCCCGCTGCCATGGAAACCAAGTGCTCTGGCACCACATATGTCTGAAAGTGGATATGACACCTAGGGAACTCAGGGCGCTGGTGAATGGCAACTGCCCGAAGCAGCAGCACAGCTCTTCCAGTGCCAAAACAACTCCACCTGCCACAGGAACTTCACATACCATCAGCTGTGCTAGCAGCTATCTAGGAAACCCTGTTTGGTCACTTCCGGTCCAATGCCCATTGAGCCCAGTTCAATGGAATCAAGCAGGTTGAGCACCCACACTAAACTAACATGCAGCTCCTCACTCAAGCCACTCAAAACTCCACTGCCAAACACAAGTTCAGCTCAAAAGCCATTTCCCGCTGCCATGGAAACCAAGTGCTCTGGCACCACATATGTCTGAAAGTGGATATGACACCTAGGGAACTCATGGCCGTGATCAATGGCAACTGCCCGAAGCAGCAGCACAGCTCTTCCAGTGCCAAAACAACTCCACCTCAGTCATGAACTTCACATACCATCAGCTGTGCTAGCAGCTCTCTAGGAAGCCCTGTTTGGTCACTTCCGGTCCAATGCCCCTTGAGCACAGTGGGATGGAATCAAGCAGGTTGAGCATCCACACTAAACTAACATGGAGCTCCTCACTCAAGGCGTTAGATACTCCACTGCCATACACAAGTTCAGTGCCCAAGCCATTTCCCGCTGCCATGGAAACCAAGTGCTCTGGCACCACATATGTCTGAAAGTGGATATGACACCTAGGGAACTCAGGGCGGTGGTGAATGGCAACTGCCCGAAGCAGCAGCACAGCTCTTCCAGTGCCAAACAAATCCACCTCAGTCATTAACTTCACATACCATCAGCTGTGCTAGCAGCTATCTAGGAAACCCTGTTTGGTCACTTCCGATCCAATGCCCATTGAGCCCAGTGGGATGGAATCAAGCAGGTTGAGCAACCACACTAAACTTACATGGAGCTCCTCACTCAAGGCACTCAAAACTCCACAGCCAAACACAAGTTCAGCGCCCAAGCCATTTCCTGCTGCCAGGGAAACCAAGTGCTCTGGCAGCACATATGTCTGAAAGTGGATATGACACCTAGGGAACTCAGGGAACTCAGTGAGGTGGTGAATGGCAACTGCCCGAAGCAGCAGCACAGCTCTTCCAGTGCCAATAAAGTCGACCAGCCTCATGAACTTCACATACCATCAGCTGTGCTAGCAGCTATCTAGGAAGTCCTGTTTGGTCACTTCCGGTCCAATGCCCATTGAGCCCAGTCCGATGGAATCAAGCAGGTTGAGCACCCACACTAAACTAACATGCAGCTCCTCACTCAAGGCACTCAAAACTCCACAGACAAACACAAGCTCAGCGCCCAAGCCATTTTCCGCTGCCATGGAAACCAAGTGCTCTGGCACCACATATGTCTGAAAGTGGATATGACACCTAGGGAACTCAGGGCGGTGGTGAATGGCAACTGCCCGAAGCAGCAGCACAGCTCTTCCAGTGCCAAAACAACTCCACCTGCCTCATGAACTTCACATACCATCAGCTGTGCAAGAGGCTATCTTGGAAACCCTGTTTGGTCACTTCCGGTCCAATGCCCATTGAGCCCAGTTTGATGGAATCAAGCAGGTTGAGCACCCACACTAAACTAACATGCAGGTCCTCACTCAAGGTACTCAAAACTCCACTGCCAAACACAAGTTCAGCGCAAAAGCGATTTCTCGCTGCCATAGAAACCAAATGCTCTGGCAGCACATATGTCTGAAAGTGGATATGACACCTAGGGAACTCATGGCCCTGGTGAATGGCAATTGCCCGAAGCAGCAGGACAGCTCTTCCAGTGCCAAAACAACTCCACCTGCCTCATGAACTTCCTATACCATCAACTGTGGTAGCAGCTTTCTAAGAAACCCTGTTTGGTCACTTCAGGTCCAATGCCCATTGAGCCCAGTGGATGGAATCAAGCAGGTTGAGCACCCACACTAAACTAACATGGAGCTCCTCACTCAAGGCACTCAAAACTCCACTGACAAACACAAGTTCAGCTCAAAAGCCATTTCCTGCTGCCATGGAAACCAAGTGCTCCGGCAGCACATATGTCTGAAAGTGGATATGACACCTAGGGAACTCAGGGCGGTGGTGAATGGCAACTGCCCGAAGCAGCAGCACAGCTCTTCCAGTGCCAAACAACTCCACCTGCCTCATGAACTTCACATACCATCAGCTGTGGTAGCAGCTATCTAGGAAACCCTGTTTGGTCACTTCCGGTCCAATGCCCATTGAGCCCAGTCCGATGGAATCAAGCAGGTTGAGCACCCACACTAAACTAACATGCAGCTCCTCACTCAAGGCACTCAAAACTCCACAGACAAACACAAGTTCAGCGCCCAAGCCATTTCCCGCTGCCATGGAAACCAAGTGCTCTGGCACCACATATGTCTGAAAGTGGATATGACACCTCGGGAACTCAGGGCGGTGTTGAATGGCAACTGCCCGAAGCAGCAGCACAGATCTTCCAGTGCCAAAACAACTCCACTCGCCTCATGAACTTCACATACCATCAGCTGTGCTAGCAGCTATCTAGGAAGCCCTGTTTGGTCACATCCGGTCCAATGCCCATTGAGCCCAGTGGGATGGAATCAAGCAGGTTGAGCACCCACACTAAACTAACATGGATCTCCTCACTCAAGGCACTCAAAACTCCACTGCCAAACACAAGTTCAGCACCCAAGCCATTTCTCGCTGCCATGGAAACCAAATGCTCTGGCAGCACATATGTCTGAAAGTGGATATGACACCAAGGGAACTCATGGCCCTGGTGAATGGCAACTGCCCGAAGCAGCAGCACAGCTCTTCCAGTGCCAAACAAGTCCACCTGCCTCATGAACTTCACATACCATCAGCTGTGTTTGCAGCTATCTAGGAAACCCTGTTTGGTCACTTCCGGTCTAATCCCCATTGAGCCCAGTGGGATGGATTCAAGCAGGTTGAGCACCCACACTAAACTAACATGCAGCTCCTCACTCCAGGCACTCAAAACTCCACTGACAAACACAAGTTCAGCTCAAAAGCCATTTCCCGCTGCCATGGAAACCAAGTGCTCTGGCACCACATATGTCTGCAACTGGATATGACACCTAGGGAACTCAGGGCGGTGGTGAATGGCAACTGCCCCAAGCAGCAGCACAGCTCTTCCAGTGCCAAACAACTCCACCTGCCTCATGAACTTCACATACCATCAGCTGTGCTAGCAGCTATCTAGGAAGCCCTGATTGGTCACTTCCGGTCCAATGCCCATTGAGCCCAGTGGGGTGGAATCAAGCAGGTTGAGCACCCACACTAAACTAAGTTGGAGCTCCTCACTCAAGGCGCTCAAAACTCAACAGCCAAACACAAGTTCAGCTCAAAAGCCATTTCCCGCTGCCATGGAAACCAAGTGTTGTGGTACCACATATGTCTGAAAGTGGATATGACACCTAGGGAACTCAGGGCGGTGGTGAATGGCAACTGCCCGAAGCAGCAGCACAGCTCTTCCAGTGCCAAACAACTCCACCTCAGTCATGAACTTCACATACCATCAGCTGTGCTAGCAGCTCTCTAGGAAGCCCTGTTTGGTCACTTCCGGTCCAATGCCCATTGAGCCCAGTGGATGGAATCAAGCAGGTAGAGCACCCACACTAAACTAACATGGAGCTCCTCACTCAAGGCGCTAAAAACTCCACAGCCATACACAAGTTCAGTGCCCAAGCCATTTCCCGCTGCCATGGAAACCAAGTGCTCTGGCACCACATATGTCTGAAAGTGGATATGACACCTAGGGAACTCAGGGCGGTGGTGAATGGCAACTGCCCGAAGTAGCAGCACAGCTCTTCCAGTGCCAAAACAACTCCACCTGCCTCATGAACTTCACATACCATCAGCTGTGCTAGCAGCTGTCTAGGAAGCCCTGTTTGGTCACTTCCGGTCCAATGCCCATTGAGCCCAGTTTGATGGAATCAAGCAGGTTGAGCACAAACATTAAACTTAAATGGAGCTCCTCACTCAAGGCGCTCAAAACTCAACAGCAAAACACAAGTTCAGCGCAAAAGCCATTTCCCGCTGCCATGGAAACCAAGTGCTCTGGCAGCACTTATGTCTGAAAGTGGATATGACACCTAGGGAACTCAGGACGGTATTGAATGGCAACTGCCCGAAGCAGCAGCACAGCTCTTCCAGTGCCAAACAACTCCACCTGCCTCATGTACTTCACATACCATCAGCTGTGCTAGCAGCTATCTAGGAAACCCTCTTTGGTCACTTCCGGTCCAATGCCCATTGAGACCAGTGGGATGGAATCAAGCAGGTTGAGCACCCACATGAAACAAACATGCACCTCTCACTCAAGGCACAGAAAACTCCACTGCCAAACACAAGTTCAGCTCAAAAGCCATTTCCTGCTGCCATGGAAACCAAGTGCTCTGGCACCACATATGTCTGAAAGTGGATATGACACCTAGGGAACTCAGGGCGGTGGTGAATGGCAACTGCCCGAAGCAGCAGCACAGCTCTTCCAGTGCCAAAACAACTCCACCTCAGTCATTAACTTCACATACCATCAGCTGTGGTAGCAGCTATCTAGGAAACCCTGTTTGGTCACTTCCAGTCCAATGCCCATTGAGCCCAGTCCGATGGAATCAAGCAGGTTGAGCACCCACACTAAACTAACATGCAGCTCCTCACTCCAGGCACTCAAAACTCCACAGCCAAACACAAGTTCAGCTCAAAAGCCATTTCCTGCTGCCATGGAAACCAAGTGCTCTGGCAGCACATATGTCTGAAAGTGGATATGACACCTAGGGAACTCAGGGCGGTGGTGAATGGCAACTGCCCGAAGCAGCAGCACAGCTCTTCCAGTGCCAAACAACTCCACCTCAGTCATGAACTTCACATACCATCAGCTGTGCTAGCAGCTATCTAGGAAACCCTGTTTGGTCACTTCCGATCCAATGCCCATTGAGCCCAGTGGGATGGAATCAAGCAGGTTGAGCACCCACACTAAACTTACATGGAGCTCCTCACTCAAGGCGCTCAAAACTCCACAGCCAAACACAAGTTCAGCGCAAAAGCCATTTCCCGCTGCCATGAAAACTAAGTGCTCTGGCACCACATATGTCTGCAACTGGATATGACACCTAGGGAACTCAGGGCGGTGGTGAATGGCAACTGCCCGAAGCAGCAGCACAGCTCTTCCAGTGCCAAACAACTCCACCTGCCTCATGAACTTCACATACGATAAACTGTGGTAGCAGCGTTCTAAGAAACCCAGTTTGGTCGCTTCCGGTCCAATGCCCATTGAGACCAGTGGGATAGAATCAAGCAGGTTGAGCATCCACACTAAACTAACATGGAGCTCCTCACTCAAGGCACTCAAAACTCCACAGCCAAACACAAGTTCAGCGCCAAAGCCATTTCCTGCTGCCAGGGAAACCAAGTGCTCTGGCAGCACATATGTCTGAAAGTGGATATGACACCTAGGGAACTCAGGGAACTCAGTGAGGTGGTGAATGGCAACTGCCCGAAGCAGCAGCACAGCTCTTCCAGTGCCAATAAAGTCGACCAGACTCATGAACTTCACATACCATCAGCTGTGCTAGCAGGTATCTAGGAAGTCCTGTTTGGTCACTTCCGGTCCAATGCCCATTGAGCCCAGTCCGATGGAATCAAGCAGGTTGAGCACCCACACTAAACTAACATGCAGCTCCTCACTCAAGGCACTCAAAACTCCACAGACAAACACAAGTTCAGCGCCCAAGCCATTTTCCGCTGCCATGGAAACCAAGTGCTCTGGCACCACATATGTCTGAAAGTGGATATGACACCTCGGGAACTCAGGGCGGTGTTGAATGGCAACTGCCCGAAGCAGCAGCACAGCTCTTCCAGTGCCAAAACAACTCCACTCGCCTCATGAACTTCACATACCATCAGCTGTGCTAGCAGCTATCTAGGAAGCCCTGTTTGGTCACATCAGGTCCAATGCCCATTGAGCCCAGTGGGATGGAATCAAGCAGGTTGAGCAACCACACTAAACTAACATGGATCTCCTCACTCAAGGCACTCAAAACTCCACTGCCAAACGCAAGTTCAGCACCCAAGCCATTTCTCGCTGCCATGGAAACCAAATGCTCTGGCAGCACATATGTCTGAAAGTGGATATGACACCAAGGGAACTCATGGCCCTGGTGAATGGCAACTGCCCCAAGCAGCAGGACAGCTCTTCCAGTGCCAAAACAACTCCACCTGCCTCATGAACTTCACATACCATCAATTGTGGTAGCAGCGTTCTAAGAAGCCCTGTTTGGTCACTTCCGGTCCAGTGCCCATTGAGACCAGTGGGATGGAATCAAGCAGGTTGAGCATCCACACTAAACTAACATGGAGCTCCTCACTCAAGGCACTCAAAACTCCACAGACAAACACAAGTTCAGCGCCCAAGCCATTCCCCGCTGCCATGAAATCTAAGTGCTCTGGCAGCACATATGTCTGAAAGTGGATATGACACCTAGGGAACTCAGGGCGGTGGTGAATGGCAACTGCCCGAAGCAGCAGCACAGCTCTTCCAGTGCCAAACAACTCCACCTGCCTCATGAACTTCACATACCATCAGCTGTGCTAGCAGCTATCTAGGAAACCCTGTTTGGTCACTTCCGGTCTAATGCCCATTGAGCCCAGTGGGATGGATTCAAGCAGGTTGAGCACCCACACTAAACTAACATGCAGCTCCTCACTCAAGGCACTAAAAAACTCCACTGACAAACACAAGTTCAGCTCAAAAGCCATTTCCTGCTGCCATGGAAACCAAGTGCTCTGGCAGCACATATGTCTGAAAGTGGATATGACACCTAGGGAATTCAGGGAGGTGGTGAATGGCAACTGCCCCAAGCAGCAGCACAGCTCTTCCAGTGCCAAACAACTCCACCTGCCTCATGAACTTCACATACCATCAGCTGTGCTAGCAGCTATCTAGGAAACCCTGTTTGGTCACTTCCGGTCCAATGCCCATTGAGCCCAGTTTGATGGAATCAAGCAGGTTGAGCACAAACATTAAACTTAAATGGAGCTCCTCACTCAAGGCGCTCAAAACTCCACAGCCAAACACAAGTTCAGCGCAAAAGCCATTTCCCGCTGCCATGGAAACCAAGTGCTCTGGCAGCACTTATGTCTGAAAGTGGATATGACACCTAGGGAACTCGGGGCGGTATTGAATGGCAACTGCCCGAAGCAGCAGCACAGCTCTTCCAGTGCCAAACAACTCCACCTGCCTCATGTACTTCACATACCATCAGCTGTGCTAGCAGCTATCTAGGAAACCCTCTTTGGTCACTTCCGGTCCAATGCCCATTGAGCCCAGTGGGATGGAATCAAGCAGGTTGAGCACCCACACTAAACTAACATGGAGCTCCTCACTCAAGGCGGTAAAAACTCCACTGCCAAACACAAGTTCAGCTCAGAAGCCATTTCCCGCTGCCATGGAAACCAAGTGCTCTGGCACCACATATGTCTGAAAGTGGATATGAAACCTAGGGAACTCAGTGAGGTGGTGAATGGCAACTGCCCGAAGCAGCAGCACAGCTCTTCCAGTGCCAAAACAACTCCAGCTGCCTCATGAACTTCACATACCATCAGCTGTGCTAGCAGCTATCTAGGAAGCCCTGTTTGGTCACATCCGGTTAAATGCCCATTGAGACCAGTGGGATGGAATCAAGCAGGTTGAGCACCCACATGAAACAAACATGCACCTCTCACTCAAGGCACAGAAAACTCCACTGCAAAACACAAGTTCAGCTCAAAAGCCATTTCCTGCTGCCATGGAAACCAAGTGCTCTGGCACCACATATGTCTGAAAGTGGATATGACACCTAGGGAACTCAGGGCGGTGGTGAATGGCAACTGCCCCAAGCAGCAGGACAGCTCTTCCAGTGCCAAAACAACTCCACCTCAGTCATTAACTTCACATACCATCAGCTGTGCTAGCAGCTATCTAGGAAACCCTGTTTGGTCACTTCCAGTCCAATGCCCATTGAGCCCAGTGGGATGGATTCAAGCAGGTTGAGCACCCACACTAAACTAACATGCAGCTCCTCACTCCAGGCACTCAAAACTCCACAGCCAAACACAAGTTCAGCGCCCAAGCCATTTCCTGCTGCCAGGGAAACCAAGTGCTCTGGCACCACATGTCTGAAAGTGGATATGACACCTAGGGAACTCAGGGAACTCAATGAGGTGGTGAATGGCAACTGCCCGAAGCAGCAGCACAGCTCTTCCAGTGCCAATAAAGTCGACCAGCCTCATGAACTTCACATACCATCAGCTGTGCTAGCAGCTATCTAGGAAGTCCTGTTTGGTCACTTCCGGTCCAATGCCCATTGAGCCCAGTGGGATGGAATCAAGCAGGTTGAGCACCCACACTAAACTAACATGCAGCTCCTCACTCAAGGCACTCAAAACTCCACAGACAAACACAAGTTCAGCGCCCAAGCCATTTTCCGCTGCCATGGAAACCAAGTGCTCTGGCACCACATATGTCTGAAAGTGGATATGACACCTAGGGAACTCAGGGCGGTGTTGAATGGCAACTGCCCGAAGCAGCAGCACAGCTCTTCCAGTGCCAAAACAACTCCACTCGCCTCATGAACTTCACATACCATCAGCTGTGCTAGCAGCTATCTAGGAAGCCCTGTTTGGTCACATCCGGTCCAATGCCCATTGAGCCCAGTGGGATGGAATCAAGCAGGTTGAGCAACCACACTAAACTAACATGGATCTCCTCACTCAAGGCACTCAAAACTCCACTGCCAAACGCAAGTTCAGCACCCAAGCCATTTCTCGCTGCCATGGAAACCAAATGCTCTGGCAGCACATATGTCTGAAAGTGGATATGACACCAAGGGAACTCATGGCCCTGGTTAATGGCAACTGCCCCAAGCAGCAGCACAGCTCTTCCAGTGCCAAAACAACTCCACCTGCCTCATGAACTTCACATAGCATCGATTGTGGTAGCAGCGTTCTAAGAAGCCCTGTTTGGTCACTTCCGGTCCAATGCCCATTGAGCCCAGTGGGATGGAATCAAGCAGGTTGAGCATCCACACTAAACTAACATGGAGCTCCTCACTCAAGGCACTCAAAACTCCACAGCCAATAACAAGTTCAGCGCCCAAGCCATTTCCCGCTGCCATGAAAACTAAGTGCTCTGGCAGCACATATGTCTGAAAGTGGATATGACACCTAGGGAACTCACGGCGGTGGTGAATGGCAACTGCCCGAAGCAGCAGCACAGCTCTTCCAGTGCCAAACAACTCCACCTGCCTCATGAACTTCACATACCATCAGCTGTGCTAGCAGCTATCTAGGAAACCCTGTTTGGTCACTTCCGGTCTAATGCCCATTGAGCCCAGTGGGATGGATTCAAGCAGGTTGAGCACCCACACTAAACTAACATGCAGCTCCTCACTCAAGGCACTCAAAACTCCACTGACAAACACAAGTTCAGCTCAAAAGCCATTTCCTGCTGCCATGGAAACCAAGTGCTCTGGCAGCACATATGTCTGAAAGTGGATATGACACCTAGGGAATTCAGGGCGGTGGTGAATGGCAACTGCCCCAAGCAGCAGCACAGCTCTTCCAGTGCCAAACAACTCCACCTGCCTCATGAACTTCACATACCATCAGCTGTGCTAGCAGCTATCTAGGAAGCCCTGATTGGTCACTTCCGGTCCAATGCCCATTGAGCCCAGTGGGGTGGAATCAAGCAGGTTGAGCACCCACACTAAACTAACTTGGAGCTCCTCACTCAAGGCGCTCAAAACTCCACAGCCAAACACAAGTTCAGCTCAAAAGCCATTTCCCGCTGCCATGGAAACCAAGTGTTGTGGCACCACATATGTCTGAAAGTGGATATGACACCTAGGGAACTCAGGGCGGTGGTGAATGGCAACTGCCCGAAGCAGCAGCACAGCTCTTCCAGTGCCAAACAACTCCACCTGCCTCATGAACTTCACATACCATCAGCTGTGCTAGCAGCTATCTAGGAAGCCCTGTTTGGTCGCTTCCGGTCCAATGCCCATTGAGCCCAGTGGGATGGAATCAAGCAGGTTGAGCACTCACACTAAACTTACATGGAGCTCCTCACTCAAGGCGCTCAAAACTCAACAGCCAAACACAAGTTCAGCTCAAAAGCCATTTCCCGCTGCCATGGAAACCAAGTGCTCTGGCAGTACATATGTCTGAAAGTGGATATGACACCTAGGGAACTCAGTGCGGTGGTGAATGGCAACTGCTCGAAGCAGCAGCACAGCTCTTCCAGTGCCAAACAACTCCACCTGCCTCATGAACTTCACATACCATCAGCTGTGCTAGCAGCTATCTAGGAAGCCCTGTTTGGTCACTTCCGGTCCAATGCCCATTGAGGCCAGTGGGATGGAATCAAGCAGGTTGAGCACCCACACTAAACTAACATGCAGCTCCTCACTCAAGGGACTCAAAACTCCACAGACAAACACAAGTTCAGCACCCAAGCCATTTCCCGCTGCCATGGAAACCAAATGCTCTGGCAGCACATATGTCTGAAAGTGGATATGACACCAAGGGAAATCATGGCCCTGGTGAATGGCAACTGCCCCAAGCAGCAGGACAGCTCTTCCAGTGCCAAAAAACTCCACCTGCGTCATAACTTCACATACCATCAGCTGTGCTAGCAGCTATCTAGGAAAGCCCTGTTTGGTCACTTCCGGTCCAATGCCCATTGAGCCCAGTGGGATGGAATCAAGCAGGTTGAGCACCCACACTAAACTAACATGCAGCTCCTCACTCAAGGCACTCAAAACTCCACGGCCAAACACAAGTTCAGCGCCCAATCCATTTCCCGCTGCCATGAAAACCAAGTGCTCTGGCACCACATATGTCTGAAAGTGGATATGACACCTAGGGAACTCACGGCGGTGGTGAATGGCAATTGCCCGAAGCAGCAGCACAGCTCTTTCAATTGCAAAGCAACTCCACCTCAGTCATGAACTTCACATACCATCAGCTGTGCTAGCAGCTATCTAGGAAACCCTGTTTGGTCACTTCCAGTCCAATGCCCATTGAGCCCAGTGGGATGGATTCAAGCAGGTTGAGCACCCACACTAAACTAACATGCAGCTCCTCACTCCAGGCACTCAAAACTCCACTGACAAACACAAGTTCAGCTCAAAAGCCATTTCCTGCTGCCATGGAAACCAAGTGCTCTGGCACCACATATGTCTGAAAGTGGATATGACACCTAGGGAACTCAGGGTGGTGGTGAATGGCAACTGCCCGAAGCAGCAGCACAGCTCTTCCAGTGCCAAAACTACTCTACCTGCCTCATGAACTTCACATACCATCAGCTGTGCTAGCAGCTATCTAGGAAACCCTGTTTGGTCACTTCCGATCCAATGCCCATTGAGCCCAGTGGGATGCAATCAAGCAGGTTGAGCACCCACACTAAACTTACATGGAGCTCCTCACTCAAGGCGCTCAAAACTCCACAGCCAAACACAAGTTCAGCTCAAAAGCCATTTCCCGCTGCCATGGAAACCAAGGGCTCTGGCAGCACATATGTCTGAAAGTGGATATGACACCTAGGGAACTCAGTAAGGTGGTGAATGGCAACTGCCCGAAGCAGCAGCACAGCTCTTCCAGTGCCAATAAAGTCGACCACCCTCATGAACTTCACATACCATCAGCTGTGCTACCAGCTATCTAGGAAGTCCTGTTTGGTCACTTCCGGTCCAATGCCCATTGAGCCCAGTGGGATGGAATCAAGCAGGTTGAGCACCCACACTAAACTAACATGTAGCTCCTCACTCAAGGCACTCAAAACTCCACAGCCAAACACAAGTTCAGCACCCAAGCCATTTCCGGCTGCCATGGAAAACAAATGCTCTGGCAGCTCATATGTCTGAAAGTGGATATGACACCTAGGGAACTCAGGGCGGTGGTGAATGGCAACTGCGCGAAGCAGCAGCACAGCTCTTCCAGTGCCAAAACAACTCCACCTGCCTCATGAACTTCACATACCATCAGTGTGCTAGCAGCGTTCTAGGAAACCCTGTTTGGTCACTTCCAGTCCAATGCACATTGAGCCCAGTGGGATGGAATCAAGCAGGTTGAGCACCCACACTAAACTAACATGGAGCTCCTCACTCATGGCACTCAAAACTCCACAGCCAAGCACAAGTTCAGCGCAAAAGCCATTTCCCGCTGCCATGAAAAACAAATGCTCTGGCAGCACATATGTCTGAAAGTGAATATGACACCTAGGGAACTCAGTAACGTGGTGAATGGCAACTGCTCGAAGCAGCAGCACAGCTCTTTTAGTGCCAAAACAACTCCACCTGCCTCATGAACTTCACATAGCATCAGCTGTGCTAGCAGCTATCTAGGAAGCCAAGTTTGGTCACTTCAGGTCCAATGCTCATTGAACCCAGTGGGATGGAATCAAGCAGGTTGAGCACCCACACTAAACTTACATGGAGCTAATCACTCAAGGCACTCAAAACTCCATTGCCAAAAACAAGTTCGGCGCCCAAGCCATTTCCCGCTGCCATGGAAACCAAGTGCTCTGGCAGCACATATGTCTGAAAGTGAATATGACACCTAGGGAACTCAGTGAGGTGGTGAATGACAACTGCCCGAAACAGCAGCACAGCTCTTCCAGTGCCAAAACAACTCCACCTGCCTCATGAACTTCACATACCATCAGCTGTGGTAGCAGCTATCTAGGAAGCCCTGTTTGGTCACTTCCTGTCCAATGCCCATTGAGCCCAGTGCGATGGAATCAAGCAGGTTGAGCACCCACACTAAACTTACATGGAGCTCCTCACTCAAGGCTCTCAAAACTCCACAGCCAAACACAAGTTCAGCGCAAAAGCCATTTCCCGCTGCCATGGAAACCAAGTGCTCTGGCACCACATATGTCTGAAAGTGGATATGACACCTAGGGAACTCAGGGCGGTGGTAAATGGCAACTGCCCGAAGCAGCAGCACAGCTCTTCCAGTGCCAAAACAACTCCACATCAGTCATGAACTTCACATACCATCAGCTGTGCTAGCAGCTATCTAGGAAACCCTGTTTGGTCGCTTCCCGTCCAATGCCCATTGAGCCCAGTGGGATGGAATCAAGCAGGTTGAGCACCCACACTAAACTAAAATGCAGCTCCTCACTCAAGGCACTCAAACCTACACAGCCAAACACAAGTTCAGCTCAAAAGCCATTTCCCGCTGTCATGGAAACCATGTGTTCTGGCAGCACATATGTCTGAAAGTGGATATGACACCTAGGGAACTCAGGGAGGTGGTGAATGGCAACTGCCCCAAGCAGCAGCACAGCTCTTCCAGTGCCAATAAAGTCGACCAGCCTCATGAACTTCACATACCATCAGCTGTGCTAGCAGCTATCTAGGAAGTCCTGTTTGGTCACTTCCGGTCCAATGCCCATTGAGGCCAGTGGGATGGAATCAAGCAGGTTGAGCACCCACACTAAACTAACATGCAGCTCCTCACTCAAGGCACTCAAAACTCCACAGCCAAACACAAGTTCAGAGCCCAAGCCTTTTCCCGCTACCATGGAAACCAAGTGCTCTGTCAGCACATATGTCTGAAAGTGGATATGACACCTAGGGAACTCAGGGCGGTGGTGAATGGCAACTGCCCGAAGCAGCAGCACAGCTCTTCCAGTGCCAAACAACTACACCTGCCTCATGAACTTCACATACCATCAGCTGTGCTAGCAGCTATCTAGGAAACCCTGTTTGGTCACTTCCGGTCCAATGCCCATTGAGCCCAGTGGGATGGAATCAAGCAGGTTGAGCACCCACACTAAACTTACATGGAGCTCCTCACTCAAGGCGCTCAAAACTCAAAAGCCAAACACAAGTTCAGCGCAAAAGCCATTTCCCGCTGCCATGGAAACCAAATGCTCTGGTACCACATATGTCTGAAAGTGGATATGACACAATGGGTACACACATCGGTGGTGAATGGCAACTGCCCGAAGCAGCAGCACAGCTCTTCCAGTGCCAAAACAACTCCACCTGCCTCATGAACTTCACATACCATCAGCTGTGCTAGCAGCTATCTAGGAAACCCTCTTTGGTCACTTCCGGTCCAATGCCCATTAAGCCCAGTGGGATGGAATCAAGCAGGTTGAACACCCACACTAAACTAACATGCAGCTCCTCACTCAAGGCACTAAAACTCCACAGCAAAACACAAGTTCAGCGCCCAAGCCATTTCCCGCTGCCATGGAAACCAAGTGGACTGGCAGCACATATGTCTGAAAGTGGATATGACACCTAGGGAACTCAGGGCGGTGGTGAATGGCAACTGCCCGAAGCAGCAGCACAGCTCTTCCAGTGCCAAAACAACTCCACCTGCCTCATGAACTTCACATAAAATCAACTGTGCTAGCAGCTGTCTAGGAAACCCTGTTTGGTCGCTTCCGGTCCAATGCCCATTGAGACCAGTGGGATGGAATCAAGCAGGTTGAGCACCCACATTAAACTTAAACGGAGCTCCTCACTCGAGCCGCTCAAAACTCCACAGCCAAACACAAGTTCAGCGCCCAAGCCATTTCCCGCTGTCATGGAGACCAAATGCTCTGGCACCACATATGTCTGCAACTGGATATGACACCTAGGGAACTCAGGGCGGTGGTGAATGGCAACTGCCCGAAGCAGCAGCACAGCTCTTCCAGTGTCAAAACAACTCCACCTGCCTCATCAACTTCACATACCATCAGCTGTGCTGGCAGCTATCTAGGAAGCCCTGTTTGGTCACTTTCGGTCCAATGCCCATTGAGCCCAGTGGGATGGAATCAAGCAGGTTGAGCACTCACACTAAACTTACATGGAGCTCCTCACTCAAGGCACTCAAAACTCCAAAGCCAAACACAAGTTCAGCCCAAAAGCCATTTCCCGCTGCCATGGAAACCAAGTGCTCTGGCAGCACATATGTCTGAAAGTGGATATGACACCTAGGGAACTCAGTGAGGTGGTGAATGGCAACTGCCCGAAGAAGCAGCAGCACAGCTCTTCCAGTGCCAAACAACTCCACCTGCCTCATGAACTTCACATACCATCAGCTGTGCTAGCAGCTATCTAAGAAGCCCTGTTTGGTGACTTCTGGTCCAATGCCCATTGAGCCCAGTGCGATGGAATCAAGCAGGTTGAGCACCCACACTAAACTAACTTGGAGCTCCTCACTCAAGGCACTCAAAACTCCAGTGCCAAAAACAAGTTCAGCGCCCAAGCCATTTCCCGCTGCCATGGAAACCAAGTGGTCTGGCACCACATATGTCTGAAAGTGGATATGACACCTAGGGACCTCAGTGAGGTGGTGAATGGCAAATGCCCGAAGAAGCAGCAGCACAGCTCTTCCAGTGCCAAAACAACTCCACCTCAGTCATGAACTTCACATACCATCAGCTGTGCTAGCAGCTATCTAGGAAGCCCTGTTTGGTCACTTCCGGTCCAATGCCCATTGAGCCCAGTGGGATGGAATCAAGCAGGTTGAGCACCCACAGTAAACTAACATGGAGCTCCTCACTCAAGGCACTCAAAACTCCACAGAAAAAAACAAGTTCAGCGCCCAAGCCATTTCCCGCTGCCATGGAAACCAAGTGCTCTGGCAGCACATATGTCTGAAAGTGGATATGACACCTAGGGAACTCAGGGCGGTGGTGAATGGCAACTGCCCGAAGCAGCAGCACATCTCTTCCAGTGCCAAAACAACTCCACCTGCCTCATCAACTTCACATACCATCAGCTGTGCTAGCAGCTATCTAGGAAACCCTGTTTGGTCACTTCCGGTCCAATGCCCATTGAGCCCAGTTCAATGGAATCAAGCAGGTTGAGCACCCACACTAAACTAACATGGAGCTCCTCACTCAAGGCGCTCAAAACTCCACAACCAAACAAAAGTTCAGCGCAGAAGCCATTTCCCGTTGCCATGGAAACCAAGTGCTCTGGCAGCACATGTCTGAAAGTGGATATGACACCTAGGGAACTCACGGCGGTGGTGAATGGCAACTGCCCGAAGCAGCAGCACAGCTCTTCCAGTGCCAAAACAACTCCACCTCAGTAATGAACTTCACATACCATCAGCTGTGCTAGCAGCTATCTAGGAAGCCCTGTTTGGTCACTTCCGGTCCAATGCCCATTGAGCCCAGTGTGATGGAATCAAGCAGGTTGAGCACCCACACTAAACTAACATGGAGCTCCTCACTCAAGGCACTCAAAACTCCACAGCCAAACACAAGTTCAGCGCAAAAGCCATTTCCCGCTGTCATGGAAACCAAATGCTCTGGCACCACATATGTCTGCAACTGGATATGACACCTAGGGAACTCAGGGCGGTGGTGAATGGCAACTGCCCGAAGCAGCAGCACAGCTCTTCCAGTGTCAAAACAACTCCACCTGCCTCATCAACTTCACATACCATCAGCTGTGCTGGCAGCTATCTAGGAAGCCCTGTTTGGTCACTTTCGGTCCAATGCCCATTGAGCCCAGTGGGATGGAATCAAGCAGGTTGAGCACTCACACTAAACTTACATGGAGCTCCTCACTCAAGGCACTCAAAACTCCAAAGCCAAACACAAGTTCAGCGCAAAAGCCACTTCCCGCTGCCATGGAAACCAAGTGCTCTGGCAGCATATATGTCTGAAAGTGGATATGACACCTAGGGAACTCAGTGAGGTGGTGAATGGCAACTGCCCGAAGAAGCAGCAGCACAGCTCTTCCAGTGCCAAAACAACTCCACATCAGTCATGAACTTCACATACCATCAGCTGTGCTAGCAGCTATCTAGGAAACCCTGTTTGGTCACTTCCCGTCCAATGCCCATTGAGCCCATTGTGATAGAATCAAGCAGGTTGAGCACCCACACTAAACTAAAATGCAGCTCCTCACTCAAGGCACTCAAACCTCCACAACCAAACAAAAGTTCAGCGCCCAAGCCATTTCCCGCTGCCATGGAAACCAAGTGCTCTGGCAGCACATGTCTGAAAGTGGATATGACACCTAGGGAACTCAGGGCGGTGGTGAATGGCAACTGCCCGAAGCAGCAGCACAGCTCTTCCAGTGCCAAAACAACTCCACCTCAGTAATGAACTTCACATACCATCAGCTGTGCTAGCAGCTATCTAGGAAGCCCTGTTTGGTCACTTCCGGTCCAATGCCCATTGAGCCCAGTGTGATGGAATCAAGCAGGTTGAGCACCAACACTAAACTAACATGGAGCTCCTCACTCAATTCGCTCAAAACTCCACATCCAAACACAAGTTCAGCGCCCAAGACATTTCCCGCTGCCATGGAAACCAAGTGGTCTGGCACCACATATGTCTGAAAGTGGATATGACACCTAGGGAACTCAGTGAGGTGGTGAATGGCAACTGCCCCAAGCAGCAGCAAAACAGCTCTTCCAGTGCCAAAACAACTCCACCTGCCTCATGAAATTCAAATACCATCAGCTGTGGTAGCAGCTATCTAGGAAGCCCTGTTTGGTCACTTCCTGTCCAATGCCCATTGAGCCCAGTTCAATGGAATCAAGCAGGTTGAGCACCCACACTAAACTTACATGGAGCTCCTCACTCAAGGCTCTCAAAACTCCACAGCCAAACACAAGTTCAGCGCAAAAGCCATTTCCCGCTGCCATGGAAACCAAGTGCTCTGGCAGCACATATGTCTGAAAGTGGATATGACACCTAGGGAACTCAGGGCGGTGGTAAATGGCAACTGCCCGAAGCAGCAGCACAGCTCTTCCAGTGCCAAAACAACTCCACCTGCCTCATGAACCTCACATACCATCAACTTTGCTTGCAGCTATCTAGGCAACCCTGTTTGGTCACTTCAGGTCCAATGCCCATTGAACCCAGTGGGATGGAATCAAGCAGGTTGAGCACCCACACTAAACTTACATGGAGCTCCTCACTCAAGGCACTCAAAACTCCACAGCCAAACACAAGTTCAGCGCAAAAGCCATTTCCCGCTGCCATGGAAACCAAATTCTCTGACAGCACATATGTCTGAAAGTGGATATGACACCTAGGGAACTCAGGGCGGTGGTGAATGGCAACTGCCCGAAGCAGCAGCACAGCTCTTCCAGTGTCAAAACAACTCCACCTGCCTCATCAACTTCACATACCATCAGCTGTGCTGGCAGCTATCTAGGAAGCCCTGTTTGGTCACTTTCGGTCCAATGCCCATTGAGCCCAGTGGGATGGAATCAAGCAGGTTGAGCACCCACACTAAACTTACATGGAGCTCCTCACTCAAGGCACTCAAAACTCCAAAGCCAAACACAAGTTCAGCCCAAAAGCCATTTCCCGCTGCCATGGAAACCAAGTGCTCTGGCAGCACATATGTCTGAAAGTGGATATGACACCTAGGGAACTCAGTGAGGTGGTGAATGGCAACTGCCCGAAGAAGCAGCAGCACAGCTCTTCCAGTGCCAAAACAACTCCACATCAGTCATGAACTTCACATACCATCAGCTGTGCTAGCAGCTATCTAGGAAACCCTGTTTGGTCACTTCCCGTCCAATGCCCATTGAGCCCAGTGTGATAGAATCAAGCAGGTTGAGCACCCACACTAAACTAAAATGCAGCTCCTCAGTCAAGGCACTCAAACCTCCACAGCCAAACACAAGTTCAGCGCCCAAGCCATTTCCCGCTGCCATGGAAACCATGTGTTCTGGCAGCACATATGTCTGAAAGTGGATATGACACCTAGGGAACTCAGGGCGGTGGTGAATGGCAACTGCCCGAAGCAGCAGCACAGCTCTTCCAGTGCCAAAACAACTCCACCTCAGTAATGAACTTCACATACCATCAGCTGTGCTAGCAGCTATCTAGGAAGCCCTGTTTGGTCACTTCCGGTCCAATGCCCATTGAGCCCAGTGTGATGGAATCAAGCAGGTTGAGCACCCACACTAAACTTACATGGAGCTCCTCACTCAAGGCTCTCAAAACTCCACAGCCAAACACAAGTTCAGAGCCCAAGCCATTTCCCGCTGCCATGGAAACCAAGTGCTCTGGCACCACATATGTCTGAAAGTGGATATGACACCTAGGGAACTCAGGGCGGTGGTGAATGGCAACTGCCCGAAGCAGCAGCACAGCTCTTCCAGTGCCAAACAACTCCACCTGCCTCATGAACTTCACATACCATCAGCTGTGCTAGCAGCTATCTAAGAAGCCCTGTTTGGTGACTTCCGGTCCAATGCCCATTGAGCCCAGTGGGATGGAATCAAGCAGGTTGAGCACCCACACTAAACTAACTTGGAGCTCCTCACTCAAGGCACTCAAAACTCCACAGCCAAAAACAAGTTCAGCGCCCAAGCCATTTCCCGCTGCCATGGAAACCAAGTGCTCTGGCACCACATATGTCTGAAAGTGGATATGACACCTAGGGACCTCAGTGAGGTGGTGAATGGCAAATGCCCAAAGAAGCAGCAGCACAGCTCTTCCAGTGCCAAAACAACTCCACCTGCCTCATGAACTTCACATACCATCAGCTGTGGTAGCAGCTATCTAGGAAACCCTGTTTGGTCACTTGTGGTCCAATGCCCATTGAGCCCAGTGGGATGGAATCAAGCAGGTTGAGCACCCACACTAAACTAACATGGAGCTCCTCACTCAAAGCGCTCAAAACTCCACAACCAAACAAAAGTTCAGCGCAAAAGCCATTTCCCGCTGCCAAGGAAACCAAGTGCTCTGGCAGCACATGTCTGAAAGTGGATATGACACCTAGGGAACTCAGGGCGGTGGTGAATGGCAACTGCCCCAAGCAGCAGCACAGCTCTTCCAGTGCCAAAACAACTCCACCTCAGTAATGAACTTCACATACCATCAGCTGTGCTAGCAGCTATCTAGGAAGCCCTGTTTGGTCACTTCCGGTCCAATGCCCATTGAGCCCAGTGTGATGGAATCAAGCAGGTTGAGCACCCACACTAAACTAACATGGAGCTCCTCACTCAAGCCGCTCAAAACTCCACTGCCAAACACAAGTTCAGAACCCAAGCCATTTCCCGCTGCCATGGAAACCAAGTGCTCTGGCAGCACATATGTCTGAAAGTGGATATAACACATAGGGACCTCAGTGAGGTGATGAATGGCAACTGCCCCAAGCAGCAGCAAAACAGCTCTTCCAGTGCCAAAACAACTCCACCTGCCTCATGAAATTCACATACCATCAGCTGTGGTAGCAGCTATCTTGGAAGCCCTGTTTGGTCACTTCCTGTCCAATGCCCATTGAGCCCAGTTCAATGGAATCAAGCAGGTTGAGCACCCACACTAAACTAACATGGAGCTCCTCACTCAAGGCACTCAAAACTCCACTGCCAAAAACAAGTTCAGCGCCCAAGCCATTTCCCGCTGTCATGGAATCCAAATGCTCTGACAGTACATATGTCTGAAAGTGGATATGACACCTAGGGAACTCAGTGAGGTGGTGAATGGCAACTGCCCGAAGCAGCAGCACAGCTCTTCCAGTGTCAAAACAACTCCACCTGCCTCATCAACTTCACATACCATCAGCTGTGGTAGCAGCTATCTAGGAAGCCCTGTTTGGTCACTTTCGGTCCAATGCCCATTGAGCCCAGTGGGATGGAATCAAGCAGGTTGAGCACCCACACTAAACTTACATGGAGCTCCTCACTCAAGGCACTCAAAACTCCAAAGCCAAACACAAGTTCAGCTAAAAAGCCATTTCCCGCTGCCATGGAAACCAAGTGCTCTGGCAGCACATATGTCTGAAAGTGGATATGACACCAAGGGAACTCAGTGAGGTGGTGAATGGCAACTGCCCCAAGCAGCAGCACAGCTCTTCCAGTGCCAAAACAACTCCACATCAGTCATGAACTTCACATACCATCAGCTGTGCTAGCAGCTATCTAGGAAACCCTGTTTGGTCACTTCCCGTCCAATGCCCATTGAGCCCAGTGTGATAGAATCAAGCAGGTTGAGCACCCACACTAAACTAAAATGCAGCTCCTCACTCAAGGCACTCAAACCTCCACAGCCAAACACAAGTTCAGCGCAAAAGCCATTTCCCGCTGCCATGGAAACCATGTGTTCTGGCAGCACATATGTCTGAAAGTGGATATGACACCTAGGGAACTCAGGGCGGTGGTGAATGGCAACTGCCCCAAGCAGCAGCACAGCTCTTCCAGTGCCAAAACAACTCCACCTGCCTCATGAACTTCACATACCATCAGCTGTGCTAGCAGAAATCTAGGAAACCCGGTTTGGTCACTTCCGGTCCAATGCCCATTGAGCCCAGTGGGATGGAATCAAGCAGGTTGAGCACCCACACTAAACTTACATGGAGCTCCTCACTCAAGGCGGTCTAAACTCCACAGCTAAACACAAGTTCAGTAAAAAGCCATTTCCCGCTGCCATGGAAACCAAGTGCTCTGGCACCACATATGTCTGAAAGTGGATATGACATCTAGGGAACTCAGGGCGGTGGTGAATGGCAACTGCCCGAAGCAGCAGCACAGCTCTTCCAGTGCCAAAACAACTCCACCTGCCTCATGAACTTCACATACCATCAGTGTGCTAGCAGCTATCTAGGAAGCAATGTTTGGTCACCTCCGGTCCAATGCCCATTGAGCCCAGTGGGATGGAATCAAGCAGGTTGAGCACCCACACTAAACTAACATGGAGCTCCTCACTCAAGGCACTCAAAACTCCACAGCCAAACACAAGTACAGAACCCAAGCCATTTCCCGCTGCCATGGAAACCAAGTGCTCTGGCAGCACATATGTCTGAAAGTGGATATAACACCTAGGGACCTCAGTGAGGTGATGAATGGCAACTGCCTGAAGCAGCAGCAAAACAGCTCTTCCAGTGCCAAAACAACTCCACCTCAGTAATGAACTTCACATACCATCAGCTGTGCTAGCAGCTATCTAGGAAGCCCTGTTTGGTGACTTCCGGTCCAATGCCCATTGAGCCCAGTGGGATGGAATCAAGCAGGTTGAGCACCCACACTAAACTAACTTGGAGCTCCTCACTCAAGGCACTCAAAACTCCACAGCCAAAAACAAGTTCAGCGCCCAAGCCAATTCCCGCTGCCATGGAAACCAAGTGCTCTGGCAGCACATATGTCTGAAAGTGGATATGACACCTAGGGACCTCAGTGAGGTGGTGAATGGCAAATGCCCGAAGAAGCAGCAGCACAGCTCTTCCAGTGCCAAAACAACTCGACCTGCCTCATCAACTTCACATACCATCAGCTGTGCTAGCAGCTATCTAGGAAACCCTGTTTGGTCACTTCCGGTCCAATGCCCATTGAGCCCAGTGGGATGGAATCAAGCAGGTTGAGCACCCACACTAAACTTACATGGAGCTCCTCACTCAAGGCGCTCAAAACTCCACAACCAAACAAAAGTTCAGCGCCCAAGCCATTTCCCGCTGCCATGGAAACCAAGTGTTCTGGCAGCACATGTGTCTGAAAGTGGATATAACACATAGGGACCTCAGTGAGGTGATGAATGGCAACTGCCCCAAGCAGCAGCAAAACAGCTCTTCCAGTGCCAAAACCACTCCACCTGCCTCATGAAATTCACATACCATCAGCTGTGGTAGCAGCTATCTAGGAAGCCCTGTTTGGTCACTTCCTGTCCAATGCCCATTGAGCCCAGTTCAATGGAATCAAGCAGGTTGAGCACCCACACTAAACTTACATGGAGCTCCTCACTCAAGGCACTCAAAACTCCACAGCCAAACACAAGTTCAGAACCCAAGCCATTTCCCGCTGTCATGGAAACCAAATGCTCTGACAGTACATATGTCTGAAAGTGCATATGACACCTAGGGAACTCAGGGCGGTGGTGAATGGCAACTGCCCGAAGCAGCAGCACAGCTCTTCCAGTGTCAAAACAACTCCACCTGCCTCATCAACTTCACATACCATCAGCTGTGGTAGCAGCTATCTAGAAAGCCCTGTTTGGTCACTTTCGGTCCAATGCCCATTGAGCCCAGTGGGATGGAATCAAGCAGGTTGAGCACCCACACTAAACTTACATGGAGCTCCTCACTCAAGGCACTCAAAACTCCACAGCCAAACACAAGTTCAGCTAAAAAGCCATTTCCCGCTGCCATGGAAAGCAAGTGCTCTGGCACCACATATGTCTGAAAGTGGATATGACACCTAGGGAACTCAGGGCGGTGGTGAATGGCAACTGCCCGAAGAAGCAGCAGCACAGCTCTTCCAGTGCCAAAACAACTCCACATCAGTCATGAACTTCACATACCATCAGCTGTGCTAGCAGCTATCTAGGAAACCCTGTTTGGTCACTTCCCGTCCAATGCCCATTGAGCCCAGTGTGATAGAATCAAGCAGGTTGAGCACCCACACTAAACTAAAATGCAGCTCCTCACTCAAGGCACTCAAACCTCCACAGCCAAACACAAGTTCAGCGCAAAAGCCATTTCCCGCTGCCATGGAAACCATGTGTTCTGGCAGCACATATGTCTGAAAGTGGATATGACACCTAGGGAACTCAGGGCGGTGGTGAATGGCAACTGCCCGAAGCAGCAGCACAGCTCTTCCAGTGCCAAAACAACTCCACCTGCCTCATGAACTTCACATACCATCAGCTGTGCTAGCAGAAATCTAGGAAACCCTGTTTGGTCACTTCCGGTCCAATGCCCATTGAGCCCAGTGGGATGGAATCAAGCAGGTTGAGCACCCACACTAAACTTACATGGAGCTCCTCACTCAAGGCGCTCAAAACTCCACATCTAAACACAAGTTCAGTAAAAAGCCATTTCCCGCTGCCATGGAAACCAAGTGCTCTGGCACCACATATGTCTGAAAGTGGATATGACACCTAGGGAACTCAGGGCGGTGGTGAATGGCAACTGCCCGAAGCAGCAGCACAGCTCTTCCAGTGCCAAAACAACTCCACCTGCCTCATGAACTTCACATACCATCAGTGTGCTAGCAGCTATCTAGGAAGCCCTGTTTGGTCACTTCCGGTCCAATGCCCATTGAGCCCAGTGGGATGGAATCAAGCAGGTTGAGCACCCACACTAAACTAACATGGAGCTCCTCACTCAAGGCACTCAAAACTCCACAGCCAAACACAAGTTCAGAACCCAAGCCATTTCCCGCTGCCATGGAAACCAAGTGCTCTGGCAGCACATATGTCTGAAAGTGGATATAACACCTAGGGACCTCAGTGAGGTGATGAATGGCAACTGCCCGAAGCAGCAGCAAAACAGCTCTTCCAGTGCCAAAACAACTCCACCTCAGTAATGAACTTCACATACCATCAGCTGTGCTAGCAGCTATCTAGGAAGCCCTGTTTGGTCACTTCCGGTCCAATGCCCATTGAGCCCAGTGGGATGGAATCAAGCAGGTTGAGCACCCACACTAAACTTACATGGAGCTCCTCACTCAAGTCGCTCAAAACTCCAATGCCAAACACAAGTTCAGCGCCCAAGCCATTTCCCGCTGCCATGGAAACCAAGTGCTCTGGCAGCACATATGTCTGAAAGTGGATATGACACTTAGGGAACTCAGGGCGGTGGTGAATGGCAACTGCCCGAAGCAGCAGCACAGCTCTTCCAGTGCCAAAACAACTCCACCTCAGTAATGAACTTCACATACCATCAGCTGTGCTAGCAGCTATCTAGGAAACCCTGTTTGGTCACTTCCGGTCCAATGCCCATTGAGCCCAGTGGGATGGAATCAAGCAGGTTGAGCACCCACACTAAACTAACATGGAGCTCCTCACTCAAGGCACTCAAAACTCCACTGCCAAAAACAAGTTCAGCGCCCAAGCCATTTCCCGCTGCCATGGAAACCAAGTGCTCTGGCACCACATATGTCTGAAAGTGGATATGACACCTAGGGAACTCAGGGCGGTGGTGTATGGCAACTGCCCGAAGCAGCAGCACAGCTTTCCTAGTGCCAAAACAACTCCACCTGCCTCATGAACTTCACATACCATCAGCTGTGCTAGCAGAAATCTAGGAAACCCGGTTTGGTCACTTCCGGTCCAATGCCCATTGAGCCCAGTGGGATGGAATCAAGCAGGTTGAGCACACACACTAAACTAACATGGAGCTCCTCACTCAAGGCACTCAAAACTCCACAGCCAAAAACAAGTTCAGCGCCCAAGCCATTTCCCGCTGCCATGGAAACCATGTGTTCTGGCAGCACATATGTCTGAAAGTGGATATGACACGTAGGGAACTCAGGGCGGTGGTGAATGGCAACTGCCCGAAGCAGCAGCACAGCTTTCCTAGTGCCAAAACAACTCCACCTGCCTCATGAACTTCACATACCATCAGCTGTGCTAGCAGCTATCTAGGAAACCCTGTTTGGTCACTTCCGGTCCAATGCCCATTGAGCCCAGTGGGATGGAATCAAGCAGGTTGAGCACCCACACTAAACTAACATGCAGCTCCTCACTCAAGGCGCTCTAAACTCCACAGCCAAACACAAGTTTAGCGCCCAAGCCATTTCCCGCTGCCACGGAAACCAAGTGCTCTGGCAGCACATATGTCTGAAAGTGGATATGACACCTAGGGAACTCAGGGCGGTGGTGAATGGCAACTGCCCGAAGCAGCAGCACAGCTCTTCCAGTGCTAAAACAACTCCACCTGCCTCATGAACTTCACATACCATCAGCTGTGCCAGCAGCGTTCTACGAAACCCTGTTTGGTCACTTCCGGTCCAATGCCCATTGAGCCCAGTGTGATGGAATCAAGCAGGTTGAGCACCCACACTAAACTAACATGGAGCTCCTGACTCAAGGCTTGCAAAACTCCACAACCAAACAAAAGTTCAGCGCAAAAGCCATTTCCCGCTGCCATGGAAACCAAGTGCTCTGGCAGCACATGTCTGAAAGTGGATATGACACCTAGGGAACTCAGGGCGGTGGTGAATTGCAACTGCCCGAAGCAGCAGCAAAACAGCTCTTCCAGTGCCAAAACAACTCCACCTGCCTCATGAACTTCACATACCATCAGCTGTGCTAGCAGCTATCTAGGAAACCCTGTTTGGTCACTTCCGGTCCAATGCCCATTGAGCCCAGTGGGATGGAATCAAGCAGGTTGAGCACCCACACTAAACTTACATGGAGCTCCTCACTCAAGCCGCTAAAACTCCACTGCCAAACACAAGTTCAGCGCCCAAGCCATTTCCCGCTGCCATGGAAACCAAGTGTTCTGGCAGCACATATGTCTGAAAGTGGATATGACACCTAGGGAACTCAGGGCGGTGGTGAATGGCAACTGCCCGAAGCAGCAGCACAGCTCTTCTAGTGCCAAAACATCCACCTGCCTCATGAACTTCACATACCATCAGCTGTGCTAGCAGCTATCTAGGAAACCCTGTTTGGTCACTTCCGGTCCAAAGCCCATTGAGCCCAGTGGGATGGAATCAAGCAGGTTGAGCACCCACACTAAACTAACATGCAGCTCCTCACTCAAGGCACTCAAAACTCCACTGCTAAACACAAGTTCAGCGCAAAAGCCATTTCCCGCTGCCATGGAAACCAAGTGCTCTGGCACCACATATGTCTGAAAGTGGATATGACACCTAGGGAACTCAGGGCGGTGGTGAATGGCAACTGCCCGAAGCAGCAGCACAGCTTTCCTAGTGCCAAAACAACTCCACCTGCCTCATGAACTTCACATACCATCAGCTGTGCTAGCAGAAATCTAGGAAACCCTGTTTGGTCACTTCTGGTCCAATGCCCATTGAGCCCAGTTCAATGGAATCAAGCAGGTTGAGCACCCACACTAAACTAACATGGAGCTCCTCACTCAAGGCACTCAAAACTCCACTGCCAAACACAAGTTCAGCTCAAAAGCCATTTCCCGCTGCCATGGAAACCATGTGTTCAGGCAGCACATATGTCTGAAAGTGGATATGACACCTAGGGAACTCAGGGCGGTGGTGAATGGCAACTGCCCGAAGCAGCAGCACAGCTCTTCCAGTGCCAAAACATCCACCTGCCTCATGAACTTCACATACCATCAGCTGTGCTAGCAGCTATCTAGGAAACCCTGTTTGGTCACTTCCAGTCCAATGCCCATTGAGCCCAGTGTGATGGAATCAAGCAGGTTGAGTACCCACACTAAACTTACTTGGAGCTCCTCACTCAAGGCGCTCAAAACTCCACTGCCAAACACAAGTTCAGCGCCCAAGCCATTTACCGCTGCCATGGAAACCATGTGTTCTGACAGCACATATGTCTGAAAGTGGATATGACACCTAGGGAACTCAGTGAGGTGGTGAATGGCAACTGCCCGAAGCAGCAGCAAAACAGCTCTTCCAGTGCCAAAACAACTCCACCTGCCTCATGAACTTCACATACCATCAGCTGTGCTAGCAGCGTTCTAGGGTACCCTGTTTGGTCACTTCCGGTCCAATGCCCATTGAGCCCAGTGGGATGGAATCAAGCAGGTTGAGCACCCACACTAAACTAACATGGAGCTCCTCACTCAAGGTACTCAAAACTCCACAGCCAAACACAAGTTCAGCTCCCAAGCCATTTCCCGCTGCCATGGAAACCAAGTGCTCTGGCACCACATATGTCTGAAAGTGGATATGACACCTAGGGAACTCAGGGCGGTGGTGAATGGCAACTGCCCGAAGCAGCAGCACAGCTCTTCCAGTGCCAAAACAACTCCACCTGCCTCATGAACTTCACATACCATCAACTGTGCTAGCAGCGTTCTAGGAAACCCTGTGTGGTCGCTTCCAGTCCAATGCACATTGAGCCCAGTGGGATGGAATCAAGCAGGTTGAGCACCCACACTAAACTAACATGCAGCTCCTCACTCAAGGCACTCAAAACTCCAGTGCCAAACACAAGTTCAGCGCCAAAGCCATTTCCCGCTGCCATGGAAACCATGTGTTCTGGCAGCACATATGTCTGAAAGTGGATATGACACCTGGGGAACTCAGTGAGGTGGTGAATGGCAACTGCCCGAAGCAGCAGCACAGCTCTTCCAGTGCCAAAACAACTCCACCTGCCTCATGAACTACACATACCATCAGCTGTGCTAGCAGCTATCTAGGAAACCCTGTTTGGTCACATCCGGTCCAATGCCCATTGAGCCCAGTGGGATGGAATCAAGCAGGTTGAGCACACACACTAAACTAACATGGAGCTCCTCACTCAAGGCGCTCAAAACTCCACAGCCAAACACAAGTTCAGAACCCAAGCCATTTCCCGCTGCCATGGAAACCAAGTGGTCTGGCAGCACATATGTCTGAAAGTGGATATGACACCTAGGGACCTCAGTGAGGTGGTGAATGGCAACTGCCCGAAGCAGCAGCAAAACAGCTCTTCCAGTGCCAAAACAACTCCACCTGCCTCATGAACTTCACATACCATCAGCTGTGCTAGCAGCGTTCTAGGGTACCCTGTTTGGTCACTTCCGGTCCAATGCCCATTGAGCCCAGTGGGATGGAATCAAGCAGGTTGAGCACCCACACTAAACTAACATGGAGCTCCTCACTCAAGGTACTCAAAACTCCACAGCCAAACACAAGTTCAGCTCCCAAGCCATTTCCCGCTGCCATGGAAACCAAGTGCTCTGGCACCACATATGTCTGAAAGTGGATATGACACCTAGGGAACTCAGGGCGGTGGTGAATGGCAACTGCCCGAAGCAGCAGCACAGCTCTTCCAGTGCCAAAACAACTCCACCTGCCTCATGAACTTCACATACCATCAACTGTGCTAGCAGCGTTCTAGGAAACCCTGTTTGGTCACTTCCAGTCCAATGCACATTGAGCCCAGTGGGATGGAATCAAGCAGGTTGAGCACCCACACTAAACTAACATGCAGCTCCTCACTCAAGGCACTCAAAACTCCAGTGCCAAACACAAGTTCAGCGCCAAAGCCATTTCCCGCTGCCATGGAAACCATGTGTTCTGGCAGCACATATGTCTGAAAGTGGATATGACACCTAGGGAACTCAGTGAGGTGGTGAATGGCAACTGCCCGAATCAGCAGCACAGCTCTTTTAGTGCCAAAACAACTCCACCTGCCTCATGAACTTCACATACCATCAGCTGTGCTAGCAGCTATCTAGGAAACCCTGTTTGGTCACTTCCGGTCCAATGCCCATTGAGCCCAGTGGGATGGAATCAAGCAGGTTGAGCACCCACACTAAACTAACATGGAGCTCCTGACTCAAGGCACTCAAAACTCCACAGCCAAACACAAGTTCAGCGCCCAAGCCATTTCCCGCTGCCATGGAAACCTGTGCTCTGGTAGTATATATGTCTGGAAGTGGATATGACACCTAGGGAGCTCAGGGCGGTGGTGAATGGCAACTGCCCGAAGCAGCAGCACAGCTCTTCCAGTGCCAAAACAACTCCACCTGCCTCATGAACTTCACATACCATCAGCTGTGCTAGCAGCGTTCTAGGAAAGCCTGTTTGGTCACTTCCGGTCCAATGCCCATTGAGCCCAGTGGGATGGAATCAAGCAGGTTGAGCACCCACACTAAATAAGATGGAGCTCCTCACACAAGGCGCTCAAAACTCCACAGCCAAACACAAGTTCAGCTCCCAAGCCATTTCCCGCTGCCAAGGAAGGCAAGTGCTCTGGCACCACATATGTCTGAAAGTGGATATGACACCTAGGGAACTCAGGGCGGTGGTGAATGGCAACTGCCCGAAGCAGCAGCACAGCTCTTTTAGTGCCAAAACAACTCCACCTGCCTCATGAACTTCACATACCATCAGCTGTGCTAGCAGCTATCTAGGAAACCCTGTTTGGTCACTTCCGGTCCAATGCCCATTGAGCCCAGTGGGATGGAATCAAGCAGGTTGAGCACCCACACTAAACTTACATGGAGCTCCTCATTCAAGGCGCTCCAAACTCCACAGCTAAACACAAGTTCAGCTCCCAAGCCATTTCCTGCTGCCATGGAAACCAAGTGCTCTGGCACCACATATGTCTGAAAGTGGATATGACACCTAGGGAACTCAGTGAGGTGGTGAATGGCAACTGACCGAAGCAGCAGCACAGCTCTTCCAGTGCCAAAACAACTCCACCTGCCTCATGAACTTCACATACCATCAGCTGTGCTAGCAGCTATCTAGGAAACCCTGTTTGGTCACTTCCGGTCCAATGCCCATTGAGCCCAGTGGGATGGAATCAAGCAGGTTGAGCACCCACACTAAACTTACATGGAGCTCCTCACTCAAGGCACTCAAAACTCCACTGCCAAACACAAGTTCAGCGCAAATGCCATTTCCCGCTGCCATGGAAACCAAGTGCTCTGGCACCACATATGTCTGAAAGTGGATATGACACCTAGGGAACTCAGGGCGGTGGTGTATGGCAACTGCCCGAAGCAGCAGCACAGCTCGTCTAGTGCCAAAACAACTCCACCTGCCTCATGAACTTCACATACCATCAGCTGTGCTAGTAGCTATCTAGGAAACCCTGTTAGGTCTCTTCCGGTCCAATGCACATTGAGCCCAGTGGGATGGAATCAAGCAGGTTGAGCACCCACACTAAACTAACATAGAGCTCCTCACTCAAGGCACTCAAAACTCCACTGCCAAACACAAGTTCAGCGCAAAAGCCATTTCCCACTGCCATGGAAACCAAATACTCTGGCAGCACATATGTCTGAAAGTGGATATGACACCTAGGGAACTCAGGGCGGTGGTGAATGGCAACTGCCCGAAGCAGCAGCACAACTCTTCCAGTGCCAAAACAACTCCACCTGCCTCATGAACTTCACATACCATCAGCTGTGCTAGCAGATATCTAGGAAACACTGTTTGGTCACTTCCTGTCCAATGCCCATTGAGCCCAGTGGGATGGAATCAAGCAGGTTGAGCACCCACACTAAACTTACATGGAGCTCCTCACTCAAGGCACTCAAAACTCCACTGCCAAACACAAGTTCAGCGCCCAAGCCATTTCCCGCTGCCATGGAAACCATGTGTTCTGGCAGCACATATGTCTGAAAGTGGATATGACACCTAGGGAACTCAGGGCGGTGGTGAATGGCAACTGCCCGAAGAAGCAGCACAGCTCTTCCAGTGCCAAAACAACTCCACCTGCCTCATGAACTCCACATACCATCAGCTGTGCTAGCAGCGTTCTAGGATACCCTGTTTGGTCACTTCCGGTCCAATCCCCATTGAGCAGAGTGTGATGGAATCAAGCAGGTTGAGCACCCACACTAAACTAACATGGATTTCCTCACTCAAGGCACTCAAAACTCCACAGCCAAACACAAGTTCAGCGCCCAAGCCATTTCCCGCTGCCATGGAAACCATGTGTTCTGGCAGCACATATGTCTGAAAGTGGATATGACACCTAGGGAACTCAGGGCGGTGGTGAATGGCAACTGCCCGAAGCAGCAGCACAGCTCTTCCAGTGCCAAAACAACTCCACCTGCTTCATGAACTTCACATACCATCAGCTGTTCTAGCAGCTATCTAGGAAGCAATGTTTGGTTACTTCCGGTCCAATGCCTATTGAGCCCAGTGGGATGGAATCAAGCAGGTTGAGCACCCACACTAAACTAAAATAGAGCTCCTCACTCAAGGCACTCAAAACTCCACAGCCAAACACAAGTTCAGCGCCCAAGCCATTTCCCGCTGCCATGGAAACCAAGTGGTCTGGCACCACATATGTCTGAAAGTGGATATGACACCTAGGGAACTCAGTGAGGTGGTGAATGGCAACTGCCCGAAGCACCAGAACAGCTCTTCCAGTGCCAAAACAACTCCACCTGCCTCATGAACTTCACATACCATCAGCTGTGCTAGCAGCTATCTAGGAAACCCTGTTTGGTCACTTCCGGTCCAATGCCCATTGAGCCCAGTAGATGGAATCAAGCAGGTTGAGCACCCACACTAAACTAACATGGAGCTCCTCAATCAAGGCTCTCAAAACTCCACAGTCAAACACAAGATCAGTGCAAATGCCATTTCCCGCTGCCATGGAAACCAAGTGCTCTGGCAGCACATATGTCTGAAAGTGGATATGACACCTAGGCAACTCAGGGCGGTGGTGAATGGCAACTGCCCGAAGCAGCAGCACAGCTGTTCCAGTGCCAAAACAACTCCACCTGCCTCATGAACTTCACATACCATCAGCTGTGCTAACAGCTATCTAGGAAGCAATGTTTGGTCACTTCCGGTCCAATGCCTATTGAGCCCAGTGGGATGGAATCAAGCAGGTTGAGCACCCACACTAAACTAACATGGAACTCCTCACTCAATTCGCTCAAAACTCCAGGGCCAAATACAAGTTCAACGCAAAAGCCATTTCCCGCTGCCATGGAAACCAAGTGCTCTGGCACCACATATGTCTGAAAGTGGATATGACACCTAGGGAACTCAGGACGGTGGTCAATGGCAACTGCCCGAAGCAGCATCACAGCTCTTTCAGTGCCAAAACAACTCCACCTGCCTCATGAACTTCACATACCATCAGCTGTGCTAGTAGCTATCTAGGAAACGCTGTTTGGTGACTTCCGGTCCAATGCCCATTGAGCCCAGTGGGATGGAATCAAGCAGGTTGAGCACCCACACTAAACTAACATGCAGCTCCTCACTCAAGGCGCTCAAAACTCCACAGCCAAACACAAGTTCAGCTCCCAAGCCATTTCCCACTGCCAAGGAAAGCAAGTGCTCTGGCACCACATATGTCTGAAAGTGGATATGACACCTAGGGAACTCAGGGCGGTGGTGAATGGCAACTGCCCGAAGCAGCAGCACAGCTCTTCCAGTGCCAAAACAACTCCACCTCAGTAATCAACTTCACCTACCATCAGCTGTGCTAGCAGCTATCTAGGAAACCCTGTTTGGTCACTTCCGGTCCAATGCCCATTGAGCCCAGTGTGATGGAATCAAGCAGGTTGAGCACCCACACTAAACTAACATGGAGCTCCTCACTCAAGGCGCTCTAAACTCCACAGCCAAACACAAGTTCAGCGCCCAAGCCATTTCCCACTGCCATGGAAACCAAGTGCTCTGGCAGCACATATGTCTGAAAGTGGATATGACACCTAGGGAACTCAGGGCGGTGGTCAATGGCAACTGCCCGAAGCAGCAGCACAGCTCTTCCAGTGCCAAAACAACTCCACCTGCCTCATGAACTTCACATACCATCAGCTGTGCTAGCAGCGTTCTAGGAAACCCTGTTTGGTCACTTCTGGTCCAATGCCCATTGAGCCCAGTGGGATGGAATCAAGCAGGTTGAGCACCCACACTAAATAAGATGGAGCTCCTCACTCAAACCGCACAAAACTCCACAGCCAAACACAAGTTCAGTGCAAAAGCCATTTCCCGCTGCCATGGAAACCAAGTGCTCTGGCACCACATATGTCTGAAAGTGGATATGACACCTAGGGAACTCAGGGCGGTGGTCAATGGCAACTGCCCGAAGCAGCAGCACAGCTCTTCCAGTGCCAAAACAACTCCACCTGCCTCATGAACTTCACATACCATCAGCTGTGCTAGCAGGTATATAGGAAACCTGCTTGGTCACTTCCGGTCCAATGCCCATTGAGCCCAGGGGATGGAATCAAGCAGGTTGAGCACCCACACTAAACTAACATGGAGCTCCTCACTCAAGATGCTCTAAACTCCACAGCCAAACACAAGTTCAGCGCCCAAGCCATTTCCCGCTGCCATGGAAACCAGTGCTCTGGTAGTATATATGTCTGGAAGTGGATATGACACCTAGGCAACTCAGGGCGGTGGTGAATGGCAACTGCCCGAAGCAGCAGCACAGCTCTTCCAGTGCCAAAACAACTCCACCTGCCTCATGAACTTCACATACCATCAGCTGTGCTAGCAGCGTTCTAGGAAAGCCTGTTTGGTCACTTCCGGTCCAATGCCCATTGAGCCCAGTGGGATGGAATCAAGCAGGTTGAGCACCCACACTAAATAAGATGGAGCTCCTCACACAAGGCGCTCAAAACTCCACAGCCAAACACAAGTTCAGCTCCCAAGCCATTTCCCGCTGCCAAGGAAAGCAAGTGCTCTGGCACCACATATGTCTGAAAGTGGATATGACACCTAGGGAACTCAGGGCGGTGGTGAATTGCAACTGCCCGAAGCAGCAGCACAGCTCTTCCAGTGCCAAAACAACTCCACCTCAGTAATCAACTTCACCTACCATCAGCTGTGCTAGCAGCTATCTAGGAGACCATGTTTGGTCACTTCCGTTCCAATTCCCTTTGAGCCCAGTGGGATGGAATCAAGCAGGTTGAGCACCCACACTAAACTAACATGCAGCTCCTCACTCAAACCGCTCAAAACTCCACAGCCAAACACAAGCTCATCGCAAAACCCATTTTCCGCTGCCATGGAAACCAAGTGCTCTGGCACCACATATGTCTGAAAGTGGATATGACACCTAGGGAACTCAGGGCGGTGGTGAATTGCAACTGCCCGAAGCAGCAGCACAGCTCTTCCAGTGCCAAAACAACTCCACCTGCCTCATGAACTTCACATATCATCAGCTGTGCCAGCAGCTATCTAGGATCCCTGTTTGGTAACTTCCGGTACAATGCCCATTGAGCAAAGTGGGATGGAATCAAGCAGGTTGAGCACCCACACTAAACCAACATGGAGCTCCTCACTCAAGGCGCTCAACACTCCCCAGCCAAGCACAAGTTCAGCGCCCAAGCCATTTCCTGCTGCCATGGAAACCAAGTGCTCTGGCACCACATATGTCTGAAAGTGGATGAGACGCCAAGGGACCTCTATGAGGTGATGAATGGCAACTGCCCGAAGCAGCAGCACAGCTCTTCCAGTGCCAAGACAACTCCACCTGCCTCATGAACTTCACATACAATCAGCTGTGCTAGCAGCTATCTAGGAAACCCTGTTTGGTCACTTCCGGTCCAATGCCCATTGAGCCCAGGGGATTGAATCAAGCAGGTTGAGCACCCACAGTAAACTTACATGGACCTCCTCACTCAAGGCACTCAAAACTCCACAGCCAAACACAAGATCAGCACCCAAGCCATTTCCCGCTGCTATGGAAACCAAATGCTCTGGCAGCACATATGTCTGAAAGTGGATATGACACCTAGGGAACTCAGGGCGGTGGTAAATGGCAACTGCCCGAAGCAGCAGCACAGCTCTTCCAGTGCCAAAACAACTCCACCTCAGTAATAAACTTCACATATCATCAGCTGTGCTAGCAGCTATCTAGGAAACCCTGTTTGGTCACTTCCGGTCCAATGCCCATTGAGCCCAGTGGGATGGAATCAAGCAGGTTGAGCACCCACACTAAACTAACATGGAGCTCCTCACTCAAGGCGCTTAACACTCCACAGCCAAGCACAAGTTCAGCCCAAAAGCCATTTCCTGCTGCCATGGAAACCAAGTGCTCTGGCAGCACATATGTCTGAAAGTGGATATGACACCTAGGGAACTCAGGGCGGTGGTCAATGGCAACTGCCCGAAGCAGCAGCACAGCTCTTTCAGTACCAAAACAACTCCACCTCAGTAATCAATTTCACCTACCATCAGCTGTGCTAGCAGCTATCTAGGAAACCCTGTTTGGTCACTTCCGGTCCAATGCCCATTGAGCCCAGTGGGATGGAATCAAGCAGGTTGAGCACCCACACTAAATAAGATGGAGCTCCTCACTCAAACCGCACAAAACTCCACAGCCAAACACAAGTTCAGTGCAAAAGCCATTTCCCGCTGCCATGGAAACCAAGTGCTCTGGCACCACATATGTCTGAAAGTGGATATGACACCTAGGGAACTCAGGGCGGTGGTGAATGGCAACTGCCCGAAGCAGCAGCACAGCTCTTCCAGTGCCAAAACAACTCCACCTCAGTAATCAACTTCACCTACCATCAGCTGTGCTAGCAGCTATCTAGGAAACCCTGTTTGGTCACTTCCGGTCCAATGCCCATTGAGCCCAGTGGGATGGAATCAAGCAGGTTGAGCACCCACACTAAAATAACATGGAGCTCCTCACTCAAGGCGCTCAAAACTCCACAGCCAAACACAAGTTCAGCGCAAAAGCCATTTCCCTCTGCCATGGAAACCAAGTGCTCTGGCAGCACATATGTCTGAAAGTGGATATGACACCTAGGGAACTCAGGGCGGTGGTCAATGGCAACTGCCCGAAGCAGCAGCACAGCTCTTCCAGTGCCAAAACAACTCCACCTGCCTCATGAACTTCACATACCATCAGCTGTGCTAGCAGCTATCTAGGAAACCCTGTTTGGTCACTTCCGGTCCAATGCCCATTGAGCCCAGTGGGATGCAATCAAGCAGGTTGAGCACCCACACTAAACTAACATGCAGCTCCTCACTCAAACCGCACAAAACTCCACAGCCAAACACAAGTTCACCGCCCAAGCCATTTCCCACTGCCACAGACACGAAGTGCTCTGGCAGCACATATGTCTGAAAGTGGATATGACACCTAGGGAACTCAGGGCTGTGGTGAATGGCAACTGCCCGAAGCAGCAGCACAGCTCTTCCAGTGCCAAAACAACTCCACCTGCCTCATGAACTTCACATACCATCACCTGTGCAAGCAGCGTTCTATGAAACCCTGTTTGGTCAATTCTGGTCCAATGCCCTTTGAGCCCAGTGGGATGGAATCAAGCAGGTTGAGCACCCACACTAAACTAACATGGAGCTCCTCACTCAAGGCGCTCAAAACTCCACAGCCAAACACAAGTTCAGCGCCCAAGCCATTTCCCGCTGCCATGGAAAGCAAGTGCTCTGGCAGCACATATGTCTGAAAGTGGATATGACACCTAGGGAACTCAGGGCGGTGGTGAATGGCAACTGCCCGAAGCAGCAGCACAGCTCTTCCAGTGCCAAAACAACTCTACCTCAGTAATCAATTTCACCTACCATCAGCTGTGCTAGCAACGTTGTAGGAATCCCTGTTTGGTCACTTCTGGTCCAATGCCCATTGAGCCCAGTGGGATGGAATGAAGCTGGTTGAGCACCCACACTAAACTGACATGGAGCTCCTCACTCAAGGCGCTCAAAACTCCACAGCCAAACACAAGTTCAGTGCCCAAGCCATTTCCCGGTGCCACGGAAACCAAGTGCTCTGGCACCACATATGTCTGAAAGTGGATATGACACCTAGGGAACTCAGGGCGGTGGTGAATGGCAACTGCCCGAAGCAGCAGCACAACTCTTCCCGTATCAAAACAACTCCACCTGCCTCATGAATTTCATATACCATCAGCTGTGCTAGCAGCTATCTAGGAAAGCCTGCTTGGTCTCTTCCCGTCCAATGCCCATTGAGCCCAGTGGGATGGAATCAAGCAGGTTGAGCACCCACACTAAATAAGATCGAGCTCCTCACCCAAGGAGCTCAAAAATCCACAGCCAAACACAAGTTCAGCTCCCAAGCCATTTCCCGCTGCCAAGGAAAGCAAGTGCTCTGGCACCACATATGTCTGAAAGTGGATATGACACCTAGGGAACTCAGGGCGGTGGTGAATGGCAACTGCCCGAGGCAGCAGCACAGCTCTTCCAGTGCCAAAACAACTCCACCTGCCTCATGAACTTCACATACCATCAGCTGTGCTAGCAGCGTTCTAGGAAACCCTGTTTGGTCACTTCTGGTCCAATGCCCATTGAGCCCAGTGGGATGGAATCAAGCAGGTTGAGCACCCACACTAAACTAACATGCAGCTCATCACTCAAGGCGCTCAAAACTCCACAGCCAAACACAAGTTCAGCTCCCAAGCCATTTCCCGCTGCCATGGAAACCAAGTGCTCTGGCACCACATATGTCTGAAAGTGGATATGACACCTAGGGAACTCAGGGCGGTGGTGAATGGCAACTGCCCGAAGCAGCAGCACAGCTCTTCCAGTGCCAAAACAACTCCACCTCAGTAATCAACTTCACCTACCATCAGCTGTGCTAGCAGCTATCTAGGAAACCCTGTTTGGTCACTTCCGGTCCAATGCCCATTGAGCCCAGTGTGATGGAATCAAGCAGGTTGAGCAACCACACTAAACTAACATGGAGCTCCTCACTGAAGGCGCTCTAAACTCCACAGCCAAACACAAGTTCAGCGCCCAAGCCATTTCCCGCTGCCATGGAAACCAAGTGCTCTGGCAGCACATATGTCTGAAAGTGGATATGACACCTAGGGAACTCAGGGCGGTGGTGAATGGCAACTGCCCGAAGCAGCAGCACAGCTCTTCCAGTGCCAAAACAACTCCACCTGCCTCATGAACTTCACATATCATCCGCTGTGCCAGCAGCTATCTAGGAAACCCTGTTTGGTAACTTCCGCTACAATGCCCATTGAGCCCAGTGGGATGGAATCAAGCAGGTTGAGCACCCACACTAAACCAACATGGAGCTCCTCACTCAAGGCGCTCAACACTCCCCAGCCAAGCACAAGTTCAGCGCCCAAGCCATTTCCTGCTGCCATGGAAACCAAGTGCTCTGGCACCACATATGTCTGAAAGTGGATGAGACGCCAAGGGACCTCTATGAGGTGATGAATGGCAACTGCCCGAAGCAGCAGCACAGCTCTTCCAGTGCCAAGACAACTCCACCTGCCTCATGAACTTCACCTACCATCAGCTGTGCTAGCAGCTATCTAGGAAACCCTGTTTGGTCACTTGCGGTCCAATGCCCATTGAGCCCAGGGGATGGAATCAAGCAGGTTGAGCACCCACACTAAATAAGATGGAGCTCCTCACACAAGGAGCTCAAAAATCCACAGCCAAACACAAGATCAGCACCCAAGCCATTTCCCGCTGCTATGGAAACCAAATGCTCTGGCAGCACATATGTCTGAAAGTGGATATGACACCTAGGGAACTCAGGGCGGTGGTAAATGGCAACTGCCCGAAGCAGCAGCACAGCTCTTCCAGTGCCAAAACAACTCCACCTCAGTAATAAACTTCACATATCATCAGCTGTGCTAGCAGCTATCTAGGAAACCCTGTTTGGTCACTTCCGGTCCAATGCCCATTGAGCCCAGTGGGATGGAATCAAGCAGGTTGAGCACCCACACTAAACTAACATGGAGCTCCTCACTCAAGGCGCTCAAAACTCCACAGCCAAACACAAGTTCAGTGCCCAAGCCATTTCCCGCTGCCACGGAAACCAAGTGCTCTGGCACCACATATGTCTGAAAGTGGATATGACACCTAGGGAACTCAGGGCGGTGGTCAATGGCAACTGCCCGAAGCAGCAGCACAGCTCTTCCAGTGCCAAAACAACTCCACCTCAGTAATCAATTTCACCTACCATCAGCTGTGCTAGCAGCTATCTAGGAAACCCTGTTTGGTCACTTCCGGTCCAATGCCCATTGAGCCCAGTGGGATGGAATCAAGCAGGTTGAGCACCCACACTAAATAAGATGGAGCTCCTCACTCAAACCGCACAAAACTCCACAGCCAAACACAAGTTCAGTGCAAAAGCCATTTCCCGCTGCCATGGAAACCAAGTGCTCTGGCACCACATATGTCTGAAAGTGGATATGACACCTAGGGAACTCAGGGCGGTGGTCAATGGCAACTGCCCGAAGCAGCAGCACAGCTCTTCCAGTGCCAAAACAACTCCACCTCAGTAATCAACTTCACCTACCATCAGCTGTGCTAGCAGCTATCTAGGAAACCCTGTTTGGTCACTTCCGGTCCAATGCCCATTGAGCCCAGTGGGATGGAATCAAGCAGGTTGAGCACCCACACTAAAATAACATGGAGCTCCTCACTCAAGGCGCTCAAAACTCCACAGCCAAACACAAGTTCAGCGCCCAAGCCATTTCCCTCTGCCATGGAAACCAAGTGCTCTGGCAGCACATATGTCTGAAAGTGGATATGACACCTAGGGAACTCAGGGCGGTGGTCAATGGCAACTGCCCGAAGCAGCAGCACAGCTCTTCCAGTGCCAAAACAACTCCACCTGCCTCATGAACTTCACATACCATCAGCTGTGCTAGCAGCTATCTAGGAAACCCTGTTTGGTCACTTCCGGTCCAATGCCCATTGAGCCCAGTGGGATGGAATCAAGCAGGTTGAGCACCCACACTAAACTAACATGCAGCTCCTCACTCAAACCGCTCAAAACTCCACAGCCAAACACAAGTTCAGCGCCCAAGCCATTTCCCACTGCCACAGACACCAAGTGCTCTGGCAGCACATATGTCTGAAAGTGGATATGACACCTAGGGAACTCAGGGCGGTGGTGAATGGCAACTGCCCGAAGCAGCAGCACAGCTCTTCCAGTGCCAAAACAACTCCACCTGCCTCATGAACTTCACATACCATCACCTGTGCTAGCAGCGTTCTATGAAACCCTGTTTGGTCAATTCCGGTCCAATGCCCTTTGAGCCCAGTGGGATGGAATCAAGCAGGTTGAGCACCCACACTAAACTAACATGGAGCTCCTCACTCAAGGCGCTCAAAACTCCACAGCCAAACACAAGTTCAGCGCAAAAGCCATTTCCCGCTGCCATGGAAACCAAGTGCTCTGGCAGCACATATGTCTGAAAGTGGATATGACACCTAGGGAACTCAGGGCGGTGGTGAATGGCAACTGCCCGAAGCAGCAGCACAGCTCTTCCAGTGCCAAAACAACTCCACCTCAGTAATCAATTTCACCTACCATCAGCTATGCTAGCAACGTTGTAGGAATCCCTGTTTGGTCACTTCTGGTCCAATGCCAATTGAGCCCAGTGTGATGGAATCAAGCAGGTTGAGCACCCACACTAAACTAACATGGAGCTCCTCACTCAAGGCGCTCTAAACTCCACAGCCAAACACAAGTTCAGCGCCCAAGCCATTTCCCGCTGCCACGGAAACCAAGTGCTCTGGCACCACATATGTCTGAAAGTGGATATGACACCTAGGGAACTCAGGGCGGTGGTGAATGGCAACTGCCCGAAGCAGCAGCACAGCTCTTCCAGTGTCAAAACAACTCCACCTGCCTCATGAATTTCATATACCATCAGCTGTGCCAGCAGCTATCTAGGAAAGCCTGCTTGGTCTCTTCCCGTCCAATGCCCATTGAGCCCAGTGGGATGGAATCAAGCAGGTTGAGCACCCACACTAAACGAACATGGAGCTCCTCACTCAAGGCGCTCAAAACTCCACAGCCAAACACAAGTTCATCGCAAAACCCATTTTCCGCTGCCATGGAAACCAAGTGCTCTGGCACCACTTATGTCCGAAAGTGGATATGACACCTAGGGAACTCAGGGCGGTGGTGAATGGCAACTGCCCGAAGCAGCAGCACAGCTCTTCCAGTGCCAAATCAACTCCACCTCAGTAATCAACTTCACCTAAAATCAGCTGTGCTAGCAGCTATCTAGGAAACCCTGTTTGGTCACTTCCGGTCCAATGCCCATTGAGCCCAGTGTGATGGAATCAAGCAGGTTGAGCACCCACACTAAACTAACATGGAGCTCCTCACTCAAGGCGCTCTAAACTCCACAGCCAAACACAAGTTCAGCGCAAAAGCCATTTCCCGCTGCCACGGAAACCAAGTGCTCTGGTACCACATATGTCTGAAAGTGGATATGACACCTAGGGAACTCAGGGCGGTGGTGAATGGCAACTGCCCGAAGCAGCAGCACAGCTCTTCCAGTGCCAAAACAACTCCACCTCAGTAATCAACTTCACCTACCATCAGCTGTGCTAGCAGCTATCTAGGAAACCCTGTTTGGTCACTTCCGGTCCAATGCCCATTGAGCCCAGTGGGATGGAATCAAGCAGGTTGAGCACCCACACTAAACTAACATGCAGCTCCTCACTCAAGGCGCTCTAAACTCCACAGCCAAACACAAGTTTAGCGCCCAAGCCATTTCCCGCTGCCACGGAAACCAAGTGCTCTGGCAGCACATATGTCTGAAAGTGGATATGACACCTAGGGAACTCAGGGCGGTGGTGAATGGCAACTGCCCGAAGCAGCAGCACAGCTCTTCCAGTGCTAAAACAACTCCACCTGCCTCATGAACTTCACATACCATCAGCTGTGCCAGCAGCGTTCTACGAAACCCTGTTTGGTCACTTCCGGTCCAATGCCCATTGAGCCCAGTGGGATGGAATCAAGCAGGTTGAGCACCACACTAAACTAACATGCAGCTCCTCACTCAAACCGCTCAAAACTCCACAGCCAAACACAAGTTCAGCGCCCAAGCCATTTCCCTCTGCCATGGAAACCAAGTGCTCTGGCACCACATATGTCTGAAAGTGGATATGACACCTAGGGAACTCAGGGCGGTGGTGAATGGCAACTGCCCGAAGCAGCAGCACAGCTCTTCCAGTGCCAAAACAACTCCACCTGCCTCATGAACTTCACATACCATCAGCTGTGCTAGCAGCGTTCTAGGAAACCCTGTTTGGTCACTTCAGGTCCAATGCCCATTGAGCCCAGTGGGATGGAATCAAGCAGGTTGAGCACCCACACTAAATAAGATCGAGCTCCTCACACAAGGAGCTCAAAAATCCACAGCCAAACACAAGTTCAGCTCCCAAGCCATTTCCCGCTGCCATGGAAACCAAGGTCTTCTGGCACCACATATGTCTGAAAGTGGATATGACACCTAGGGAACTCAGGGCGGTGGTGAATGGCAACTGCCCGAAGCAGCAGCACAGCTCTTCCAGTGCCAAAACAACTCCACCTGCCTCATGAACTTCACATACCATCAGCTGTGCTAACAGCGTTCTAGGAAACCCTGTTTGGTCACTTCTGGTCCAATACCCATTGAGCCCAGTGGGATGGAATCAAGCAGGTTGAGCACCCACACTAAACTAACATGCAGCTCCTCACTCAAGGCGCTCAAAACTCCACAGCCAAACACAAGTTCAGCTCCCAAGCCATTTCCCGCTGCCAAGGAAAGCAAGTGCTCTGGCACCACATATGTCTGAAAGTGGATATGACACCTAGGGAACTCAGGGCGGTGGTGAATGGCAACTGCCCGAAGCAGCAGCACAGCTCTTCCAGTGCCAAAACAACTCCACCTCAGTAATCAACTTCACCTACCATCAGCTGTGCTAGCAGCTATCTAGGAAACCCTGTTTGGTCACTTCCGGTCCAATGCCCATTGAGCCCAGTGGGATGGAATCAAGCAGGTTGAGCAACCACACTAAACTAACATGCAGCTCCTCACTCAAGGCGCTCTAAACTCCACAGCCAAACACAAGTTCAGCGCCCAAGCCATTTCCCGCTGCCATGGAAACCAAGTGCTCTGGCAGCACATATGTCTGAAAGTGGATATGACACCTAGGGAACTCAGGGCGGTGGTGAATGGCAACTGCCCGAAGCAGCAGCACAGCTCTTCCAGTGCCAAAACAACTCCACCTGCCTCATGAACTTCACATACCATCAGCTGTGCTAGCAGCTATCTAGGAAACCCTGTTTGGTCACTTCCGGTCCAATGCCCATTGAGCCCAGTGGGATGGAATCAAGCAGGTTGAGCACCCACACTAAAATAACATGGAGCTCCTCACTCAAGGCGCTCAAAACTCCACAGCCAAACACAAGTTCAGTGCAAAAGCCATTTCCCTCTGCCATGGAAACCAAGTGCTCTGGCAGCACATATGTCTGAAAGTGGATATGACACCTAGGGAACTCAGGGCTGTGGTGAATGGCAACTGCCCGAAGCAGCAGCACAGCTCTTCCAGTGCCAAAACAACTCCACTCGCCTCATGAACTTCACATACCATCACCTGTGCTAGCAGCGTTCTATGAAACCCTGTTTGGTCAATTCCGGTCCAATGACCTTTGAGCGCAGTGGGATGGAATCAAGCAGGTTGAGCACCCACACTAAACTAACATGGAGCTCCTCACTCAAGGCGCTCAAAACTCCACAGCCAAACACAAGTTCAGCGCCCAAGCCATTTCCCGCTGCCATGGAAAGCAAGCGCTCTGGCAGCACATATGTCTGAAAGTGGATATGACACCTAGGGAACTCAGGGCGGTGGTGAATGGCAACTGCCCGAAGCAGCAGCACAGCTCTTCCAGTGCCAAAACAACTCTGCCTCAGTAATCAATTTCACCTACCATCAGCTGTGCTAGCAACGTTGTAGGAATCCCTGTTTGGTCACTTCTGGTCCAATGCCCATTGAGCCCAGTGGGATGGAATGAAGCTGGTTGAGCACCCACACTAAACTGACATGGAGCTCCTCACTCAAGGCGGTCTAAACTCCACAGCCAAACACAAGTTCATCGCAAAACCCATTTTCCGCTGCCATGGAAACCAAGTGCTCTGGCACCACTTATGTCTGAAAGTGGATATGACACCTAGGGAACTCAGGGCGGTGGTGAATGGCAACTGCCCGAAGCAGCAGCACAGCTCTTCCAGTGCCAAAACAACTCCACCTCAGTAATCAACTTCACCTAAAATCAGCTGTGCTAGCAGCTATCTAGGAAACCCTGTTTGGTCACTTCCGGTCCAATGCCCATTGAGCCCAGGGGATGGAATCAAGCAGGTTGAGCACCCACAGTAAACTTACATGGACCTCCTCACTCAAGGCACTCAAAACTCCACAGCCAAACACAAGATCAGCACCCAAGCCATTTCCCGCTGCTGTGGAAACCAAATGCTCTGGCAGCACATATGTCTGAAAGTGGATATGACACCTAGGGAACTCAGGGCGGTGGTAAATGGCAACTGCCCGAAGCAGCAGCACAGCTCTTCCAGTGCCAAAACAACTCCACCTGCCTCATGAACTTCACATAGCATCAACTGTGCTAGCAGCTATCTAGGAAACCCTGTTTGGTCACTTCCGGTCCAATGCCCATTGAGCCCAGTGGGATGGAATCAAGCAGGTTGAGCACCCACACTAAATAAGATGGAGCTCCTCACTCAAACCGCACAAAACTCCACAGCCAAACACAAGTTCAGTGCAAAAGCCATTTCCCGCTGCCATGGAAACCAAGTGCTCTGGCACCACATATGTCTGAAAGTGGATATGACACCTAGGGAACTCAGGGCGGTGGTGAATGGCAACTGCCGGAAGCAGCAGCACAGCTCTTCCAGTGCTAAAACAACTCCACCTGCCTCATGAACTTCACATACCATCAGCTGTGCCAGCAGCGTTCTAGGAAACCCTGTTTGGTCACTTCCGGTCCAATGCCCATTGAGCCCAGTGGGATGGAATCAAGCAGGTTGAGCACCACACTAAACTAACATGCAGCTCCTCACTCAAACCGCTCAAAACTCCACAGCCAAACACAAGTTCAGCGCAAAAGCCATTTCCCTCTGCCATGGAAACCAAGTGCTCTGGCACCACATATGTCTGAAAGTGGATATGACACCAAGGGAACTCAGGGCGGTGGTGAATGGCAACTGCCCGAAGCAGCAGCACAGCTCTTCCAGTGCCAAAACAACTCCACCTGCCTCATGAACTTCACATACCATCAGCTGTGCTAGCAGCGTTCTAGGAAACCCTGTTTGGTCACTTCAGGTCCAATGCCCATTGAGCCCAGTGGGATGGAATCAAGCAGGTTGAGCACCCACACTAAATAAGATGGAGCTCCTCACACAAGGAGCTCAAAAATCCACAGCCAAACACAAGTTCAGCTCCCAAGCCATTTCCCGCTGCCAAGAAAAGCAAGTGCTCTGGCAGCACATATGTCTGAAAGTGGATATGACACCTAGGGAACTCAGGGCGGTGGTGAATGGCAACTGCCCGAGGCAGCAGCACAGCTCTTCCAGTGCCAAAACAACTCCACATCAGTCATGAACTTCACATACCATCAGCTGTGCTAGCAGCGTTCTAGGAAACCCTGTTTGGTCACTTCTGGTCCAATGCCCATTGAGCCCAGTGGGATGGAATCAAGCAGGTTGAGCACCCACACTAAACTAACATGCAGCTCCTCACTCAAGGCGCTCAAAACTCCACAGCCAAACACAAGTTCAGCTCCCAAGCCATTTCCCGCTGCCAAGGAAAGCAAGTGCTCTGGCACCACATATGTCTGAAAGTGGATATGACACCTAGGGAACTCAGGGCGGTGGTGAATGGCAACTGCCCGAAGCAGCAGCACAGCTCTTCCAGTGCCAAAACAACTCCACCTCAGTAATCAACTTCACCTACCATCAGCTGTGCTAGCAGCTATCTAGGAAACCCTGTTTGGTCACTTCCGGTCCAATGCCCATTGAGCCCAGTGTGATGGAATCAAGCAGGTTGAGCAACCACACTAAACTAACATGGAGCTCCTCACTCAAGGCGCTCTAAACTCCACAGCCAAACACAAGTTCAGCGCCCAAGCCATTTCCCGCTGCCATGGAAACCAAGTGCTCTGGCAGCACATATGTCTGAAAGTGGATATGACACCTAGGGAACTCAGGGCGGTGGTGAATGGCAACTGCCCGAAGCAGCAGCACAGCTCTTCCAGTGCCAAAACAACTCCACCTGCCTCATGAACTTCACATATCATCCGCTGTGCCAGCAGCTATCTAGGAAACCCTGTTTGGTAACTTCCGGTACAATGCCCATTGAGCAAAGTGGGATGGAATCAAGCAGGTTGAGCACCCACACTAAACCAACATGGAGCTCCTCACTCAAGGCGCTCAACACTCCCCAGCCAAGCACAAGTTCAGCGCCCAAGCCATTTCCCGCTGCCATGGAAACCAAGTGCTCTGGCACCACATATGTCTGAAAGTGGATGAGACGCCAAGGGACCCTTATGAGGTGATGAATGGCAACTGCCCGAAGCAGCAGCACAGCTCTTCCAGTGCCAAGACAACTCCACCTGCCTCATGAACTTCACCTACCATCAGCTGTGCTAGCAACGTTGTAGGAATCCCTGTTTGGTCACTTCTGGTCCAATGCCCATTGAGCCCAGTGTGATGGAATCAAGCAGGTTGAGCACCCACACTAAACTTACATGGAGCTCCTCACTGAAGGCGCTCAAAACTCCACAGCCAAACACAAGTTCAGCACAAACGCCATTTCCCGCTGCAATGGAAAGCAAGTGCTCTGGCACCACATATGTCTGAAAGTGGATATGACACCTAGGGAACTCAGGGCGGTGGTGAATGGCAAATGCCCAAAGCAGCAGCACAGCTCTTCCAGTGCCAAAACAACTCCACCTGCCTCATGAACTTCACATACCATCAGCTGTGCTAGCAGCTATCTAGGAAACCCTGTTTGGTCACTTCCGGTCCAATGCCCATTGAGCCCAGGGGATGGAATCAAGCAGGTTGAGCACCCACACTAAACTAACATGCAGCTCCTCACACAAGGAGCTCAAAAATCCACAGCCAAACACAAGATCAGCACCCAAGCCATTTCCCGCTGCTATGGAAACCAAATGCTCTGGCAGCACATATGTCTGAAAGTGGATATGACACCTAGGGAACTCAGGGCGGTGGTGAATGGCAACTGCCCGAAGCAGCAGCACAGCTCTTCCAGTGCCAAAACAACTCCACCTCAGTAATAAACTTCACATATCATCAGCTGTGCTAGCAGCTATCTTGGAAACCCTGTTTGGTCACTTCCGGTCCAATGCCCATTGAGCCCAGTGGGATGGAATCAAGCAGGTTGAGCACCCACACTAAACTAACATGGAGCTCCTCACTCAAGGCGCTCAACACTCCACAGCCAAGCACAAGTTCAGCCCAAAAGCCATTTCCTGCTGCCATGGAAACCAAGTGCTCTGGCACCACATATGTCTGAAAGTGGATATGACACCTAGGGAACTCAGGGCGGTGGTCAATGGCAACTGCCCGAAGCAGCAGCACAGCTCTTCCAGTGCCAAAACAACTCCACCTCAGTAATCAATTTCACCTACCATCAGCTGTGCTAGCAGCTATCTAGGAAACCCTGTTTGGTCACTTCCGGTCCAATGCCCATTGAGCCCAGTGGGATGGAATCAAGCAGGTTGAGCACCCACACTAAATAAGATGGAGCTCCTCACTCAAACCGCACAAAACTCCACAGCCAAACACAAGTTCAGTGCAAAAGCCATTTCCCGCTGCCATGGAAACCAAGTGCTCTGGTACCACATATGTCTGAAAGTGGATATGACACCTAGGGAACTCAGGGCGGTGGTCAATGGCAACTGCCCGAAGCAGCAGCACAGCTCTTCCAGTGCCAAAACAACTCCACCTCAGTAATCAACTTCACCTACCATCAGCTGTGCTAGCAACGTTGTAGGAATCCCTGTTTGGTCACTTCTGGTCCAATGCCCATTGAGCCCAGTGGGATGGAATGAAGCTGGTTGAGCACCCACACTAAACTGACATGCAGCTCCTCACTCAAGGCGCTCAAAACTCCACAGCCAAACACAAGTTCATCGCAAAACCCATTTCCCTCTGCCATGGAAACCAAGTTCTCTGGCACCACTTATGTCTGAAAGTGGATATGACACCTAGGGAACTCAGGGCGGTGGTGAATGGCAACTGCCCGAAGCAGCAGCACAGCTCTTCCAGTGCCAAGACAACTCCACCTGCCTCATGAACTTCACATACCATCAGCTGTGCTAGCAGCTATCTAGGAAACCCTGTTTTGTCACTTCCGGTCCAATGCCCATTGAGCCCAGTGTGATGGAATCAAGCAGGTTGAGCACCCACACTAAACTAACATGGAGCTCCTCACTCAAGGCGCTCTAAACTCCACAGCCAAACACAAGTTCAGCGCAAAAGCCATTTCCCGCTGCCACGGAAACCAAGTGCTCTGGCAGCACATATGTCTGAAAGTGGATATGACACCTAGGGAACTCAGGGCTGTGGTGAATGGCAACTGCCCGAAGCAGCAGCACAGCTCTTCCAGTGCCAAAACAACACCACCTGCCTCATGAACTTCACATACCATCAGCTGTGCCAGCAGCGTTCTAGGAAACCCTGTTTGGTCACTTCCGGTCCAATGCCCATTGAGCCCAGTGGGATGGAATCAAGCAGGTTGAGCACCCACACTAAACTAACATGCAGCTCCTCACTCAAACCGCTCAAAACTCCACAGCCAAACACAAGTTCAGCGCCCAAGCCATTTCCCTCTGCCATGGAAACCAAGTGCTCTGGCACCACATATGTCTGAAAGTGGATATGACACCTAGGGAACTCAGGGCGGTGGTGAATGGCAACTGCCCGAAGCAGCAGCACAGCTCTTCCAGTGCCAAGACAACTCCACCTGCCTCATGAACTTCACATACCATCAGCTGTGCTAGCAGCGTTCTAGGAAACCCTGTTTGGTCACTTCCGGTCCAATGCCCATTGAGCCCAGTGTGATGGAATCAAGCAGGTTGAGCACCCACACTAAATAAGATGGAGCTCCTCACACAAGGAGCTCAAAAATCCACAGCCAAACACAAGTTCAGCTCCCAAGCCATTTCCCGCTGCCAAGGAAAGCAAGTGCTCTGGCACCACATATGTCTGAAAGTGGATATGACACCTAGGGAACTCACGGCGGTGGTGAATGGCAACTGCCCGAGGCAGCAGCACAGCTCTTCCAGTGCCAAAACAACTCCACCTGCCTCATGAACTTCACATACCATCAGCTGTGCTAGCAGCGTTCTAGGAAACCCTGTTTGGTCACTTCTGGTCCAATGCCCATTGAGCCCAGTGGGATGGAATCAAGCAGGTTGAGCACCCACACTAAACTAACATGCAGCTCCTCACTCAAGGCGCTCAAAACTCCACAGCCAAACACAAGTTCAGCTCCCAAGCCATTTCCCGCTGCCAAGGAAAGCAAGTGCTCTGGCACCACATATGTCTGAAAGTTGATATGACACCTAGGGAACTCAGGGCGGTGGTGAATGGCAACTGCCCGAAGCAGCAGCACAGCTCTTCCAGTGCCAAAACAACTCCACCTCAGTAATCAACTTCACCTACCATCAGCTGTGCTAGCAGCTATCTAGGAAACCCTGTTTGGTCACTTCCGGTCCAATGCCCATTGAGCCCAGTGTGATGGAATCAAGCAGGTTGAGCAACCACACTAAACTAACATGGAGCTCCTCACTCAAGGCGCTCTAAACTCCACAGCCAAACACAAGTTCAGCGCCCAAGCCATTTCCCGCTGCCATGGAAACCAAGTGCTCTGGCAGCACATATGTCTGAAAGTGGATATGACACCTAGGGAACTCAGGGCGGTGGTGAATGGCAACTGCCCGAAGCAGCAGCACAGCTCTTCCAGTGCCAAAACAACTCCACCTGCCTCATGAACTTCACATACCATCAGCTGTGCTAGCAGCTATCTAGGAAACCCTGTTTGGTCACTTCCGGTCCAATGCCCATTGAGCCCAGTGGGATGGAATCAAGCAGGTTGAGCACCCACACTAAATAAGATGGAGCTCCTCACTCAAACCGCACAAAACTCCACAGCCAAACACAAGTTCAGCGCCCAAGCCATTTCCCGCTGCCATGGAAACCAAGTGCTCTGGCACCACATATGTCGGAAAGTGGATATGACACCTAGGGAACTCAGGGCGGTGGTGAATGGCAACTGCCCGAAGCAGCAGCACAGCTCTTCCAGTGCCAAAACAACTCCACCTCAGTAATCAACTTCACCTACCATCAGCTGTGCTAGCAGCTATCTAGGAAACCCTGTTTGGTCACTTCCGGTCCAATGCCCATTGAGCCCAGTGGGATGGAATCAAGCAGGTTGAGCACCCACACTAAAATAACATGGAGCTCCTCACTCAAGGCGCTCAAAACTCCACAGCCAAACACAAGTTCAGCGCCCAAGCCATTTCCCTCTGCCATGGAAACCAAGTGCTCTGGCAGCACATATGTCTGAAAGTGGATATGACACCTAGGGAACTCAGGGCTGTGGTGAATGGCAACTGCCCGAAGCAGCAGCACAGCTCTTCCAGTGCCAAAACAACTCCACCTCAGTAATGAACTTCACATACCATCACCTGTGCTAGCAGCGTTCTATGAAACCCTGTTTGGTCAATTCCGGTCCAATGCCCTTTGAGCCCAGTGGGATGGAATCAAGCAGGTTGAGCACCCACACTAAACTAACATGGAGCTCCTCACTCAAGGCGCTCAAAACTCCACAGCCAAACACAAGTGCAGCGCCCAAGCCATTTCCCGCTGCCATGGAAACCAAGTGCTCTGGCAGCACATATGTCTGAAAGTGGATATGACACCTAGGGAACTAAGGGCGGTAGTGAATGGCAACTGCCCGAAGCAGCAGCACAGCTCTTCCAGTGCCAAAACAACTCTACCTCAGTAATCAATTTCACCTACCATCAGCTGTGCTAGCAACGTTGTAGGAATCCCTGTTTGGTCACTTCTGGTCCAATGCCCATTGAGCCCAGTGGGATGGAATGAAGCTGGTTGAGCACCCACACTAAACTGACATGGAGCTCCTCACTCAAGGCGGTCTAAACTCCACAGCCAAACACAAGTTCAGTGCCCAAGCCATTTCCCGCTGCCACGGAAACCAAGTGCTCTGGCACCACATATGTCTGAAAGTGGATATGACACCTAGGGAACTCAGGGCGGTGGTGAATGGCAACTGCCCGAAGCAGCAGCACAGCTCTTCCAGTGTCAAAACAACTCCACCTGCCTCATGAATTTCATATACCATCAGCTGTGCTAGCAGCTATCTAGGAAAGCCTGCTTGGTCTCTTCCCGTCCAATGCCCATTGAGCCCAGTGGGATGCAATCAAGCAGGTTGAGCACCAACACTAAACTAACATGGAGCTCCTCACTCAAGGCGCTCAAAACTCCACAGCCAAACACAAGTTCATCGCAAAACCCATTTTCTGCTGCCATGGAAACCAAGTGCTCTGGCACCACTTATGTCTGAAAGTGGATATGACACCTAGGGAACTCAGGGCGGTGGTGAATGGCAACTGCCCGAAGCAGCAGCACAGCTCTTCCAGTGCCAAGACAACTCCACCTGCCTCATGAACTTCACATACCATCAGCTGTGCTAGCAGCGTTCTAGGAAACCCTGTTTGGTCACTTCTGGTCCAATGCCCATTGAGCCCAGTGGGATGGAATGAAGCTGGTTGAGCACCCACACTAAACTGACATGGAGCTCCTCACTCAAGGCGGTCTAAACTCCACAGCCAAACACAAGTTCAGTGCCCAAGCCATTTCCAGCTGCCACGGAAACCAAGTGCTCTGGCACCACATATGTCTGAAAGTGGATATGACACCTAGGGAACTCAGGGCGGTGGTGAATGGCAACTGCCCGAAGCAGCAGCACAGCTCTTCCAGTGTCAAAACAACTCCACCTGCCTCATGAATTTCATATACCATCAGCTGTGCTAGCAGCTATCTAGGAAAGCCTGCTTGGTCTCTTCCCGTCCAATGCCCATTGAGCCCAGTGTGATGGAATCAAGCAGGTTGAGCAACCACACTAAACTAACATGGAGCTCCTCACTCAAGGCGCTCTAAACTCCACAGCCAAACACAAGTTCAGCGCCCAAGCCATTTCCCGCTGCCATGGAAACCAAGTGCTCTGGCAGCACATATGTCTGAAAGTGGATATGACACCTAGGGAACTCAGGGCGGTGGTGAATGGCAACTGCCCGAAGCAGCAGCACAGCTCTTCCAGTGCCAAAACAACTCCACCTGCCTCATGAACTTCACATACCATCAGCTGTGCTAGCAGCTATCTAGGAAACCCTGTTTGGTCACTTCCGGTCCAATGCCCATTGAGCCCAGTGGGATGGAATCAAGCAGGTTGAGCACCCACACTAAATAAGATGGAGCTCCTCACTCAAACCGCACAAAACTCCACAGCCAAACACAAGTTCAGCACCCAAGCCATTTCCCGCTGCCATGGAAACCAAGTGCTCTGGCACCACATATGTCGGAAAGTGGATATGACACCTAGGGAACTCAGGGCGGTGGTCAATGGCAACTGCCCGAAGCAGCAGCACAGCTCTTCCAGTGCCAAAACAACTCCACCTCAGTAATCAACTTCACCTACCATCAGCTGTGCTAGCAGCTATCTAGGAAACCCTGTTTGGTCACTTCCGGTCCAATGCCCATTGAGCCCAGTGGGATGGAATCAAGCAGGTTGAGCACCCACACTAAAATAACATGGAGCTCCTCACTCAAGGCGCTCAAAACTCCACAGCCAAACACAAGTTCAGCGCCAAAGCCATTTCCCGCTGCCATGGAAACCAAGTGCTCTGGCAGCACATATGTCTGAAAGTGGATATGACACCTAGGGAACTAAGGGCGGTAGTGAATGGCAACTGCCCGAAGCAGCAGCACAGCTCTTCCAGTGCCAAAACAACTCTACCTCAGTAATCAATTTCACCTACCATCAGCTGTGCTAGCAACGTTGTAGGAATCCCTGTTTGGTCACTTCTGGTCCAATGCCCATTGAGCCCAGTGGGATGGAATGAAGCTGGTTGAGCACCCACACTAAACTGACATGGAGCTCCTCACTCAAGGCGGTCTAAACTCCACAGCCAAACACAAGTTCAGTGCCCAAGCCATTTCCCGCTGCCACGGAAACCAAGTGCTCTGGCACCACATATGTCTGAAAGTGGATATGACACCTAGGGAACTCAGGGCGGTGGTGAATGGCAACTGCCCGAAGCAGCAGCACAGCTCTTCCAGTGTCAAAACAACTCCACCTGCCTCATGAATTTCATATACCATCAGCTGTGCTAGCAGCTATCTAGGAAAGCCTGCTTGGTCTCTTCCCGTCCAATGCCCATTGAGCCCAGTGGGATGCAATCAAGCAGGTTGAGCACCAACACTAAACTAACATGGAGCTCCTCACTCAAGGCGCTCAAAACTCCACAGCCAAACACAAGTTCATCGCAAAACCCATTTTCTGCTGCCATGGAAACCAAGTGCTCTGGCACCACTTATGTCTGAAAGTGGATATGACACCTAGGGAACTCAGGGCGGTGGTGAATGGCAACTGCCCGAAGCAGCAGCACAGCTCTTCCAGTGCCAAGACAACTCCACCTGCCTCATGAACTTCACATACCATCAGCTGTGCTAGCAGCGTTCTAGGAAACCCTGTTTGGTCACTTCTGGTCCAATGCCCATTGAGCCCAGTGGGATGGAATGAAGCTGGTTGAGCACCCACACTAAACTGACATGGAGCTCCTCACTCAAGGCGGTCTAAACTCCACAGCCAAACACAAGTTCAGTGCCCAAGCCATTTCCAGCTGCCACGGAAACCAAGTGCTCTGGCACCACATATGTCTGAAAGTGGATATGACACCTAGGGAACTCAGGGCGGTGGTGAATGGCAACTGCCCGAAGCAGCAGCACAGCTCTTCCAGTGTCAAAACAACTCCACCTGCCTCATGAATTTCATATACCATCAGCTGTGCTAGCAGCTATCTAGGAAAGCCTGCTTGGTCTCTTCCCGTCCAATGCCCATTGAGCCCAGTGTGATGGAATCAAGCAGGTTGAGCAACCACACTAAACTAACATGGAGCTCCTCACTCAAGGCGCTCTAAACTCCACAGCCAAACACAAGTTCAGCGCCCAAGCCATTTCCCGCTGCCATGGAAACCAAGTGCTCTGGCAGCACATATGTCTGAAAGTGGATATGACACCTAGGGAACTCAGGGCGGTGGTGAATGGCAACTGCCCGAAGCAGCAGCACAGCTCTTCCAGTGCCAAAACAACTCCACCTGCCTCATGAACTTCACATACCATCAGCTGTGCTAGCAGCTATCTAGGAAACCCTGTTTGGTCACTTCCGGTCCAATGCCCATTGAGCCCAGTGGGATGGAATCAAGCAGGTTGAGCACCCACACTAAATAAGATGGAGCTCCTCACTCAAACCGCACAAAACTCCACAGCCAAACACAAGTTCAGCACCCAAGCCATTTCCCGCTGCCATGGAAACCAAGTGCTCTGGCACCACATATGTCGGAAAGTGGATATGACACCTAGGGAACTCAGGGCGGTGGTCAATGGCAACTGCCCGAAGCAGCAGCACAGCTCTTCCAGTGCCAAAACAACTCCACCTCAGTAATCAACTTCACCTACCATCAGCTGTGCTAGCAGCTATCTAGGAAACCCTGTTTGGTCACTTCCGGTCCAATGCCCATTGAGCCCAGTGGGATGGAATCAAGCAGGTTGAGCACCCACACTAAAATAACATGGAGCTCCTCACTCAAGGCGCTCAAAACTCCACAGCCAAACACAAGTTCAGCGCCAAAGCCATTTCCCGCTGCCATGGAAACCAAGTGCTCTGGCAGCACATATGTCTGAAAGTGGATATGACACCTAGGGAACTCAGGGCGGTGGTGAATGGCAACTGCCCGAAGCAGCAGCACAGCTCTTCCAGTGCCAAAACAACTCCACCTCAGTAATGAACTTCACATACCATCACCTGTGCTAGCAGCGTTCTATGAAACCCTGTTTGGTCAATTCCGGTCCAATGCCCTTTGAGCCCAGTGGGATGGAATCAAGCAGGTTGAGCACCCACACTAAACTAACATGGAGCTCCTCACTCAAGGCGCTCAAAACTCCACAGCCAAACACAAGTGCAGCGCCCAAGCCATTTCCCGCTGCCATGGAAACCAAGTGCTCTGGCAGCACATATGTCTGAAAGTGGATATGACACCTAGGGAACTAAGGGCGGTAGTGAATGGCAACTGCCCGAAGCAGCAGCACAGCTCTTCCAGTGCCAAAACAACTCTACCTCAGTAATCAATTTCACCTACCATCAGCTGTGCTAGCAACGTTGTAGGAATCCCTGTTTGGTCACTTCTGGTCCAATGCCCATTGAGCCCAGTGGGATGGAATGAAGCTGGTTGAGCACCCACACTAAACTGACATGGAGCTCCTCACTCAAGGCGGTCTAAACTCCACAGCCAAACACAAGTTCAGTGCCCAAGCCATTTCCCGCTGCCACGGAAACCAAGTGCTCTGGCACCACATATGTCTGAAAGTGGATATGACACCTAGGGAACTCAGGGCGGTGGTGAATGGCAACTGCCCGAAGCAGCAGCACAGCTCTTCCAGTGTCAAAACCACTCCACCTGCCTCATGAATTTCATATACCATCAGCTGTGCTAGCAGCTATCTAGGAAAGCCTGCTTGGTCTCTTCCCGTCCAATGCCCATTGAGCCCAGTGGGATGCAATCAAGCAGGTTGAGCACCAACACTAAACTAACATGGAGCTCCTCACTCAAGGCGCTCAAAACTCCACAGCCAAACACAAGTTCATCGCAAAACCCATTTTCTGCTGCCATGGAAACCAAGTGCTCTGGCACCACTTATGTCTGAAAGTGGATATGACACCTAGGGAACTCAGGGCGGTGGTGAATGGCAACTGCCCGAAGCAGCAGCACAGCTCTTCCAGTGCCAAGACAACTCCACCTCAGTAATCAACTTCACCTAAAATCAGCTGTGCTAGCAGCTATCTAGGAAACCCTGTTTGGTCACTTCCGGTCCAATGCCCATTGAGCCCAGTGTGATGGAATCAAGCAGGTTGAGCACCCACACTAAACTAACATGGAGCTCCTCACACAAATCGCTCAAAACTCCACAGCCAAACACAAGTTCAGCGCCAAAGCCATTTCCCGCTGCCACGGAAACCAAGTGCTCTGGTACCACATATGTCTGAAAGTGGATATGACACCTAGGGAACTCAGGGCGGTGGTGAATGGCAACTGCCCGAAGCAGCAGCACAGCTCTTCCAGTGCCAAAACAACTCCACCTGCCTCATGAACTTCACATACCATCAGCTGTGCTAGCAGCTATCTAGGAAACCCTGTTTGGTCACTTCCGGTCCAATGCCCATTGAGCCCAGTGGGATGGAATCAAGCAGGTTGAGCACCCACACTAAACTAACATGCAGCTCCTCACTCAAGGCGCTCTAAACTCCACAGCCAAACACAAGTTTAGCGCCCAAGCCATTTCCCGCTGCCACGGAAACCAAGTGCTCTGGCACCACATATGTCTGAAAGTGGATATGACACCTAGGGAACTCAGGGCGGTGGTGAATGGTAACTGCCCGAAGCAGCAGCACAGCTCTTCCAGTGCTAAAACAACTCCACCTGCCTCATGAACTTCACATACCATCAGCTGTGCCAGCAGCGTTCTAGGAAACCCTGTTTGGTCACTTCCGGTCCAATGCCCATTGAGCCCAGTGGGATGGAATCAAGCACGTTGAGCACCCACACTAAACTAACATGCAGCTCCTCACTCAAACCGCTCAAAACTCCACAGCCAAACACAAGTTCAGCGCCCAAGCCATTTCCCTCTGCCATGGAAAGCAAGTGCTCTGGCACCACATATGTCTGAAAGTGGATATGACACCTAGGGAACTCAGGGCGGTGGTGAATGGCAACTGCCCGAAGCAGCAGCACAGCTCTTCCAGTGCCAAAACAACTCCACCTGCCTCATGAACTTCACATACCATCAGCTGTGCTAGCAGCTATCTAGGAAACCCTGTTTGGTCAATTCCGGTCCAATGCCCATTGAGCCCAGTGGGATGGAATCAAGCAGGTTGAGCACCCACACTAAACTAACATGGAGCTCCTCACTCAAGGCGCTCAAAACTCCACAGCCAAACACAAGTTCAGCGCCCAAGCCATTTCCCGCTGCCATGGAAACCAAGTGCTCTGGCACCACATATGTCTGAAAGTGGATATGACACCTAGGGAACTCAGGGCGGTGGTGAATGGCAACTGCACAAAGCAGCAGCACAGCTCTTCCAGTGCCAAAACAACTCCACCTCAGTAATCAACTTCACATACCATCAGCTGTGCTAGCAACGTTGTAGGAAACCCTGTTTGGTCACTTCCGGTCCAATGCCCATTGAGCCCAGTGGGATGGAATGAAGCTGGTTGAGCACCCACACTAAACTGACATGGAGCTCCTCACTCAAGCCGCTCAAAACTCCACAGCCAAACACAAGTTCAGTGCCCAAGCCATTTCCCGCTGCCACGGAAACCAAGTGCTCTGGCACCACATATGTCTGAAAGTGGATATGACACCTAGGGAACTCAGGGCGGTGGTGAATGGCAACTGCCCGAAGCAGCAGCACAGCTCTTCCAGTGCCAAAACAACTCCACCTGCCTCATGAATTTCACCTACCATCAGCTGTGCTAGCAGCTATCTAGGAAAGCCTGCTTGGTCTCTTCCCGTCCAATGCCCATTGAGCCCAGTGGGATGGAATCAAGCAGGTTGAGCACCCACACTAAACTAACATGGAGCTCCTCACACAAATCGCTCAAAACTCCACAGCAAAACACAAGTTCATCGCAAAACCCATTTCCCGCTGCCATGGAAACCAAGTGCTCTGGCACCACATATGTCTGAAAGTGGATATGACACCTAGGGAACTCAGGGCGGTGGTCAATGGCAACTGCCCGAAGCAGCAGCACAGCTCTTCCAGTGCCAAAACAACTCCACCTCAGTAATCAACTTCACCTACCATCACCTGTGCTAGCAGCTATCTAGGAAAGCCTGTTTGGTCACTTCCGGTCCAATGCCCATTGAGCCCAGTGGGATGGAATCAAGCAGGTTGAGCACCCACACTAAACTAACATGCAGCTCCTCACTCAAGCCGGTCAAAACTCCACAGCCAAACACAAGTTCAGCGCCCAAGCCATTTCCCACTGCCACAGAGACCAAGTGCTCTGGCAGCACATATGTCTGAAAGTGGATATGACACCTAGGGAACTCAGGGCGGTGGTGAATGGCAACTGCCCGAAGCAACAGCACAGCTCTTCCACTGCCAAAACAACTCCACCTGCCTCATGAACTTCACCTACCATCACCTGTGCTAGCAGCTATCTAGGAAACCCTGTTTGGTCACTTCCGGTCCAATGCCCATTGAGCCCAGTGGGATGGAATCAAGCAGGTTGAGCACCCACACTAAACTAACATGGAGCTCCTCACTCAAGGCGGTCTAAACTCCACAGCCAAACACAAGTTCAGCGCCCAAGCCATTTCCCTCTGCCATGGAAAGCAAGTGCTCTGGCAGCACATATGTCTGAAAGTGGATATGACACCTAGGGAACTCACGTCGGTGGTCAATGGCAACTGCCCGAAGCAGCAGCACAGCTCTTCCAGTGCCAAAACAACTCCACCTGCCTCATGAACTTCACCTACCATCAGCTGTGCAAGCAGCGTTCTAGGAAACCCTGGTTGGTCACTTCCGGTCCAATTCCCTTTGAGCCCAGTGGGATGGAATCAAGCAGGTTGAGCACCCACACTAAACTAACATGAAGCTCCTCACTCAAACCGCTCATAACTCCACAGCCAAACACAAGTTTAGCGCCAAAGCCATTTCCCGCTGCCATGGAAACCAAGGTCTTCTGGCACCACATATGTCTGAAAGTGGATATGACACCTAGGGAACTCAGGGCGGTGGTGAATGGCAACTGCCCGAAGCAGCAGCACAGCTCTTCCAGTGCCAAAACAACTCCACCTGCCTCATGAACTTCACCTATCATCAGCTGTGCTAGCAGCTATCTAGGAAAGCCTGTTTGGTCACTTCCGGTCCAAAGCCCTTTGAGCCCAGTGGGATAGAATCAAGCAGGTTGAGCACCCACACTAAACTAACATGGAGCTCCTCACTCAAGGCGCTCAAAACTCCACAGACAAACACAAGTTCAGCACCCATTTCCCGCTGCCATGGAAACCAAGTGCTCTGGCACCACATATGTCTGAAAGTGGATATGACACCTAGGGAACTCAGGGCGGTGGTGAATGGCAACTGCCCGAAGCAGCAGCACAGCTCTTCCAGTGCCAAAACAACTCCACCTGCCTCATGAACTTCACCTACCATCAGCTGTGCTAGCAGCTATCTAGGAAAGCCTGTTTGGTCACTTCCGGTCCAATGCCCATTGAGCCCAGTGGGATGGAATCAAGCAGGTTGAGCACCCACACTAAACTAACATGCAGCTCCTCATTGAAACCGCTCAAAACTCCACAGCCAAACACAAGTTCAGCGCCCAAGCCATTTCCCGCTGCCATGGAAACCAAGTGCTCTGGCACCACATATGTCTGAAAGTGGATATGACACATAGGGAACTCAGGGCGGTGGTGAATGGCAACTGCCCGAAGCAGCAGCACAGCTCTTCCAGTGCCCAAACAACTCCACCTCAGTAATCAATGTCACATACCATCAGCTGTGCTAGCAGCTATCTAGGAAACCCTGTTTGGTCACTTCCGGTCCAATGCCCATTGAGCCCAGTGGGATGGAATGAAGCTGGTTGAGCACCCACACTAAACTAACATGGAGCTCCTCACTCAAGGCGCTCAAAACTCCACAGCCAAACACAAGTTCATCGCAAAGCCATTTCCCGCTGCCATGGAAACCAAGTGCTCTGGCACCACATATGTCTGAAAGTGGATATGACACCTAGGGAACTCAGGGCGGTGGTGAATGGCAACTGCCCGAAGCAGCAGCACAGCTCTTCCAGTGCCAAAACAACTCCACCTGCCTCATAAACTTCACCTACCATCAGCTGTGCTAGCAGCTTTCTAGGAAACACTGTTTGGTCACATCCGGAACAATGCCCATTGAGCCCAGGGATGGAATCAAGCAGGTTGAGCACCCACACTAAACTAACATGGAGCTCCTCACTCAAGGCGCTCAAAACTCCACAGCTAAACACAAGTTCAGCGCCCAAGCCATTTCCCGCTGCCATGGAAACCAGTGCTCTGGTAGTATATATGTCTGGAAGTGGATATGACACCTAGGGATCTCAGGGCGGTGGTGAATGGCAACTGCCCGAAGCAGCAGCACAGCTCTTCCAGTGCCAAAACAACTCCACCTGCCTCATTCACTTCACATACAATCAGCTGTGCTAGCAGCTATCTAGGAAACCCTGTTTGGTCACTTCCGGTCCAATGCCCTTTGAGCCCAGTGGGATGGAATCAAGCAGGTTGAGCACCTACACTAAACTAACATGGAGCTCCTCACTCAAGGCGCTCAATACTCCACAGATAAACACCAGTTCAGCACCCAAGCCATTTCCCGCTGCCATGGAAACCAAGTGCACTGGCACCACATATGTCTGAAAGTGGATATGACACCTAGGGAACTCAGGGCGGTGGTGAATGGCAACTGCCCGAAGCAGCAGCACAGCTCTTCCAGTGCCAAAACAACTCCACCTGCCTCATGAATTTCACCTACCATCAGCTGTGCTAGCAGCTATCTAGGAAAGCCTGCTTGGTCTCTTCCCGTCCAATGCCCATTGAGCCCAGTGGGATGGAATCAAGCAGGTTGAGCACCCACACTAAACTAACATGGAGCTCCTCACACAAATCGCTCAAAACTCCACAGCAAAACACAAGTTCATCGCAAAACCCATTTCCCGCTGCCATGGAAACCAAGTGCTCTGGCACCACATATGTCTGAAAGTGGATATGACACCTAGGGAACTCAGGACGGTGGTCAATGGCAACTGCCCGAAGCAGCAGCACAGCTCTTCCAGTGCCAAAACAACTCCACCTCAGTAATCAACTTCACCTACCATCAGCTGTGCTACCAGCTATCTAGGAAACCCTGTTTGGTCACTTCCGGTCCAATGCCCATTGAGCCCAGTGGAATGGAATCAAGCAGGTTGAGCAACCACACTAAACTAACATGCAGCTCCTCACTCAAGGCGCTCTAAACTCCACAGCCAAACACAAGTTCATCACAAAGCCATTTCCCGCTGCCATGGAAACCAAGTGCTCTGGCACCACATATGTCTGAAAGTGGATATGACACCTAGGGAACTCAGGGCGGTGGTGAATGGCAACTGCCCGAAGCAGCAGCACAGCTCTTCCAGTGCCAAAACAACTCCACCTGCCTCATGAACTTCACCTACCATCAGCTGTGCTAGCAGCGTTCTAGGAAACACTGTTTGGTCACTTCCGGTCCAATGCCCATTGAGCCCAGGGGATGGAATCAAGCAGGTTGAGCACCCACACTAAACTAACATGGAGCTCCTCACTCAAGGCGCTCAAAACTCCACAGCTAAACACAAGTTCAGCGCCCAAGCCATTTCCCGCTGCCATGGAAACCAGTGTTCTGGTAGTATATATGTTTGGAAGTAGATATGACACCTAGGGATCTCAGGGCGGTGGTCAATGGCAACTGCCCGAAGCAGCAGCACAGCTCTTCCAGTGCCAAAACAACTCCACCTGCCTCATGAACTTCACCTACCATCAGCTGTGCTAGCAGCTATCTAGGAAACCCTGTTTGGTCACTTCCGGTCCAATGCCCTTTGAGCCCAGTGGGATGGAATCAAGCAGGTTGAGCACCCACACTAAACTAACATGGAGCTCCTCACTCAAGGCGCTCAAAACTCCACAGACAAACACCAGTTCAGCACCCAAGCCATTTCCCGCTGCCATGGAAACCAAGTGCACTGGCACCACATATGTCTGAAAGTGGATATGACACCTAGGGAACTCAGGGCGGTGGTGAATGGCAACTGCCCGAAGCAGCAGCACAGCTCTTCCAGTGCCAAAACAACTCCACCTGCCTCATGAATTTCACCTACCATCAGCTGTGCTAGCAGCTATCTAGGAAAGCCTGCTTGGTTACTTCCGGTCCAATGCCCATTGAGCCCAGTGGGATGGAATCAAGCAGGTTGAGCACCCACACTAAACTAACATGGAGCTCCTCACACAAATCGCTCAAAACTCCACAGCAAAACACAAGTTCATCGCAAAACCCATTTCCCTCTGCCATGGAAACCAAGTGCTCTGGCACCACATATGTCTGAAAGTGGATATGACACCTAGGGAACTCAGGACGGTGGTCAATGGCAACTGCCCGAAGCAGCAGCACAGCTCTTCCAGTGCCAAAACAACTCCACCTCAGTAATCAACTTCACCTAAAATCAGCTGTGCTAGCAGCTATCTAGGAAACCCTGTTTGGTCACTTCCGGTCCAATGCCCATTGAGCCCAGTGGGATGGAATCAAGCAGGTTGAGCACCCACACTAAACTGACATGCAGCTCCTCACTCAAGGCGCTCTAAACTCCACAGCCAAACAAAAGTTTAGCGGCTAAGCCATTTCCCGCTGCCACGGAAACCAAGTGCTCTGGCACCACATATGTCTGAAAGTGGATATGACACCTAGGGAACTCAGGGCGGTGGTGAATGGCAACTGCCCGAAGCAGCAGCACAGCTCTTCCAGTGCCAAAACAACTCCACCTGCCTCATGAACTTCACCTACCATCAGCTGTGCTAGCAGCGTTCTAGGAAACCCTGTTTAGTCACTTCCGGTCCAATGCCCATTGAGCCCAGTGGGATGGAATGAAGCAGGTTGAGCACCCACACTAAACTAACATGCAGCTCCTCACTCAAGCCGCTCAAAACTCCACAGCCAAACACAAGTTCAGCGCCCAAGCCATTTCCCTCTGCCATGGAAAGCAAGTGCTCTGGCACCACATATGTCTGAAAGTGGATATGACACCTAGGGAACTCAGGGCGGTTATGAATGGCAACGGCCCGAAGCAGCAGCACAGCTCTTCCACTGCCAAAACAACTCCACCTGCCTCATGAACTTCACATACCATCAGCTGTGCTAGCAGCTATCTAGGAAAGCCTGTTTGGTCACTTCCGGTCCAATGCCCATTGAGCCCAGTGGGATGGAATCAAGCAGGTTGAGCACCCACACTAAACTAACATGGAGCTCCTCACTCAAACCGCTCAAAACTCCACAGCCAAACACAAGTTCAGCGCCAAAGCCATTTCCCGCTGCCATGGAAACCAAGTGCTCTGGCAGCACATATGTCTGAAAGTGGATATGACACCTAGGGAACTCAGGGCGGTGGTGAATGGCAACTGCCCGAAGCAGCAGCACAGCTCTTCCAGTGCCAAAACAACTCCACCTGCCTCATGAACTTCACATACCATCACCTGTGCTAGCAGCGTTCTAGGAAACCCTGTTTGGTCACTTCCGGTCCAATGCCCATTGAGCCCAGTAGGATGGAATCAAACAGGTTGAGCACCCACACTAAACTAACATGGAGCTCCTCACTCAAGGCGCTCAAAACTCCACAGCCAAACACAAGTTCAGCGCCCGAGTCATTTCCCACTGCCACAGAGACCAAGTGCTCTGGCAGCACATATGTCTGAAAGTGGATATGACACCTAGGGAACTCAGGGCGGTGGTCAATGGCAACTGCACTAAGCAGCAGCACAGCTCTTCCAGTGCCAAAACAACTCCACCTGCCTCATGAACTTCACCTACCATCAGCTGTGCTAGCAGCTATCTAGGAAAGCCTCCTTGGTCACTTCCCGTCCAATGCCCTTTGAGCCCAGTGGGATGGAATCAAGCAGGTTGAGCACCCAATCTAAACTAACATGGAGCTCCTCACTCAAGGCGCTCAAAACTCCACAGCCAAACACAAGTTCAGCGCCCAAGCCATTTCCCTCTGCCATGGAAAGCAAGTGCTCTGTCAACATATATGTCTGAAAGTGGATATGACACCTAGGGAACACAGGGAGGTGGTGAATGTCAACTACCCGAAGCAGCAGCACAGCTCTTCCAGTGCCAAAACAACTCCACCTCAGTAATCAATGTCACATACCATCAGCTGTGCTAGCAGCTATCTAGGAAACCCTGTTTGGTCACTTCCGGTCCAATGCCCATTGAGCCCAGTGGGATGGAATGAAGCTGGTTGAGCACCCACACTAAACTAACATGGAGCTCCTCACTCAAGGCGCTCAAAACTCCACAGCCAAACACAAGTTTATCGCAAAGCCATTTCCCGGTGCCATGGAAACCAAGTGCTCTGGCACCACATATGTCTGAAAGTGGATATGACACCTAGGGAACTCAGGGCGGTGGTGAATGGCAACTGCCCGAAGCAGCAGCACAGCTCTTCCAGTGCCAAAACAACTCCACCTGCCTCATGAACTTCACCTACCATCAGCTGTGCTAGCAGCTTTCTAGGAAACACTGTTTGGTCACTTGCGGTCCAATGCCCATTGAGCCCAGGGGATGGAATCAAGCAGGTTGAGCACCCACACTAAACTAACATGGAGCTCCTCACTCAAGGCGCTCAAAACTCCACAGCTAAACACAAGTTCAGCGCCCAAGCCATTTCCCGCTGCCATGGAAACCAGTGCTCTGGTAGTATATATGTCTGGAAGTGGATATGACACCTAGGGAACTCAGGGCGGTGGTGAATGGCAACTGCCCGAAGCAGCAGCACAGCTCTTCCAGTGCCAAAACAACTCCACCTCAGTAATCAACTTCACCTACCATCAGCTGTGCTAGCAGCTATCTAGGAAACCCTGTTTGGTCACTTCCGGTCCAATGCCCATTGAGCCCAGTGGGATGGAATCAAGCAGGTTGAGCACCCACACTAAACTAACATGGAGCTCCTCACTCAAGGCGCTCAAAACTCCACAGCCAAACACAAGTTCAGCACCCAAGCCATTTCCCGCTGCCATGGAAACCAAGTGCACTGGCACCACATATGTCTGAAAGTGGATATGACACCTAGGGAACTCAGGGCGGTGGTGAATGGCAACTGCCCGAAGCAGTAGCACAGCTCTTCCAGTGTCAAAACAACTCCACCTGCCTCATGAATTTCACCTACCATCAGCTGTGCTAGCAGCTATCTAGGAAAGCCTGCTTGGTCTCTTCCCGTCCAATGCCCATTGAGCCCAGTGGGATGGAATCAAGCAGGTTGAGCACCCACACTAAACTAACATGGAGCTCCTCACACAAATCGCTCAAAACTCCACAGCAAATCACAAGTTCATCGCAAAACCCATTTCCCGCTGCCATGGAAACCAAGTGCTCTGGCACCACATATGTCTGAAAGTGGATATGACACCTAGGGAACTCAGGGCGGTGGTCAATGGCAACTGCCCGAAGCAGCAGCACAGCTCTTCCACTGCCAAAACAACTCCACCTCAGTAATCAACTTTACCTACCATCAGCTGTGCTAGCAGCTATCTAGGAAACCCTGTTTGGTCACTTCCGGTCCAATGCCCATTGAGCCCAGTGGGATGGAATCAAGCAGGTTGAGCACCCACACTAAACTAATATGCAGCTCCTCACTCAAGGCGCTCTAAACTCCACAGCCAAACACAAGTTTAGCGCCCAAGCCATTTCCCGCTGCAACGGAAACCAAGTGCTCTGGCACCACATATGTCTGAAAGTGGATATGACACCTAGGGAACTCAGGGCGGTGGTGAATGGCAACTGCCCGAAGCAGCAGCACAGCTCTTCCAGTGCCAAAACAACTCCACCTGCCTCATGAACTTCACCTACCATCAGCTGTGCTAGCAGCGTTCTAGGAAACCCTGGTTGGTCACTTCCGGTCCAATGCCCATTGAGCCCAGTGGGATGGAATCAAGCAGGTTGAGCACCCACACTAAACTAACATGGAGCTCCTCACTCAAACCGCTCAAAACTCCACAGCCAAACACAAGTTCAGCGCCAAAGCCATTTCCCGCTGCCATGGAAACCAAGTGCTCTGGCACCACATATGTCTGAAAGTGGATATGACACCTAGGGAACTCAGGGCGGTGGTGAATGGCAACTGCCCGAAGCAGCAGCACAGCTCTTCCAGTGCCAAAACAACTCCACCTGCCTCATGAACTTCACATACCATCAGCTGTGCTAGCAGCGTTCTAGGAAACCCTGTTTGGTCACTTGCGGTCCAATGCCCATTGAGCCCAGTGGGATGGAATCAAACAGGTTGAGCACCCACACTAAACTAACATTGAGCTCCTCACTCAAGGCGCTCAAAACTCCACAGCCAAACACAAGTTCAGCACAAACGCCATTTCCCACTGCCACAGAGACCAAGTGCTCTGGCAGCACATATGTCTGAAAGTGGATATGACACCTAGGGAACTCAGGGCAGTGGGGAATGGCAACTGCCCGAAGCAGCAGCACAGCTCTTCCAGTGCCAAAACAACTCCACCTGCCTCATGAACTTCACCTACCATCAGCTGTGCTAGCAGCTATCTAGGAAAGCCTGTTTGGTCACTTCCGGTCCAATGCCCATTAAGCCCAGTGGGATGGAATCAAGCAGGTTGAGCACCCACACTAAACTAACATGCAGCTCCTCATTCAAACCGCTCAAAACTCCACAGCCAAACACAAGTTCAGCGCAAAAGCCATTTCCCGCTGCCATGGAAACCAAGTGCTCTGGCACCACATATGTCTGAAAGTGGATGAGACGCCAAGGGACCTCTATGATGTGATTAATGGCAACTGCCCGAAGCAGCAGCACAGCTCTTCCAGTGCCAAAACAACTCCACCTCAGTAATCAACTTCACCTACCATCAGCTGTGCTAGCAGCTATCTAGGAAACCCTGTTTGGTCACTTACCGTCCAATGCACCTTGAGCCCAGTGGGATGGAATGAAGCAGGTTGAGCACCCACACTAAACTAACATGGAGCTCCTCACTCAAGCCGCTCAAAACTCCACAGCTAAACACAAGTTCAGCGAAAAAGCCATTTCCCGCTGCCATGGAACCAAGTGCTCTGGCAGCACATATGTCTGAAAGTGGATATGACACCTAGGGAACTCACGTCGGTGGTCAATGGCAACTGCACTAAGCAGCAGCACAGCTCTTCCAGTGCCAAAACAACTCCACCTGCCTCATGAACTTCACCTACCATCAGCTGTGCTAGCAGCTATCTAGGAAACCCTGTTTGGTCACTTCCGGTCCAATGCCCTTTGAGCCCAGTGGGATGGAATCAAGCAGGTTGAGCACCCACACTAAACTAACATGGAGCTCCTCACTCAAGGCGCTCAAAACTCCACAGATAAACACCAGTTCAGCACCCAAGCCATTTCCCGCTGCCATGGAAACCAAGTGCACTGGCACCACATATGTCTGAAAGTGGATATGACACCTAGGGAACTCAGGGCGGTGGTGAATGGCAACTGCCCGAAGCAGCAGCACAGCTCTTCCAGTGCCAAAACAACTCCACCTGCCTCATGAATTTCACCTACCATCAGCTGTACTAGCAGCTATCTAGGAAAGCCTGCTTGGTCTCTTCCGGTCCAATGCCCATTGAGCCCAGTGGGATGGAATCAAGCAGGTTGAGCACCCACACTAAACTAACATGGAGCTCCTCACACAAATCGCTCAAAACTCCACAGCAAAACACAAGTTCATCGCAAAACCCATTTCCCGATGCCATGGAAACCAAGTGCTCTGGCACCACATATGTCTGAAAGTGGATATGACACCTAGGGAACTCAGGGCGGTGGTGAATGGCAACTGCCCGAAGCAGCAGCACAGCTCTTCCAGTGCCAAAACAACTCCACCTCAGTAATCAACTTCACCTACCATCAGCTGTGCTAGCAGCTATCTAGGAAAGCCTGTTTGGTCACTTCCGGTCCAATGCCCATTGAGCCCAGTGGGATGGAATCAAGCAGGTTGAGCACCCACACTAAACTAACATGGAGCTCCTCACTCAAGGCGCTCTAAACTCCACAGCCAAACACAAGTTTAGCGCCCAAGCCATTTCCCTCTGCCATGGAAACCAAGTGCTCTGGCAGCACATATGTCTGAAAGTGGATATGACACCTAGGGAACTCACGTCGGTGGTCAATGGCAACTGCCCGAAGCAGCAGCACAGCTCTTCCAGTGCCAAAACAACTCCACCTGCCTCATGAACTTCACATACCATCAGCTGTGCTAGCAGCGTTCTAGGAAACCCTGGTTGGTCACTTCCGGTCCAATGCCCATTGAGCCCAGTGGGATGGAATCAAGCAGGTTGAGCACCCACACTAAACTAACATGGAGCTCCTCACTCAAACCGCTCAAAACTCCACAGCCAAACACAAGTTCAGCGCCAAAGCCATTTCCCGCTGCCATGGAAACCAAGTGCTCTGGCAGCACATATGTCTGAAAGTGGATATGACACCTAGGGAACTCAGGGCGGTGGTGAATGGCAACTGCCCGAAGCAGCAGCACAGCTCTTCCAGTGCCAAAACAACTCCACCTGCCTCATGAACTTCACATACCATCACCTGTGCTAGCAGCTATCTAGGAAACCCTGTTTGGTCACTTCCGGTCCAATGCTCATTGAGCCCAGTGGGATGGAATCAAACAGGTTGAGCACCCACACTAAACTAACATGGAGCTCCTCACTCAAGGCGCTCAAAACTCCACAGCCAAACACAAGTTCAGCGCCCAAGTCATTTCCCGGTGCCATGGAAACCAAGTGCTCTGGCACCACAAATGTCTGAAAGTGGATATGACACCTAGGGAACTCAGGGCGGTGGGGAATGGCAACTGCCCGAAGCAGCAGCACAGCTCTTCCAGTGCCAAAACAACTCCACCTGCCTCATGAACTTCACCTATCATCAGCTGTGCTAGCAGCTATCTAGGAAAGCCTGTTTGGTCACTTCCGGTCCAAAGCCTATTGAGCCCAGTGGGATAGAATCAAGCAGGTTGAGCACCCACACTAAACTAACATGGAGCTCCTCACTCAAGGCGCTCAAAACTCCACAGCCAAACACAAGTTCAGCGCCCATGCCATTTCCCGCTGCCATGGAAACCAAGTGCTCTGGCACCACATATGTCTGAAAGTGGATATGACACCTAGGGAACTCAGGGCGGTGGTGAATGGCAACTGCCCGAAGCAGCAGCACAGCTCTTCCAGTGCCAAAACAACTCCACCTGCCTCATGAATTTCACCTACCATCAGCTGTGCTAGCAGCTATCTAGGAAAGCCTGTTTGGTCACTTCCGGTCCAATGCCCATTGAGCCCAGTGGGATGGAATCAAGCAGGTTGAGCACCCACACTAAACTAACATGCAGCTCCTCATTCAAACCGCTCAAAACTCCACAGTCAAACAAAAGTTCAGCGCCCAAGCCATTTCCCGCTGCCATGGAAACCAAGTGCTCTGGCACCACATATGTCTGAAAGTGGATATGACACCTAGGGAACTCAGGGCGGTGGTGAATGGCAACTGCCCGAAGCAGCAGCACAGCTCTTCCAGTGCCAAAACAACTCCACCTCAGTAATCAACTTCACCTACCATCAGCTGTGCTAGCAACGTTGTAGGAAACCCTGTTTGGCCACTTCCGGTCCAATGCCCATTGAGCCCAGTGGGATGGAATGAAGCAGGTTGAGCACCCACACTAAACTAAAATGTAGCCCCTCACTGAAGGCGCTCAAAACTCCACAGCCAAACACAAGTTCATCGCAAGGCCATTTCCCGCTGCCATGGAAACCAAGTGCTCTGGCACCACATATGTCTGAAAGTGGATATGACACCTAGGGAACTCAGGGCGGTGGTGAATGGCAACTGCCCGAAGCAGCAGCACAGCTCTTCCAGTGCCAAAACAACTCCACCTGCCTCATGAACTTCACCTACCATCAGCTGTGCTAGCAGCGTTCTAGGAAACACTGTTTGGTCACTTGCGGTCCAATGCCCATTGAGCCCAGGGGATGGAATCAAGCAGGTTGAGCACCCACACTAAACTAACATGGAGCTCCTCACTCAAGGTGCTCAAAACTCCACAGCTAAACACAAGTTCAGCGCCCAAGCCATTTCCCGCTGCCATGGAAACCAGTACTCTGGTAGTATATATGTCTGAAAGTGGATATGACACCTAGGGATCTCAGGGCGGTGGGGAATGGCAACTGCCCGAAGCAGCAGCACAGCTCTTCCAGTGCCAAAACAATTCCACCTCAGTAATCAATGTCACATACCATCAGCTGTGCTAGCAGCTATCTAGGAAACCCTGTTTGGTCACTTCCGGTCCAATGCCCATTGAGCCCAGTGGGATGGAATCAAGCTGGTTGAGCACCCACACTAAACTAACATGGAGCTCCTCACTCAAGGCGCTCAAAACTCCACAGCCAAACACAAGTTCATCGCAAAGCCATTTCCTGCTGCCATGGAAACCAAGTGCTCTGGCACCACATATGTCTGAAAGTGGATATGACACCTAGGGAACTCAGGGCGGTGGTGAATGGCAACTGCCCGAAGCAGCAGCACAGCTCTTCCAGTGCCAAAACATCTCCACCTGCCTCATGAACTTCACCTACCATCAGCTGTGCTAGCAGCGTTCTAGGAAACCGTGTTTGGTCACTTCCGGTCCAATGCCCATTGAGCCCAGGGGATGGAATCAAGCAGGTTGAGCACCCACACTAAACTAACATGGAGCTCCTCACTCAAGGCGCTCAAAACTCCACAGCTAAACACAAGTTCAGCGCCCAAGCCATTTCCCGCTGCCATGGAAACCAGTGCTCTGGTAGTATATATGTCTGGAAGTGGATATGACACCTAGGGAACTCAGGCCTTGGTCAATGGCAACTGCCCGAAGCAGCAGCACAGCTCTTCCAGTGCCAAAACAACTCCACCTGCCTCATGAACTTCACCTACCATCAGCTGTGCTAGCAGCTATCTTGGAAACCCTGTTTGGTCACTTCTGGTCCAATGCCCCTTGAGCCCAGTGGGATGGAATCAAGCAGGTTGAGCACCCACACTAAACTAACATGCAGCTCCTCACTCAAGCCGCTCAAAACTCCACAGCCAAACACAAGTTCAGCGCCCAAGGAATTTCCCACTGCCACAGAGACCAAGTGCTCTGGCACCACATATGTCTGAAAGTGGATATGACACCTAGGGAACTCAGGGCGGTGGTGAATGGCAACTGCCCGAAGCAGCAGCACAGCTCTTCCAGTGCCAAAACAACTCCACCTCAGTAATCAACTTCACCTACCATCAGCTGTGCTAGCAACGTTGTAGGAAACCCTGTTTGGCCACTTCCGGTCCAATGCCCATTGAGCCCAGTGGGATGGAATCAAGCAGGTTGAGCACCCACACTAAACTAACATGGAGCTCCTCACTCAAGCCGCTCGAAACTCCACAGCTAAACACAAGTTCAGCGCAAAAGCCATTTCCCGCTGCCATGGAACCAAGTGCTCTGGCACCACATATGTCTGAAAGTGGATATGACACCTAGGGAACTCAGGGCGGTGGTGAATGGCAACTGCCCGAAGCAGCAGCACAGCTCTTCCAGTGCCAAAACAACTCCACCTGCCTCATGAACTTCACCTACCATCAGCTGTGCTAGCAGCGTTCTAGGAAACACTGTTTGGTCACTTGCGGTCCAATGCCCATTGAGCCCAGGGGATGGAATCAAGCAGGTTGAGCACCCACACTAAACTAACATGGAGCTCCTCACTCAAGCCGCTCAAAACTCCACAGCCAAACACAAGTTCCGTGCCCAAGCCATTTCCCGCTGCCATGGAAACCAAGTGCTTTGGCACCACATATGTCTGAAAGTGGATATGACACTTAGGGAACACAGGGCGGTGGTGAATGGCAACTGCCCAAAGCAGCAGCACAGCTCTTCCAGTGCCAAAACAACTCCACCTGCCTCATGAACTTCACATACCATCAGCTGTGCTAGCAGCTCCCTGTTTGGTCACTTTCGGTCCAATGCCCATTGAGCCCAGTGCGAAGGAATGAAGCTGGTTGAGAACCCACACTAAACTAAGATGGAGCTCCTCACTCAAGCCCCTCAAAACTCCACAGCCAAACACAAGTTCAGCACAAAAGCCATTTCCCGGTGCCATGGAAACCAATGCTCTGGCACCACATATGTATAAAAGTGGATATGACACCTAGGGAACTCAGGGCGGTGGTGAATTGCAACTGCCCCAAGCAGCAGCACAGCTCTTCCAGTGCCAAAACAACTCCACCTGCCTCATGAACTTCACATACCATCAGCTGTGCTAGCAGCTCCCTGCTTGGTCACTTGCGGTCCAATGCCCATTGAGCCCAGTGGGATGGAATCAAGCAGGTTGAGCACCAACACTAAACTAACATGGAGCTCCTCACTCAAGGCGCTCAAATCTCCACAGCCAAACACAAGTTCAGCGCCTAAGCCATTTCCCGGTGCCATGAAAACCAAGTGCTCTGGCACCACATATGTCTGAAAGTGGATATGACACCTAGGGAACTCAGGGCGGTGGTGAATGGCAACTGCCTGAAGCAGCAGCACAGCTCTTCCAGTGCCAAAACAACTCCACCTGCCTCATGAACTTCACATACCATCAGCTGTGCTAGCAGCTCCCTGTTTGGTCACTTGCGGTCCAATGCCCATTGAGCCCAGTGGGATGGAATCAAGCAGGTTGAGCACCCACACTAAACTAACATGGAGCTCCTCACTCAAGCCGCTCAAAACTCCACAGCCAAACACAAGTTCAGCGCCCAAGCCATTTCCAGCTGCCATGGAAGCCAAGTGCTCTGGCACAACATATGTCTGAAAGTGGATATGACACCTAGGGAACTCACGGCGGCGGCCAATGGCAACTGCACTAAGCAGCAGCACAGCTCTTCCAGTGCCAAAACAACTCCACCTGCCTCATCAACTTCACATACCATCAGCTGTGCTATCAGCTATCTAGGAAACCCTGTTTGGTCACTTGTGGTCCAATGCCCATTGAGCCCAGTGGGATGGAATCAAGCAGGTTGAGCACCCACACTAAACTAACATGCAGCTCCTCAATCAAGCCGCTCAAAACTCCACAGCCAAACACAAGTTCAGCGCCGAAGCCATTTCCCGGTGCCATGAAAACCAAGTGCTCTGACACCACATATGTCTGAAAGTGGTTATGACACTTAGGGAACTAACGGCGGTGGTGAATGGCAACTGCCCGAAGCAGCAGCACAGCTCTTCCAGTGCCAAAACAACTCCACCTGCCTCATGAACTTCACATACCATCAGCTGTGCTAGCAGCTATCTAGGAAACCCTGTTTGGTCACTTCCTGTCCAATGCCCATTGAGCCCAGTGGGATGGAATCAAGCAGGTTGAGCACCCACACCAAACATGGAGCTCCTCACTCAAGGCGCTCAAAACTCCACAGCCAAACACAAGTTCAGCGCCCAAGCCATTTCCCTCTGCCATGGAAACCAAGCGCTCTGGCACCACATATTTCTGAAAGTGGATGAGACGCCAAGGGAACTCTATGTGGTGATGAATGGCAACTGCCCGAAGCAGCAGCACAGCTCTTCCAGTGCCAAAACAACTCCACCTGCCTCATGAACTTCACATGCCATCAGCTGTGCTAGCAGCTATCTAGGAAACCCTGTTTGGTCAATTCCAGGCAAATGCCCATTGAGCCCAGTGGGATGGAATGAAGCTGGTTGAGCACCCACACTAAACTAACATGGAGCTACTCATTGAAGCCGCTGCAAACTCCACAGCCAAACACAAGTTCAGCGAAAAAGCCATTTCCTGCTGCCATGGAAACCAAGTGCTCTGGCACCACATATGTCTGAAAGTGGATAGGATACCTAGGGAAATCAGGGCGGTGGTGAATGGCAACTGCCCGAAGCAGCAGCACAGCTCTTCCAGTGCCAAAACAACTCGACCTGCCTCATGAACTTCACATACCATCAGCTGTGCTAGCAGCTATCTAGGAAACCCTGTTGGGTCACATCCGGTCCAATGCACATTGAGCCCAGTGGGATGGAATCAAGCAGGTTGAGCACCCACACTAAACGAACATGGAGCTTCTCACTCAAGGCGCTCAAAAATCCACAGCCAAACACAAGTTCAGCGCAAAAGCCATTTCCCGCTGCCATGAAAACCAAGTGCTCTGGCACCACATATGTCAGAAAGTGGATATGACACCTAGGGAACTCAGGGCGGTGGTGAATGGCAACTGCCCGAAGCAGCAGCACAGCTCTTCCAGTGCCAAGACAACTCCACCTGCCTCATGAACTTCACATACCATCAGCTGTGCTAGCAGCTCCCTGTTTGGTCACTTGCGGTCCAATGCCCATTGAGCCCAGTGGGATGGAATCAAGCAGGTTGAGCACCCACACTAAACTAACATGGAGCTCCTCACTCAAGCCGCTCAAAACTCCACAGCCAAACACAAGTTCAGCACCCAAGTCATTTCCCGGTGCCATGGAAACCGAGTGCTCTGGCACCACAAATGTCTGAAAGTGGATATGACACCTAGGGAACTCACGGCGGTGGTCAATGGCAACTGCCCGAAGCAGCAGCACAGCTCTTCCAGTGCCAAAACAACTCCACCTGCCTCATGAACTTCACATACCATCAGCTGTGCTAGCAGCTATCTAGGAAACCCTGTTTGGTCACTTGTGGTCCAATGCCCATTGAGCCCAGTGGGATGGAATCAAGCAGGTTGAGCACCCAAACTAAACTAACATGGAGCTCCTCACTCAAGGCGCTCAAAACTCCACAGCCAAACACAAGTTCAGCGCCCAAGCCATTTCCCGCTGCCATGGAAACCAAGTGCTCTGACACCACATATGTCTGAAAGTGGTTATGAGACTTAGGGAACTCAGGGCGGTGGTGAATGGCAACTGCCCGAAGCAGCAGCACAGCTCTTCCACTGCCAAAACAACTCCACCTGCCTCATGAACTTCACATACCATCAGCTGTGCTAGCAGCTCCCTGTTTGGTCACTTCCGGTCCAATGCCCATTGAGCCCAGTGGGATGGAATCAAGCAGGTTGAGCACCCACACTAAACTAACATGGAGCTCCTCACTCAAGGCGCTCAAAACTCCACAGCCAAACACAAGTTCAGCGCAAAAGCCATTTCCCGCTGCCATGGAAACCAAGTGCTCTGGCAGCACATATGTCTGAAAGTGGATATGACACCTAGGGAACTCAGGGCGGTGGTGAATGGCAACTGCCCGAAGCAGCAGCACAGCTCTTCCATTGCCAAGACAACTCCACCTGCCTCATGAACTTCACATACCATCAGCTGTGCTAGCAGCTATCTAGGAAACCCTGTTGGGTCACATCCGGTCCAATGCCCATTGAGCCCAGTGGGATGGAATCAAGCAGGTTGAGCACCCACACTAAACTAACATGTAGCCCCTCACTGAAGGCGCTCAACACTCCACAGCCAAACACAAGTTCAGCGCCCAAGCCATTCCCGCTGCCATGGAAACCAAGTGCTCTGGCACCACATACGTCTGAAATTGGATATGACACCTAGGGAACTCAGGGCGGTGGTGAATGGCAACTGCCCGAAGCAGCAGCACAGCTCTTCCAGTGCCAAAACAACTCCACCTGCCTCATGAATTTCACATACCATCTGCTGTGCTAGCAGCTATTTAAGAAACCATGTTTGGTGACTTGCGGTCCAATGCCCATTGAGCCCAGTGGGATGGAATCAAGCAGGTTGAGCACCCACACTAAACTAACATGGAGCTCCTCACTCAAGGCGCTCAAAACTCCACAGCCAAACACAAGTTCAGCGCCCAAGTCATTTCCCGCTGCCATGGAAACCAAGTGCTCTGGCACCACAAATGTCTGAAAGTGGATATGACACCTAGGGAACTCAGGGCGGTGGTGAATGGCAACTGCCCGAAACAGCAGCACAGCTCTTCCAGTGCCAAAACAACTCCACCTGCCTCATTCACTTCACATACCATCAGCTGTGCTAGCAGCTCCCTGTTTGGTCACTTGCGGTCCAATGCCCATTGAGCCCAGTGGGATGGAATCAAGCAGGTTGAGCACCCAAACTAAACTAACATGGAGCTCCTCACTCAAGGCGCTCAAAACTCCACAGCCAAACACAAGTTCAGCGCCCAAGCCATTTCCCGCTGCCATGGAAACCAAGTGCTCTGGCACCACATATGTCTGAAAGTGGATGAGACGCCAAGGGACCACTATGTGGTGATGAATTGCAACTGCCCGAAGCAGCAGCACAGCTCTTCCAGTGCCAAAACAACTCCACCTGCCTCATGAACTTCACGTACCATCAGCTGTGCTAGCAGCTATCTAGGAAACCCTGTTTGGTCACTTCCGGTCCAATGCCCATTGAGCCCAGTGGGATGGAATCAAGCAGGTTGAGCACCCAAACTAAACTAACATGGAGCTCCTCACTCAAGGCGCTCAAACTCCACAGCCAAACACATGTTCCATGCAAAAGCCGTTTCCCTCTGCCATGGAAACCAAGTGCTCTGGCACCACATATGTCTGAAGGTGGATATGACACCTAGGGAACTCAGGGCGGTGGTGAATGGCAACTGCCCGAAGCAGCAGCACAGCTCTTCCAGTGCCAAAACAACTCCACCTGCCTCATGAATTTCACATACCATCAGCTGTGCTAACAGCTCCCTGTTTGGTCACTTCCGGTCCAATGCCCATTGAGCCCAGTGGGATGGAATCAAGCAGGTTGAGCACCCAAACTAAACTAACATGGAGTTCCTCACTCAAGCCGCTCCAAACTCCACAGCCAAACACAAGTTCAGCACCCAAGCCATTTCCCGCTGCCATGAAAAATAAGTGCTCTGACACCACATATGTCTGAAAGTGGTTATGACACTTAGGGAACTCAGGGCGGTGGTGAATGGCAACTGCCCGAAGCAGCAGCACAGCTCTTCCAGTGCCAAAACAACTCCACCTGCCTCATGAACTTCACATACCATCAGCTGTGCTAGCAGCTATCTAGGAAACCCTGTTTGGTCACTTCCGGTCCAATGCCCATTGAGCCCAGTAGGATGGAATCAAGCAGGTTGAGCACCCACACTAAACTAACATGGAGCTCCTCACTCAAGGCGCTCAAAACTCCACAGCCAAACACAAGTTCAGCGCAAAAGCCATTTCCCGCTGCCATGGAAACCAAGTGCTCTGGCACCACATATGTCTGAAAGTGGATATGACACTTAGAGAACACAGGGCGGTGGTGAATTGCAACTGCCCGAATCAGCAGCACAGCTCTTCCAGTGCCAAAACAACTCCACCTGCCTCATTCACTTCACATACCATCAGCTGTGCTAGCAGCTCCCTGTTTGGTCACTTGCGGTCCAATGCCCATTGAGCCCAGTGGGATGGAATCAAGCAGGTTGAGCACCCACACTAAACTAACATGCAGCTCCTCACTCAAGCCGCTCAAAACTCCACAGCCAAACACAAGTTCAGCGCCCAAGCCATTTCCTGCTGCCATGAAAACCAAGTGCTCTGGCACCACATATGTCTGAAAATGGATATGACACCTAGGGAACACAGGGCGGTGGTGAATTGCAACTGTCCGAAACAGCAGCACAGCTCTTCCAGTGCCAAAGCAACTCCACCTGCCTCATGAACTTCGCATACCATCAGCTGTGCTAGCAGCGTTCTAGGAAACCCTGTTTGGTCACTTCCCGTCCAATGCACCTTGAGCCCAGTGGGATGGAATCAAGCAGGTTGAGCACCCACACTAAACTAACATGGAGCTCCTCACTCAAGCCCCTCAAAACTCCACAGCCAAACACAAGTTCAGCGCCCAAGCCATTTCCCGCTGCCATGGAAACCAAGTACTCGGGTAGTATATATGTCTGAAAGTGGATATGACACCTAGGGAACTCAGGGTGGTGGTGAATGGCAACTGCCCGAAACAGCAGCACAGCTCTTCCAGTGCCAAAACAATTCCACCTGCCTCATGAACTTCACATACCATCAGCTGTGCTAGCAGCTATCTAGGAAAAATTGTTTGGTCACTTCCGCTCCAATGCCCATTGAGCCCAGTGGGATGGAATCAAGCAGGTTGAGCACCCACACTAAACTAACATGGAGCTCCTCACTCAAGGTGCTCAAAACTCCACAGCCAAACACAAGTTCAGCGCCCAAGCCATTTCCTGCTGCCATGGAAACCAAGTGCTCGGGCACCACATATGTCTGAAAGTGGATATGACACCTAGGGAACTCAGGGCGGTGGTGAATGGCAACTGCCCGAAACAGCAGCACAGCTCTTCCAGTGCCAAAACAACTCCACCTGCCTCATGAACTTCACATACAATCAGCTGTGCTAGCAGCAATTTAGGAAACCCTGTTTGGTCACTTGCGGTCCAATCCCCATTGAGCCCAGTGGGATGGAATCAAGCAGGTTGAGCACCCACACTAAACTAACATGGAGCTCCTCACTCAAGGCGCTCTAAACTCCACAGCCAAACACAAGTTCAGCGCCCAAGCCATTTCCCGCTGCCATGGAAACCAAGTGCTCTGGCACCACATATGTCTGAAAGTGGATATGACACCTAGGGAACTCAGGTCGGTGGTGAATGGCAACTGCCCGAAGGAGCAGCACAGCTCTTCCAGTGCCAAGACAACTCCACCTGCCTCATGAACTTCACATACCATCAGCTGTGCTAGCAGCTATCGAGGAAACCCTGTTTGGTCACTTCTGCTCCAATGCCCATTGAGCCCAGTGGGATGGAATCAAGCAGGTTGAGCACCCACACTAAACTAACATGTAGCTCCTCACTCAAGGCGCTCAACACTCCACAGCCAAACACAAGTTCAGCACCCAAGCCATTTCCCGCTGCCATGGAAACCAAGTGCTCTGGTAGTATATATGTCTGGAAGTGGATATGACACCTAGGGAGCTCAGGGCGGTGTTGAATGGCAACTGTTCAAAGAAGCAGCAGCACAGCTCTTCCAGTGCCAAAACAACTCCACCTGCCTCATGAACTTCACATACCATCAGCTGTGCTAGCAGCTATCTTGGAAACCCTGTTTGGTCACTTGCGGTCCAATGCCCATTGAGCCCAGTGGGATGGAATCAAGCAAGTTGAGCACCCACACTAAACTAACATGTAGCTCCTCACTCAAGGCGCTCAACACTCCACAGCCAAGCACAAGTTCAGCGCCCAAGCCATTTCCCGCTGCCATGAAAACCAAGTGCTCTGGCACCACATATATCTGAAACTAGATGAGACGCCAAGGGACCTCTATGAGGTGATGAATGGCAACTGCCCGAAACAGCAGCACAGCTCTTCCAGTGCCAAGACAACTCCACCTGCCTCATGAACTTCACATACCATCAGCTGTGCTAGTAGCTATCTAAGAAACCATGTTTGGTCACTTCCGGTCCAATGCCCATTGAGCCCAGTGGGAAATAATGAAGCAGGTTGATCAACCACACTAAACTAAGATGGAGCTCCTCACTCAAGGCCCTCAAAACTCCACAGCCAAATACAAGTTCAGCGCCCACACCATTTCCGGCTGCCATGAAACCAAGTGCTCTGGCACCACATATGTCTGAAAGTGGATATGACACCTAGGGAACTCAGGGCGGTGGTGAATGGCAACTGCCCGAAGGAGCAGCACAGCTCTTCCAGTGCCAAGACAACTCCACCTGCCTCATGAACTTCACATACCATCAGCTGTGCTAGCAGCTCCCTGTTTGGTCACTTGCGGTCCAATGCCCATTGAGCCCAGTGGGATGGAATCAAGCAGTTTGAGTACCCACACTAAACTAACATGGAGTTCCTCACTCAAGCCCCTCAAAACTCCACAGCCAAACACAAGTTCAGCGCCCAAGCCATTTCCTGCTGCCATGGAAACCAAGTGCTCTGGCACCACATATGTCTGAAAGTGGATATGACACCTAGGGAACTCAGGGCGGTGGTGAATGGCAACTGCCTGAAGCAGCAGCACAGCTCTTCCAGTGCCAAAACAACTCCACCTGCCTCATGAACTTCACATACCATCAGCTGGGCTAGCAGCTATCTAGGAAACCATGTTTGGTCACTTCCGGTCCAATGCCCATTGAGCCCAGTGGGATGGAATCAAGCACGTTGAGCACCCACTCTAAACTAACATGGAGCTCCTCACTCAAAGCGCTCAAAACTCCACAGCCAAACACAAGTTCAGCGCCCGAGTCATTTCCCGCTGCCATGGAAACCAAGTGCTCTGGCACCACATATGTCTGAAAGTGGATATGACACCTAGGGAACTCAGGGCGGTGGTGAATGGCAACTGCCCGAAACAGCAGCACAGCTCTTCCAGTGCCAAGACAACTCCACCTGCCTCATGAACTTCACATACCATCAGCTGTGCTAGCAGCTATCTAGGAAACCCTGTTTGGTCACTTCCGGTCCAATGCACCTTGAGCCCAGTGTAATGGAATGAAGCAGGTTGAGCACCCACACCAAACATGTAGCTCCTCACTCAAGGCGCTCAAAACTCCACAGCCAAACACAAGTTCAGCGCCCAAGCCCTTTCCCGCTGCCATGGAAACCAAGTGCTCTGGCACCACATAAGTCTGAAAGTGGATATGACACCTAGGGAACTCAGGGCGGTGGTGAATTGCAACTGCCCGAAGCAGCAGCACAGCTCTTCCAGTGCCAAGACAACTCCACCTGCCTCATGAACTTCACATACCATCAGCTGTGCTAGCAGCTATCGAGGAAACCCTGTTTGGTCACTTCCGGTCCAATGCCCATTGAGCACAGTGGGATGGAATCAAGCAGCTTGAGCACCCACACTAAACGAACATGGAGCTCCTCACTCAAGGCGCTCAAAACTCCACAACCAAACACAAGTTCAGCGCCCAAGCCATTTCCTACTGCCATGAAAAAAAGAGCTCTGACACCACATATGTCTGAAAGTGGATAGGACACTTAGGGAACTCACGTCGGTGGTGAATAGCAACTGCCCGAAGCAGCAGCACAGCTCTTCCAGTGCCAAAACAACTCCACCTGCCTCATGAACTTCACATATCATCAGCTGTGCTAGCAGCTCCATGTTTGGTCACTTCCGGTGCAATGCCCATTGAGCCCAGTGGGATGGAATCAAGCAGGTTGAGCACCCACACTAAACTAACATGGAGCTCCTCACTCAAGGCGCTCAAAATTCCACAGCCAAACACAGGTTCAGCGCAAAAGCCATTTCCCGGTGCCATGGAAACCAAGTGCTCTGGCACCACAGATGTCTGAATCTGGATAGGATACCTAGGGAAATCAGGGCGGTGGTGAATGGCAACTGCCCGATACAGCAGCACAGCTCTTCCAGTGCCAAGACAACTCCACCTGCCTCATGAACTTCACATACCATCAGCTGTGCTAGCAGCTATCGAGGAAACCCTGTTTGGTCACTTCCGCTCCAATGCCCATTGAGCCCAGGGGATGGAATCAAGCAGGTTGAGCACCCACACTAAACTAACATGTAGCTCCTCACTGAAGGCGCTCAACACTCCACAGCCAAACACAAGTTCAGCGCCCAAGACATTTCCCGCTGCCATGGAAACCACGTGCTCTGGCACCACATATGTCTGAAATTAGATGAGACGCCAAGGGACCTCTATGTGGTGATGAATTGCAACTGCCCGAAACAGCAGCACAGCTCTTCCAGTGCCAAAACAACTCCACCTGCCTCATGAACTTCACATACCATCAGCTGTGCTAGCAGCTATTTAGGAAACCATGTTTGGTCACTTCCGGTCCAATGCCCATTGAGTCCAGTAGGATGGAATCAAGCAGGTTGAGCACCCACAGTAAACTAACATGGAGCTCCTCACTCAAGGCGCTCAAAACTCCACAGCCAAACACAAGTTCAGCGCCCAAGTCATTTCCCGCTGCCATGGAAAGCAAGTGCTCTGGCACCACATATGTCTGAAAGTGGATATGACACTTAGGGAACTCAGGGCGGTGGTGAATGGCAACTGCCCGAAACAGCAGCACAGCTCTTCCAGTGCCAAGACAACTCCACCTGCCTCATTCACTTCACATACCATCAGCTGTGCTAGCAGCTATGTAGGAAACCCTGTTTGGTCACTTCCGGTCCAATGCCCATTGAGCCCAGTGGGATGGAATCAAGCAGGTTGAGCACCCACACCAAACATGGAGCTCCTCACTCAAGGCGCTCAAAACTCCACAGCCAAACACAAGTTCAGCGCAAAAGCCATTTCCTGCTGCCATGTATACCAAGTGCTCTGGCACCACATATGTCTGAAAGTGGATATGACACCTAGAGAACTCAGGGCGGTGGTGAATGGCAACTGCCCGAAGCAGCAGCACAGCTCTTCCAGTGCCAAAACAACTCCACCTGCCTCATGAACTTCACATACCATCAGCTGTGATAGCAGCTATCTAGGAAAAATTGTTTGGTCACTTCCGCTCCAATGCCCATTGAGCCCAGTGGGATGGAATCAAGCACGTTGAGCACCCACAGTAAACTAACATGGAGCTCCTCACTCAAGGCGCTCAAAACTCCACAGCCAAACACAAGTTCAGCTCAAAAGCCATTTCCTGCTGCCATGGAAACCAAGTGCTCTGGCACCACATATGTCTGAAAGTGGATATGACACCTAGGGAACTCAAGGTGGTGGTGAATGGCAACTGCCCGAAGCAGCAGCACAGACAGCTCTTCCAGTGCCAAAACAACTCCACCTGCCTCATGAACTTCACATACCATCAGCTGTGCTAGCAACTCCCTGTTTGGTGACTTGCGGTCCAATGCCCATTGAGCCCAGTGGGATTGAATCAAGAACGTTTAGCACCCACACTAAACTAACATGAGCTCCTCACTCAAGGCGCTCAAAACTCCACAGCCAAACACAAGTTCAGCGCAAAAGCCATTTCCCGCTGCCATGCAACCCAAGTGCTCTGGCACCACATATGTCTGAAAGTGGAAGAGACGCCAAGGGACCTCTATGAGGTGATGAATGGCAACTGCCCGAAGCAGCAGCACAGCTCTTCCAGTGCCAAAACAACTCCACCTGCCTCATGAACTTCGCATACCATCAGCTGTGCTAGCAGCTATCTAGGAAACCCTGTTTGGTCACTTGCACTCCAATGCCCATTGAGCCCAGTTTGATGGAATCAAGCAGGTTGAGCACCCACACTAAACTAACATGGAGCTCCTCACTCAAGGCGCTCAAAACTCCACAGCCAAACACAAGTTCAGCACCCAAGTCATTTCCCGCTGCCATGGAAACCAAGTGCTATGGCACCACATATGTCTGAAAGTGGATATGACACCTAGGGAACTCAGGGCGGTGGTGAATGGCAACTGCACTAAGCAGCAGCACAGCTCTTCCAGTGAAAAGACAACTCCACCTGCCTCATGAACTTCACATACCATCAGCTGTGCTAGCAGCTCCCTGTTTGGTCACTTCCGGTCCAATGCACCTTGAGCCCACTGGGATGGAATCAAGCAGGTTGAGCACCCACACTAAACTAACATGGAGCTCCTCACTGAAGCCGTTCAAAACTCCACAGCCAAACACAAGTTCAGCTCCCAAGCCATTTCCCGCTGCCATGAAAACCAAGTGCTCTGGCACCACATATGTCTGAAAGTGGATATGACACCTAGGGAACTCAGGGCGGTGGTGAATCGCAACTGCCCGAAACAGCAGCACAGACAGCTCTTCCAGTGCCAAAACAAGTCCACCTGCCTCATGAACTTCACATACCATCAGCTGTGCTAGCAGCTCCCTGTTTGGTCACTTCCGGTCCAATGCCCATTGAGCCCAGTGGGATGGAATCAAGCAGGTTGAGCACCCACACTAAACTAACATGGAGCTCCTCACTCAAGGCGCTCAAAACTCCACAGCCAAACACAAGTTCAGCGCCCAAGCCATTTCCCGCTGCCATGGAAACCAAGTGCTCTGGCACCACATAAGTCTGAAAGTGGATATGACACCTAGGGAACTCAGGGCGGTGGTGAATGGCAACTGCCCGAAGCAGCAGCACAGCTCTTCCAGTGCCAAAACAACTCCACCTGCCTCATGAACTTCACATACCATCAGCTGGGCTAGCAGCTATCTAGGAAACCATGTTTGGTCACTTCCGGTCCAATGCCCATTGAGCCCAGTGGGATGGAATCAAGCAGGTTGAGCACCCACATAAAACTAACATGCAGCTCCTCACTCAAGGCGCTCAAAACTCCACAGCCAAACACAAGTTCAGCGCCCAAGCCCTTTCCCGCTGCCATGGAAACCAAGTGCTCTGGCACCACATAAGTCTGAAAGTGGATATGACACCTAGGGAACTCAGGGCGGTGGTGAATTGCAACTGCCCGAAGCAGCAGCACAGCTCTTCCAGTGCCAAGACAACTCCACCTGCCTCATGAACTTCACATACCATCAGCTGTGCTAGCAGCTATCGAGGAAACCCTGTTTGGTCACTTCCGGTCCAATGCCCATTGAGCACAGTGGGATGGAATCAAGCAGCTTGAGCACCCACACTAAACGAACATGGAGCTCCTCACTCAAGGCGCTCAAAACTCCACAACCAAACACAAGTTCAGCGCCCAAGCCATTTCCTGCTGCCATGAAAAAAAGAGCTCTGACACCACATATGTCTGAAAGTGGATAGGACACTTAGGGAACTCACGTCGGTGGTGAATAGCAACTGCCCGAAGCAGCAGCACAGCTCTTCCAGTGCCAAAACAACTCCACCTGCCTCATGAACTTCACATATCATCAGCTGTGCTAGCAGCTCCATGTTTGGTCACTTCCGGTGCAATGCCCATTGAGCCCAGTGGGATGGAATCAAGCAGGTTGAGCACCCACACTAAACTAACATGGAGCTCCTCACTCAAGGCGCTCAAAATTCCACAGCCAAACACAGGTTCAGCGCAAAAGCCATTTCCCGGTGCCATGGAAACCAAGTGCTCTGGCACCACAGATGTCTGAATCTGGATAGGATACCTAGGGAAATCAGGGCGGTGGTGAATGGCAACTGCCCGATACAGCAGCACAGCTCTTCCAGTGCCAAGACAACTCCACCTGCCTCATGAACTTCACATACCATCAGCTGTGCTAGCAGCTATCGAGGAAACCCTGTTTGGTCACTTCCGCTCCAATGCCCATTGAGCCCAGGGGATGGAATCAAGCAGGTTGAGCACCCACACTAAACTAACATGTAGCTCCTCACTGAAGGCGCTCAACACTCCACAGCCAAACACAAGTTCAGCGCCCAAGACATTTCCCGCTGCCATGGAAACCACGTGCTCTGGCACCACATATGTCTGAAATTAGATGAGACGCCAAGGGACCTCTATGTGGTGATGAATTGCAACTGCCCGAAACAGCAGCACAGCTCTTCCAGTGCCAAAACAACTCCACCTGCCTCATGAACTTCACATACCATCAGCTGTGCTAGCAGCTATTTAGGAAACCATGTTTGGTCACTTCCGGTCCAATGCCCATTGAGTCCAGTAGGATGGAATCAAGCAGGTTGAGCACCCACAGTAAACTAACATGGAGCTCCTCACTCAAGGCGCTCAAAACTCCACAGCCAAACACAAGTTCAGCGCCCAAGTCATTTCCCGCTGCCATGGAAAGCAAGTGCTCTGGCACCACATATGTCTGAAAGTGGATATGACACCTAGGGAACTCACGGCGGTGGTGAATGGCAACTGCCCGAAACAGCAGCACAGCTCTTCCAGTGCCAAGACAACTCCACCTGCCTCATTCACTTCACATACCATCAGCTGTGCTAGCAGCTATGTAGGAAACCCTGTTTGGTCACTTCCGGTCCAATGCCCATTGAGCCCAGTGGGATGGAATCAAGCAGGTTGAGCACCCACACCAAACATGGAGCTCCTCACTCAAGGCGCTCAAAACTCCACAGCCAAACACAAGTTCAGCGCCAAAGCCATTTCCTGCTGCCATGTATACCAAGTGCTCTGGCACCACATATGTCTGAAAGTGGATATGACACCTAGAGAACTCAGGGCGGTGGTGAATGGCAACTGCCCGAAGCAGCAGCACAGCTCTTCCAGTGCCAAAACAACTCCACCTGCCTCATGAACTTCACATACCATCAGCTGTGATAGCAGCTATCTAGGAAAAATTGTTTGGTCACTTCCGCTCCAATGCCCATTGAGCCCAGTGGGATGGAATCAAGCACGTTGAGCACCCACAGTAAACTAACATGGAGCTCCTCACTCAAGGCGCTCAAAACTCCACAGCCAAACACAAGTTCAGCTCAAAAGCCATTTCCTGCTGCCATGGAAACCAAGTGCTCTGGCACCACATATGTCTGAAAGTGGATATGACACCTAGGGAACTCAAGGTGGTGGTGAATGGCAACTGCCCGAAGCAGCAGCACAGACAGCTCTTCCAGTGCCAAAACAACTCCACCTGCCTCATGAACTTCACATACCATCAGCTGTGCTAGCAACTCCCTGTTTGGTGACTTGCGGTCCAATGCCCATTGAGCCCAGTGGGATTGAATCAAGAACGTTTAGCACCCACACTAAACTAACATGAGCTCCTCACTCAAGGCGCTCAAAACTCCACAGCCAAACACAAGTTCAGCGCAAAAGCCATTTCCCGCTGCCATGCAACCCAAGTGCTCTGGCACCACATATGTCTGAAAGTGGAAGAGACGCCAAGGGACCTCTATGAGGTGATGAATGGCAACTGCCCGAAGCAGCAGCACAGCTCTTCCAGTGCCAAAACAACTCCACCTGCCTCATGAACTTCGCATACCATCAGCTGTGCTAGCAGCTATCTAGGAAACCCTGTTTGGTCACTTGCACTCCAATGCCCATTGAGCCCAGTTTGATGGAATCAAGCAGGTTGAGCACCCACACTAAACTAACATGGAGCTCCTCACTCAAGGCGCTCAAAACTCCACAGCCAAACACAAGTTCAGCACCCAAGTCATTTCCCGCTGCCATGGAAACCAAGTGCTATGGCACCACATATGTCTGAAAGTGGATATGACACCTAGGGAACTCAGGGCGGTGGTGAATGGCAACTGCACTAAGCAGCAGCACAGCTCTTCCAGTGAAAAGACAACTCCACCTGCCTCATGAACTTCACATACCATCAGCTGTGCTAGCAGCTCCCTGTTTGGTCACTTCCGGTCCAATGCACCTTGAGCCCACTGGGATGGAATCAAGCAGGTTGAGCACCCACACTAAACTAACATGGAGCTCCTCACTGAAGCCGTTCAAAACTCCACAGCCAAACACAAGTTCAGCTCCCAAGCCATTTCCCGCTGCCATGAAAACCAAGTGCTCTGGCACCACATATGTCTGAAAGTGGATATGACACCTAGGGAACTCAGGGCGGTGGTGAATCGCAACTGCCCGAAACAGCAGCACAGACAGCTCTTCCAGTGCCAAAACAAGTCCACCTGCCTCATGAACTTCACATACCATCAGCTGTGCTAGCAGCTCCCTGTTTGGTCACTTCCGGTCCAATGCCCATTGAGCCCAGTGGGATGGAATCAAGCAGGTTGAGCACCCACACTAAACTAACATGGAGCTCCTCACTCAAGGCGCTCAAAACTCCACAGCCAAACACAAGTTCAGCGCCCAAGCCATTTCCCGCTGCCATGGAAACCAAGTGCTCTGGCACCACATAAGTCTGAAAGTGGATATGACACCTAGGGAACTCAGGGCAGTGGTGAATGGCAACTGCCCGAAGCAGCAGCACAGCTCTTCCAGTGCCAAAACAACTCCACCTGCCTCATGAACTTCACATACCATCAGCTGGGCTAGCAGCTATCTTGGAAACCATGTTTGGTCACTTCTGCTCCAATGCCCATTGAGCCCAGTGGGATGGAATCAAGCAGGTTGAGCACCCACATAAAACTAACATGCAGCTCCTCACTCAAGGCGCTCAAAACTCCACAGCCAAACACAAGTTCAGCGCCCGAGTCATTTCCCGCTGCCATGGAAACCAAGTGCTCTGGCACCACATATGTCTGAAAGTGGATATGACACCTAGGGAACTCAGGGCGGTGGTGAATGGCAACTGCCCGAAACAGCAGCACAGCTCTTCCATTGCCAAGACAACTCCACCTGCCTCATGAACTTCACATACCATCAGCTGTGCTACCAGCTATCTAGGAAACCATGTTTGGTCACTTGAGGTCCAATGCCCATTGAGCCCAGTGGGATGGAATCAAGCAGGTTGAGCACCCACACTAAACTAACATGGAGCTCCTTACTCAAGGCGCTCAAAACTCCACAGCCAAACACAAGTTCAGCGCAAAAGCCATTTCCTGCTGCCATGGAAACCAAGTGCTCTGGCACCACATATGTCTGAAAGTGGATATGACACCTAGGGAACTCAGGGCGGTGGTGAATTGCAACTGCCCGAAACAGCAGCACAGCTCTTCCAGTGCCAAAACAACTCCACCTGCCTCATGAACTTCGCATACCATCAGCTGTGCTAGCAGCTATCTAGGAAACCCTGTTTGGTCACTTACCGTCCAATGCACCTTGAGCCCAGTGTAATGGAATGAAGCAGGTTGAGCACCCACACGAAACATGGAGCTCCTCACTCAAGGCGCTCAAAACTCCACAGCAAAACACAAGTTCAGCGCCCAAGCCCTTTCCCGCTGCCATGGAAACCAAGTGCTCTGGCAGCACATATGTCTGAAAGTGGATATGACACCTAGGGAACTCAGGGCGGTGGTGAATGGCAACTGCCCGAAGCAGCAGCACAGCTCTTCCAGTGCCAAAACAACTCCACCTCAGTAATCAACTTCACCTACCATCAGCTGTGCTAGCAGCTATCTAGGAAACCATGTTTGGTCACTTGAGGTCCAATGCCCATTGAGCCCAGAGGGATGGAATCAAGCAGGTTGAGCACCCACACTAAACTAACATGGAGCTCCTTACTTAAGGCGCTCAACACTCCACAGCCAAACACAAGTTCAGCGCAAAAGCCATTTCCTGCTGCCATGTATACCAAGTGCTCTGGCACCACATATGTCTGAAAGTTCATATGACACCTGGGGAACTCAGGTCGGTGGTGAATGGCAACTGCCCGAAACAGCAGCACAGCTCTTCCATTGCCAAGACAACTCCACCTGCCTCATGAACTTCACATACCATCAGCTGTGCTACCAGCTATCTAGGAAACCATGTTTGGTCACTTGCGGTCCAATGCCCATTGAGCCCAGTGGGATGGAATCAAGCAGGTTGAGCACCCACACTAAACTAACATGGAGCTCCTCACTCAAGGCGCTCAAAACTCCACAGCCAAACACAAGTTCAGCTCAAAAGCCATTTCCTGCTGCCATGGAAACCAAGTGCTCTGGCACCACATATGTCTGAAAGTGGATATGACACCTAGGGAACTCAAGGTGGTGGTGAATGGCAACTGCCCGAAGCAGCAGCACAGACAGCTCTTCCAGTGCCAAAACAACTCCACCTGCCTCATGAACTTCACATACCATCAGCTGTGCTAGCAACTCCCTGTTTGGTGACTTGCGGTCCAATGCCCATTGAGCCCAGTGGGATTGAATCAAGAACGTTTAGCACCCACACTAAACTAACATGAGCTCCTTACTCAAGGCGCTCAAAACTCCACAGCCAAACACAAGTTCAGCGCAAAAGCCATTTCCCGCTGCCATGCAACCCAAGTGCTCTGGCACCACATATGTCTGAAAGTGGAAGAGACGCCAAGGGACCTCTATGAGGTGATGAATGGCAACTGCCCGAAGCAGCAGCACAGCTCTTCCAGTGCCAAAACAACTCCACCTGCCTCATGAACTTCGCATACCATCAGCTGTGCTAGCAGCTATCTAGGAAACCCTGTTTGGTCACTTGCGTCCAATGCACCTTGAGCACAGTGGGATGGAATGAAGCAGGTTGAGCATCCACAACAAACATGGAGCTCCTCACTCAAGGCGCTCAAAACTCCACAGCCAAACACAAGTTCAGCGCCCAAGCCATTTCCCGCTGCCATGGAAACCAAGTGCTCCGGCACCTCATAAGTCTGAAAGTGGATATGACACCTAGGGAACTCAGGGCGGTGGTGAATGGCAACTGCCTGAAGCAGCAGCACAGCTCTTCCAGTGCCAAAACAACTCCACCTGCCTCATGAACTTCACATACCATCAGCTGGGCTAGCAGCTATCTAGGAAACCATGTTTGGTCACTTCCGGTCCAATGCCCATTGAGCCCAGTGGGATGGAATCAAGCACGTTGAGCACCCACACTAAACTAACATGGAGCTCCTCACTCAAAGCGCTCAAAACTCCACAGCCAAACACAAGTTCAGCGCCCGAGTCATTTCCCGCTGCCATGGAAACCAAGTGCTCTGGCACCACATATGTCTGAAAGTGGATATGACACCTAGGGAACTCAGGGCGGTGGTGAATGGCAACTGCCCGAAACAGCAGCACAGCTCTTCCAGTGCCAAAACAACTCCACCTGCCTCATGAACTTCACATACCATCAGCTGTGCTAGCAGCTATCTAGGAAACCCTGTTTGGTCACTTCCGGTCCAATGCACCTTGAGCCCAGTGTAATGGAATGAAGCAGGTTGAGCACCCACACCAAACATGTAGCTCCTCACTCAAGGCGCTCAAAACTCCACAGCCAAACACAAGTTCAGCGCCCAAGCCCTTTCCCGCTGCCATGGAAACCAAGTGCTCTGGCACCACATAAGTCTGAAAGTGGATATGACACCTAGGGAACTCAGGGCGGTGGTGAATTGCAACTGCCCGAAGCAGCAGCACAGCTCTTCCAGTGCCAAGACAACTCCACCTGCCTCATGAACTTCACATACCATCAGCTGTGCTAGCAGCTATCGAGGAAACCCTGTTTGGTCACTTCCGGTCCAATGCCCATTGAGCACAGTGGGATGGAATCAAGCAGCTTGAGCAACCACACTAAACGAACATGGAGCTCCTCACTCAAGGCGCTCAAAACTCCACAACCAAACACAAGTTCAGCGCCCAAGCCATTTCCTGCTGCCATGAAAAATAGAGCTCTGACACCACATATGTCTGAAAGTGGATAGGACACTTAGGGAACTCACGTCGGTGGTGAATAGCAACTGCCCGAAGCAGCAGCACAGCTCTTCCAGTGCCAAAACAACTCCACCTGCCTCATGAACTTCACATATCATCAGCTGTGCTAGCAGCTCCATGTTTGGTCACTTCCGGTGCAATGCCCATTGAGCCCAGTGGGATGGAATCAAGCAGGTTGAGCACCCACACTAAACTAACATGGAGCTCCTCACTCAAGGCGCTCAAAATTCCACAGCCAAACACAGGTTCAGCGCAAAAGCCATTTCCCGGTGCCATGGAAACCAAGTGCTCTGGCACCACAGATGTCTGAATCTGGATAGGATACCTAGGGAAATCAGGGCGGTGGTGAATGGCAACTGCCCGATACAGCAGCACAGCTCTTCCAGTGCCAAGACAACTCCACCTGCCTCATGAACTTCACATACCATCAGCTGTGCTAGCAGCTATCGAGGAAACCCTGTTTGGTCACTTCCGCTCCAATGCCCATTGAGCCCAGGGGATGGAATCAAGCAGGTTGAGCACCCACACTAAACTAACATGTAGCTCCTCACTGAAGGCGCTCAACACTCCACAGCCAAACACAAGTTCAGCTCCCAAGCCATTTCCCGCTGCCATGGAAACCACGTGCTCTGGCACCACATATGTCTGAAATTAGATGAGACGCCAAGGGACCTCTATGTGGTGATGAATTGCAACTGCCCGAAACAGCAGCACAGCTCTTCCAGTGCCAAAACAACTCCACCTGCCTCATGAACTTCACATACCATCAGCTGTGCTAGCAGCTCCCTGTTTGGTCACTTCCGGTCCAATGCACCTTGAGCCCACTGGGATGGAATCAAGCAGGTTGAGCACCCACACTAAACTAACATGGAGCTCCTCACTGAAGCCGTTCAAAACTCCACAGCCAAACACAAGTTCAGCTCCCAAGCCATTTCCCGCTGCCATGAAAACCAAGTGCTCTGGCACCACATATGTCTGAAAGTGGATATGACACCTAGGGAACTCAGGGCGGTGGTGAATCGCAACTGCCCGAAACAGCAGCACAGACAGCTCTTCCAGTGCCAAAACAAGTCCACCTGCCTCATGAACTTCACATACCATCAGCTGTGCTAGCAGCTCCCTGTTTGGTCACTTCCGGTCCAATGCCCATTGAGCCCAGTGGGAAGGAATGAAGCTGGTTGAGCACCCACACTAAACTAACATGGAGCTCCTCACTCAAGGCCCTCAAAACTCCACAGCCAAACACAAGTTCAGCGCAAAAGCCATTTCCTGCTGCCATGGAAACCAAGTGCTCTGGCACCAGATATGTCTGAAAGTGGATATGACACCTAGGGAACTCAGGGCGGTGGTCAATGGCAACTGCCCGAAGGAGCAGCACAGCTCTTCCAGTGCCAAAACAACTCTACCTGCCTCATTCACTTCACATACCATCAGCTATGCTAGCAGCTCCCTGTTTGGTCACTTGCGGTCCAATGCCCATTGAGCCCAGTGAGAAGGAATGAAGCAGGTTGAGCACCCACACTAAACTACCATGGAGCTCCTCACTCAAGCCGCTCAAAACTCCACAGCCAAACACAAGTTCAGCGCCCAAGCCGTTTCCTGCTGCCATGGAAACCAAGTGCTCTGGCACCACATGTGTCTGAAAGAGGATATGACACCTAGGGAACTCAGGGCGGAGGTCAATGGAAAATGGCCGAAGCAGCAGCACAGCTCTTCCAGTGCCGAAACAACTCCACCTGCCTCATGAACTTCACATACCATCAGCTGTGCTAGCAGCTATCTAGGAAACCCTGTTTGGTCACTTCCGGTCCAATGCCCATTGAGCCCAGTGGGATAGAATCAAGCACGTTGAGCACCCACACTAAACTAACATGGAGCTCCTCACTCAAGGCGCTCAAAACTCCACAGCCAAACACAAGTTCAGCGCCCAAGCCATTTCCCTCTGCCATGGAAACCAAGTGCTCTGGCACCACATATGTCTGAATGTGGATATAACGCTTAGGGAACACAGGGCGGTGGTGAATCGCAACTGCCCGAAGCAGCAGCACAGCTCTTCCAGTGCCAAGACAACTCCACCTGCCTCATGAACTTCACATACCATCAGCTGTGCTAGTAGCTCCCTGTTTGGTCACTTCCGGTCCAATGCCCATTGAGCCCAGTGGGATGGAATCAAGCAGGTTGAGCACCCACACTAAACTAACATGCAGCTCCTCACTCAAGCCTCTCAAAACTCCACAGCCAAACACAAGTTCAGCGCCCAAGCCATTTTCCGCTGACACAGAGACCAAGTGCTGTGGCACCACATATGTCTGAAAGTGGATATGACACCAAGGGAACTCACGTCGGTGGTGAATGGCAACTGCCCGAAGCAGCAGCACAGCTCTTCCAGTGCCAAGACAACTCCACCTGCCTCATGAACTTCACATACCATCAGCTGGGCTAGCAGCTATCTAGGAAACCCTGTTTGGTCACTTCTGCTCCAATGCCCATTGAGCCCAGTGGGATGGAATCAAGCAGGTTGAGCACCCACACTAAACTAACATGCAGCTCCTCACTCAAGGCGCTCAAAACTCCACAGCCAAACACAAGTTCAGCGCCCAAGCCATTTCCTGCTGCCATGAAAACCAAGTGCTCTGGCACCACATATGTCTGAAAGTGGATATGACACCTAGGGAACTCAGGGCGGTGGTGAATGGCAACTGCCCAAAGCAGCAGCACAGCTCTTCCAGTGCCAAGACAACTCCACCTGCCTCATGAACTTCACATACCATCAGCTGTGCTAGCAGCTATCTAGGAAACCTGTTTGGTCACTTCCGGTCCAATGCCCATTGAGCCCAGTGGGATGGAATCAAGCACGTTGAGCACCCACACTAAACTAACATGCAGCTCCTCATTCAAGGCGCTCAAAACTCCACAGCCAAACACAAGTTCAGCGCAAAAGCCAGTTCCCGCTGCCATGGAAACCAAGTGCTGTGGCACCACATATGTCTGAATGTGGATAAAACACTTAGGGAACACAGTGCGGTGGTGAATGGCAACTGCCCGAAGCAGCAGCACAGCTCTTCCAGTGCCAAAACAACTTCACCTCAGCAATCAACTTCACATATCATCAGCTGTGCTAGCAGCTATCTAGGAAACCCTGTTTGGTCACTTCCGGTCCAATGCCCATTGAGCCCAGTGGGATGGAATCAAGCAGGTTGAGCACCCACACTAAACTAACATGGAGCTCCTCACTCAAGGCGCACAAAACTCCACAGCCAAACACAAGTTCAGCGCCCAAGTCATTTCCCGCTGCCATGGAACCCAAGTGCTCTGGCACCACATATGTCTGAAAGTGGATGAGACGCCAAGGGACCTCTATGAGGTGATGAATGGCAACTGCCCGAAGCAGCAGCACAGCTCTTCCAGTGCCAAAACAACTCCACCTCAGTAATCAACTTCACATATCATCAGCTGTGCTAGCAGCTATCTAGGAAAGCCTGTTTGGTCACTTCCGGTCCAATGCCCATTGAGCCCAGTGGGATGGAATCAAGCAGGTTGAGCACCAACACTAAACTAACACGGAGATCTTCACTCAAGGCGCTCAAAACTCCACAGCCACATACAAGTTCAGCGCCCAAGGCATTTCCTGCTGCCAGGGAAACCAAGTGCTCTGGCACCACATATGTCTGAAAGTGGATATGACACCTAGGGAACTCAGATCGGTGGTCAATGGCAACTGCACTAAGCAGCAGCACAGCTCTTCCAGTGCCAAAACAACTCCACCTGCCTCATGAACTTCACATACCATCAGCTGTGCTAGCAGCTATCTAGAAAACCCTGTTTGGTCACTTCTGCTCCAATGCCCATTGAGCAAAGTGGGATGGAATCAAGCAGGTTGAGCACCAACACTAAACTAACATGCAGCTCCTCACTCAAGGCGCTCAAAACTCCACAGCCAAACACAAGTTCAGCGCTCAAGTCATTTCCCTCTGCAATGGAAGCCAAGTGCTCTGGCACCACATATGTCTGAAAGTGGATATGACACCTAGGGAACTCAGGGCGGTGGTGAATTGCAACTGCCTGAAGCAGCAGCACAGCTCTTCCAGTGCCAAAACAACTGCACCTGCCTCATCAACTTCACATACCATCAGCTGCGCTAGCAGCTATTTAGGAAACCCTGTTTGGTCACTTCCGGTCCAATGCCCATTGAGTCCAGTAGAATAGAATCAAGCAGGTTGAGCACCCACACTAAACTAACATGGAGCTCCTCACTTAAGGCGCTCAAAACTCCACAGACAAACAGAGGTTCAGCGCCCAAGCCATTTCCCGCTGCCATGGAAACCAAGAGCTCTGGCAGCACATAGGTCTGAAAGTGGATATGTCACCTAGGGAACTCACGTCGGTGGTGAATGGCAACTGCCCGAAACAGCAGCACAGCTCTTCCAGTGCCAAAACAACTCCACCTGCCTCATGAACTTCACATATCATCAGCTGTGCCGGCAGCTATCAAGGAAACCCTGTTTGGTCACTTCCGGTCCAATGCCCATTGAGCCCAGTGGGATAGAATCAAGCAGGTTGAGCACCCACACTAAACTAACATGGAGCTCCTACTCAAGGCACTCACAATTCCACAGCCAAACACAAGTTCAGTGCAAAAGCCATTTCCCGCTGCCATGGAAACCAAGTGCTCTGGCACCACATATGTCTGAAAGTGGATATGACACCTAGGGAACTCAGGGCGGTGGTGAATGGCAACTGCCCGAAGCAGCAGCACAGCTCTTCCAGTGCCAAAACAACTCCAGCTCAGTAATCAACTTCACATATCATCAGCTGTGCTAGCAGTTATTAGGAAAGCCTGTTTGGTCACTTCCGGTCCAATGCCCATTGAGCCCAGTGGGATGGAATCAAGCAGGTTGAGCACCCACACTAAAATAACATGGAGCTCTTCACTCAAGGCGCTCAAAACTCCACAACCAAACACAAGTTCAGCACCCTAGCCATTTCCCGCTGCCATGGAAACCAAGTGCTCTGGCACCACATATGTCTGAAAGTAGATATGACACCTAGGGAACTCACGGCGGCGGCCAATGGCAACTGCACTAAGCAGCAGCACAGCTCTTCCAGTGCCAAAACAACTCCACCTGCCTCATGAACTTCACATACCATCAGCTGTGATAGCAGCTATCTAGGAAACCCTGTTTGGTCACTTCCGGTCCAATGCCCATTGAGCCCAGTGGGATGGAATCAAGCAGGTTGAGCATCCACACTAAACTAACATGGAGCTCCTCACTGAAGATGCTCAAAACTCCACAGCCAAGCACAAGTTCAGCGCCCAAGCCATTTCCCGCTGCCATGGAAACCAGTGCTCTGGTAGTATATATGTCTGGAAGTGGATATGACACCTAGGGAGCTCAGGGCGGTGTTGAATGGCAACTGTTCAAAGAAGCAGCAGCACAGCTCTTCCAGTGCCAAAACAACTCCACCTGCCTCATGAACTTCACATAGCATCAGCTGTGCTAGCAGCTATCTAGGAAACCCTGTTTGGTCACTTCCGGTCCAATGCCCATTGAGCCCAGTGGGATGGAATCAAGCAGGTTGAGCACCCACACTAAACTAACATGCAGCTCCTCACTCAAGGCGCTCAAAACTCCACAGCCAAATACAAGTTCAGCGCCCAAGCCATTTCCCTCTGCCATGGAAAGCAAGTGCTCTGGCAGCACATATGTCTGAAAGTGGATATGACACCTAGGGAACTCACGTCGGTGGTCAATGGCAACTGCCCGAAGCAGCAGCACAGCTCTTCCAGTGCCAAAACAACTCCACCTGCCTCATGAACTTCAGATACCATCAGCTGTGCTAGCAGCGTTCTAGGAAACCCTGTTTGGTCAATTCCGGTCCAATGCCCATTGAGCCCAGTGGGATGGAATCAAACAGGTTGAGCACCCACACTAAACTAACATGGAGCTCCTCACTCAAGGCGCTCAAAACTCCACAGCCAAACACAAGTTCAGTGCCCAAGCCATTTCCCGCTGCCATGAAAACCAAGTGGTCTGGCACCACATATGTCTGAAAGTGGATATGACACCTAGGGAACTCACGGCGGTGGTGAATGGCAACTGCCCGAAGCAGCAGCACAGCTCTTCCAGTGCCAAGACAACTCCACCTGCCTCATGAACTTCACATACCATCAGCTGTGCTAGCAGCTATCTAGGAAACCCTGTTTGGTCACTTCCGGTCCAATGCCCATTGAGCCCAGTGGGATGGAATCAAGCAGGTTGAGCACCCACACTAAACTAACATGCAGCTCCTCACTCAAGGCGCTCAAAATTCCACAGCCAAACACAAGTTCAGCGCCCAAGCCATTTCCTGCTGCCATGAAAACCAAGTGCTCTGGCACCACATATGTCTGAAAGTGGATATGACACCTAGGGAACTCAGGGCGGTGGTGAATGGCAACTGCCCGAAACAGCAGCACAGCTCTTCCAGTGCCAAGACAACTCCACCTGCCTAATGAACTTCACATACCATCAGCTGTGCTAGCAGGTATCTAGGAAAGCCTGTTTGGTCACTTCCGGTCCAATGCCCATTGAGCCCAGTGGGATGGAATCAAGCAGGTTGAGCACCCACACTAAACTAACATGCAGCTCCTCACTCAAGGCGCTCAAAACTCCACAGCCAAACACAAGTTCAGCGCCCAAGCCATTTCCCGCTGCCATGGAAACCAAGTGCTCTGGCACCACATATGTCTGAATGTGGATATAACACTTAGGGAACACAGGGCTGTGGTGAATGGGAACTGCACTAAGCAGCAGCACAGCTCTTCCAGTGCCAAAACAACTCCACCTGCCTCATTCACTTCACATACCATCAGCTGTGCTAGCATCTCCCTGTTTGGTCACTTGCGGTCCAATGCCCATTGAGCCCAGTGGGATGGAATCAAGCAGGTTGAGCACCCACACTAAACTAACATGCAGCTCCTTACTCAAGGCGCTCAACACTCCACAGCCAAGCACAAGTTCAGCGCCCAGGCCATTTCCCGCTGCCATGGAAACCAAGTGCTCTGGCACCACATATGTCTGAAAGTAGATGAGACGCCAAGGGACCTCTATGAGGTGATGAATGGCAACTGCCCAAAGCAGCAGCACAGCTCTTCCAGTGCCAAAACAACTCCACCTCAGGAATCAACTTCACATATCATCAGCTGTGCTAGCAGCTATCTAGGAAAGCCTGTTTGGTCACTTCCGGTCCAATGCCCATTGAGCCCAGTGGGATGGAATCAAGCAGGTTGAGCACCCACACTAAACTAACATGGAGCTCCTCACTCAAGGCGCTCAAAACTCCACAGCCACATACAAGTTCAGCGCCCAATGCATTTCCTGCTGCCATGGAAACCAAGTGCTCTGGCACCACATATGTCTGAAAGTGGATATGACACCTAGGGAACTCACGGCGGTGGTCAATGGCAACTGCCCGAAACAGCAGCACAGCTCTTCCAGTGCCAAAACAACTCCACCTGCCTCATGAACGTCACATACCATCAGCTGTGCTAGCAGCGTTCTAGGAAACCCTGTTTGGTCACTTCCGGTCCAATGCCCATTGAGCCCAGTGGGATGGAATCAAGCAGGTTGAGCACCCACACTAAATAAGATGGAGCTCCTCACACAAGGCACTCAAAACTCCAGAGCCAAACACAAGTTCAGCTCCCAAGCCATTTCCCGCTGCCAAGGAAAGCAAGTGCTCTGGCACCACATATGTCTGAAGGTGGATATGACACCTAGGGAACTCAGGGCGGTGGTGAATGGCAACTGCCCGAAGCAGCAGCACAGCTCTTCCAGTGCCAAAACAACTCCACCTGCCTCATGAACTTCACATACCATCAGCTGTGCTAGCAGCGTTCTAGGAAACCCTGTTTGGTCACTTCCGGTCCAATGCCCATTGAGCCCAGTGGGATGGAATCAAGCAGGTTGAGCACCAACACTAAACTAACACGGAGATCTTCACTCAAGGCGCTCAAAACTCCACAGCCACATACAAGTTCAGCGCCCAAGGCATTTCCTGCTGCCAGGGAAACCAAGTGCTCTGGCACCACATATGTCTGAAAGTGGATATGACACCTAGGGAACTCAGATCGGTGGTCAATGGCAACTGCACTAAGCAGCAGCACAGCTCTTCCAGTGCCAAAACAACTCCACCTGCCTCATGAACTTCACATACCATCAGCTGTGCTAGCAGCTATCTAGGAAACCCTGTTTGGTCACTTCTGCTCCAATGCCCATTGAGCAAAGTGGGATGGAATCAAGCAGGTTGAGCACCCACACTAAACTAACATGCAGCTCCTCACTCAAGGCGCTCAAAACTCCACAGCCAAACACAAGTTCAGCGCTCAAGTCATTTCCCTCTGCCATGGAAGCCAAGTGCTCTGGCACCACATATGTCTGAAAGTGGATATGACACCTAGGGAACTCAGGGCGGTGGTGAATTGCAACTGCCTGAAGCAGCAGCACAGCTCTTCCAGTGCCAAAACAACTGCACCTGCCTCATGAACTTCACATACCATCAGCTGCGCTAGCAGCTATTTAGGAAACCCTGTTTGGTCACTTCCGGTCCAATGCCCATTGAGTCCAGTAGAATAGAATCAAGCAGGTTGAGCACCCACACTAAACTAACATGGAGCTCCTCACTTAAGGCGCTCAAAACTCCACAGACAAACAGAGGTTCAGCGCCCAAGCCATTTCCCGCTGCCATGGAAACCAAGAGCTCTGGCAGCACATAGGTCTTAAAGTGGATATGTCACCTAGGGAAATCACGTCGGTGGTGAATGGCAACTGCCCGAAACAGCAGCACAGCTCTTCCAGTGCCAAAACAACTCCACCTGCCTCATGAACTTCACATATCATCAGCTGTGCCGGCAGCTATCAAGGAAACCCTGTTTGGTCACTTCCGGTCCAATGCCCATTGAGCCCAGTGGGATAGAATCAAGCAGGTTGAGCACCCACACTAAACTAACATGGAGCTCCTCACTCAAGGCACTCACAATTCCACAGCCAAACACAAGTTCAGTGCAAAAGCCATTTCCCGCTGCCATGGAAACCAAGTGCTCTGGCACCACATATGTCTGAAAGTGGATATGACACCTAGGGAACTCAGGGCGGTGGTGAATGGCAACTGCCCGAAGCAGCAGCACAGCTCTTCCAGTGCCAAAACAACTCCAGCTCAGTAATCAACTTCACATATCATCTGCTGTGCTAGCAGTTATTAGGAAAGCCTGTTTGGTCACTTCCGGTCCAATGCCCATTGAGCCCAGTGGGATGGAATCAAGCAGGTTGAGCACCCACACTAAACTAACATGGAGCTCTTCACTCAAGGCGCTCAAAACTCCACAACCAAACACAAGTTCAGCACCCTAGCCATTTCCCGCTGCCATGGAAACCAAGTGCTCTGGCACCACATATGTCTGAAAGTAGATATGACACCTAGGGAACTCACGGCGGCGGCCAATGGCAACTGCACTAAGCAGCAGCACAGCTCTTCCAGTGCCAAAACAACTCCACCTGCCTCATGAACTTCACATACCATCAGCTGTGATAGCAGCTATCTAGGAAACCCTGTTTGGTCACTTCCGGTCCAATGCCCATTGAGCCCAGTGGGATGGAATCAAGCAGGTTGAGCATCCACACTAAACTAACATGGAGCTCCTCACTGAAGATGCTCAAAACTCCACAGCCAAACACAAGTTCAGCGCCCAAGCCATTTCCCGCTGCCATGGAAACCAGTGCTCTGGTAGTATATATGTCTGGAAGTGGATATGACACCTAGGGAGCTCAGGGCGGTGTTGAATGGCAACTGTTCAAAGAAGCAGCAGCACAGCTCTTCCAGTGCCAAAACAACTCCACCTGCCTCATGAACTTCACATAGCATCAGCTGTGCTAGCAGCTATCTAGGAAACCCTGTTTGGTCACTTCCGGTCCAATGCCCATTGAGCCCAGTAGGATGGAATCAAGCAGGTTGAGCACCCACACTAAACTAACATGCAGCTCCTCACTCAAGGCGCTCAAAACTCCACAGCCAAATACAAGTTCAGCGCCCAAGCCATTTCCCTCTGCCATGGAAAGCAAGTGCTCTGGCAGCACATATGTCTGAAAGTGGATATGACACCTAGGGATTTCAGGTCGTGGTGATGGGCAACTGCCCGAAGCAGCAGCACAGCTCTTCCAGTCCCAAAACAACTCCACCTGCCTCATGAACTTCAGATACCATCAGCTGTGCTAGCAGCGTTCTAGGAAACCCTGTTTGGTCAATTCCGGTCCAATGCCCATTGAGCCCAGTGGGATGGAATCAAACAGGTTGAGCACCCACACTAAACTAACATGGAGCTCCTCACTCAAGGCGCTCAAAACTCCACAGCCAAACACAAGTTAGGTGCCCAAGCCATTTCCCGCTGCCATGAAAACCAAGTGGTCTGGCACCACATATGTCTGAAAGTGGATATGACACCTAGGGAACTCACGTCGGTGGTGAATGGCAACTGCCCGAAGCAGCAGCACAGCTCTTCCAGTGCCAAGACAACTCCACCTGCCTCATGAACTTCACATACCATCAGCTGTGCTAGCAGCTATCTAGGAAACCCTGTTTGGTCACTTGCGGTCCAATGCCCATTGAGCCCAGTGGGATGGAATCAAGCAGGTTGAGCACCCACACTAAACTAACATGCAGCTCCTCACTCAAGGCGCTCAAAATTCCACAGCCAAACACAAGTTCAGCGCCCAAGCCATTTCCTGCTGCCATGAAAACCAAGTGCTCTGGCACCACATATGTCTGAAAGTGGATATGACACCTAGGGAACTCAGGGCGGTGGTGAATGGCAACTGCCCGAAGCAGCAGCACAGCTCTTCCAGTGCCAAAACAACTCCACCTGCCTCATGAACTTCACATACCATCAGCTGTGCTAGCAGCGTTCTAGGAAACACTGTTTGGTCACTTGCGGTCCAATGCCCATTGAGCCCAGGGGATGGAATCAAGCAGGTTGAGCACCAACACTAAACTAACATGCAGCTCCTCACTCAAGGCGCTCAAAACTCCACAGCCAAACACAAGTTCAGCGCTCAAGTCATTTCCCTCTGCCATGGAAGCCAAGTGCTCTGGCACCACATATGTCTGAAAGTGGATATGACACCTAGGGAACTCAGGGCGGTGGTGAATTGCAACTGCCTGAAGCAGCAGCACAGCTCTTCCAGTGCCAAAACAACTGCACCTGCCTCATCAACTTCACATACAATCAGCTGCGCTAGCAGCTATTTAGGAAACCCTGTTTGGTCACTTCCGGTCCAATGCCCATTGAGTCCAGTAGAATAGAATCAAGCAGGTTGAGCACCCACACTAAACTAACATGCAGCTCCTCACTTAAGGCGCTCAAAACTCCACAGACAAACAGAGGTTCAGCGCCCAAGCCATTTCCCGCTGCCATGGAAACCAAGAGCTCTGGCAGCACATAGGTCTGAAAGTGGATATGTCACCTAGGGAACTCACGTCGGTGGTGAATGGCAACTGCCCGAAACAGCAGCACAGCTCTTCCAGTGCCAAAACAACTCCACCTGCCTCATGAACTTCACATATCATCAGCTGTGCCGGCAGCTATCAAGGAAACCCTGTTTGGTCACTTCCGGTCCAATGCCCATTGAGCCCAGTGGGATAGAATCAAGCAGGTTGAGCACCCACACTAAACTAACATGGAGCTCCTCACTCAAGGCACTCACAATTCCACAGCCAAACACAAGTTCAGTGCAAAAGCCATTTCCCGCTGCCATGGAAACCAAGTGCTCTGGCACCACATATGTCTGAAAGTGGATATGACACCTAGGGAACTCAGGGCGGTGGTGAATGGCAACTGCCCGAAGCAGCAGCACAGCTCTTCCAGTGCCAAAACAACTCCAGCTCAGTAATCAACTTCACATATCATCAGCTGTGCTAGCAGTTATTAGGAAAGCTTGTTTGGTCACTTCCGGTCCAATGCCCATTGAGCCCAGTGGGATGGAATCAAGCAGGTTGAGCACCCACACTAAAATAACATGGAGCTCTTCACTCAAGGCGCTCAAAACTCCACAACCAAACACAAGTTCAGCACCCTAGCCATTTCCCGCTGCCATGGAAACCAAGTGCTCTGGCACCACATATGTCTGAAAGTAGATATGACACCTAGGGAACTCACGGCGGCGGCCAATGGCAACTGCACTAAGCAGCAGCACAGCTCTTCCAGTGCCAAAACAACTCCACCTGCCTCATGAACTTCACATACCATCAGCTGTGATAGCAGCTATCTAGGAAACCCTGTTTGGTCACTTCCGGTCCAATGCCCATTGAGCCCAGTGGGATGGAATCAAGCAGGTTGAGCATCCACACTAAACTAACATGGAGCTCCTCACTGAAGATGCTCAAAACTCCACAGCCAAACACAAGTTCAGCGCCCAAGCCATTTCCCGCTGCCATGGAAACCAGTGCTCTGGTAGTATATATGTCTGGAAGTGGATATGACACCTAGGGAGCTCAGGGCGGTGTTGAATGGCAACTGTTCAAAGAAGCAGCAGCACAGCTCTTCCAGTGCCAAAACAACTCCACCTGCCTCATGAACTTCACATAGCATCAGCTGTGCTAGCAGCTATCTAGGAAACCCTGTTTGGTCACTTCCGGTCCAATGCCCATTGAGCCCAGTGGGATGGAATCAAGCAGGTTGAGCACCCACACTAAACTAACATGCAGCTCCTCACTCAAGGCGCTCAAAACTCCACAGCCAAATACAAGTTCAGCGCCCAAGCCATTTCCCTCTGCCATGGAAAGCAAGTGCTCTGGCAGCACATATGTCTGAAAGTGGATATGACACCTAGGGATTTCAGGTCGTGGTGATGGGCAACTGCCCGAAGCAGCAGCACAGCTCTTCCAGTGCCAAAACAACTCCACCTGCCTCATGAACTTCAGATACCATCAGCTGTGCTAGCAGCGTTCTAGGAAACCCTGTTTGGTCAATTCCGGTCCAATGCCCATTGAGCCCAGTGGGATGGAATCAAACAGGTTGAGCACCCACACTAAACTAACATGGAGCTCCTCACTCAAGGCGCTCAAAACTCCACAGCCAAACACAAGTTCAGTGCCCAAGCCATTTCCCGCTGCCATGAAAACCAAGTGGTCTGGCACCACATATGTCTGAAAGTGGATATGACACCTAGGGAACTCACGTCGGTGGTGAATGGCAACTGCCCGAAGCAGCAGCACAGCTCTTCCAGTGCCAAAACAACTCCACCTGCCTCATGAACTTCACATACCATCAGCTGTGCTAGCAGCTATCTAGGAAACCCTGTTTGGTCACTTCCGGTCCAATGCCCATTGAGCCCAGTGGGATGGAATCAAGCAGGTTGAGCACCCACACTAAACTAACATGCAGCTCCTCACTCAAGGCGCTCAAAATTCCACAGCCAAACACAAGTTCAGCGCCCAAGCCATTTCCTGCTGCCATGAAAACCAAGTGCTCTGGCACCACATATGTCTGAAAGTGGATATGACACCTAGGGAACTCAGGGCGGTGGTGAATGGCAACTGCCCGAAACAGCAGCACAGCTCTTCCAGTGCCAAGACAACTCCACCTGCCTAATGAACTTCACATACCATCAGCTGTGCTAGCAGGTATCTAGGAAAGCCTGTTTGGTCACTTCCGGTCCAATGCCCATTGAGCCCAGTGGGATGGAATCAAGCAGGTTGAGCACCCACACTAAACTAACATGCAGCTCCTCACTCAAGGCGCTCAAAACTCCACAGCCAAACACAAGTTCAGCGCCCAAGCCATTTCCCGCTGCCATGGAAACCAAGTGCTCTGGCACCACATATGTCTGAATGTGGATATAACACTTAGGGAACACAGGGCTGTGGTGAATGGGAACTGCACTAAGCAGCAGCACAGCTCTTCCAGTGCCAAGACAAGTCCACCTGCCTCATGAACTTCACATACCATCAGCTGTGCTAGCAGCTCCCTGTTTGGTCACTTGCGGTCCAATGCCCATTGAGCCCAGTGGGATGGAATCAAGCAGGTTGAGCACCCACACTAAACTAACATGCAGCTCCTTACTCAAGGCGCTCAACACTCCACAGCCAAGCACAAGTTCAGCGCCCAAGCCATTTCCCGCTGCCATGGAAACCAAGTGCTCTGGCACCACATATGTCTGAAAGTAGATGAGACGCCAAGGGACCTCTATGAGGTGATGAATGGCAACTGCCCGAAGCAGCAGCACAGCTCTTCCAGTGCCAAAACAACTCCACCTCAGGAATCAACTTCACATATCATCAGCTGTGCTAGCAGCTATCTAGGAAAGCCTGTTTGGTCACTTCCGGTCCAATGCCCATTGAGCCCAGTGGGATGGAATCAAGCAGGTTGAGCACCCACACTAAACTAACATGGAGCTCCTCACTCAAGGCGCTCAAAACTCCACAGCCAAATACAAGTTCAGCGCCCAAGGCATTTCCTGCTGCCATGGAAACCAAGTGCTCTGGCACCACATATGTCTGAAAGTGGATATGACACCTAGGGAACTCACGGCGGTGGTCAATGGCAACTGCCCGAAACAGCAGCACAGCTCTTCCAGTGCCAAAACAACTCCACCTGCCTCATGAACGTCACATACCATCAGCTGTGCTAGCAGCGTTCTAGGAAACCCTGTTTGGTCACTTCCGGTCCAATGCCCATTGAGCCCAGTGGGATGGAATCAAGCAGGTTGAGCACCCACACTAAATAAGATGGAGCTCCTCACACAAGGCACTCAAAACTCCAGAGCCAAACACAAGTTCAGCTCCCAAGCCATTTCCCGCTGCCAAGGAAAGCAAGTGCTCTGGCACCACATATGTCTGAAGGTGGATATGACACCTAGGGAACTCAGGGCGGTGGTGAATGGCAACTGCCCGAAGCAGCAGCACAGCTCTTCCAGTGCCAAAACAACTCCACGGGCCTCATGAACTTCACAGACCATCAGCTGTGCTAGCAGCGTTCTAGGAAACCCTGTTTGGTCACTTCCGGTCCAATGCCCATTGAGCCCAGTGGGATGGAATCAAGCAGGTTGAGCACCAACACTAAACTAACACGGAGATCTTCACTCAAGGCGCTCAAAACTCCACAGCCACATACAAGTTCAGCGCCCAAGGCATTTCCTGCTGCCAGGGAAACCAAGTGCTCTGGCACCACATATGTCTGAAAGTGGATATGACACCTAGGGAACTCAGATCGGTGGTCAATGGCAACTGCACTAAGCAGCAGCACAGCTCTTCCAGTGCCAAAACAACTCCACCTGCCTCATGAACTTCACATACCATCAGCTGTGCTAGCAGCTATCTAGGAAACCCTGTTTGGTCACTTCTGCTCCAATGCCCATTGAGCAAAGTGGGATGGAATCAAGCAGGTTGAGCACCCACACTAAACTAACATGCAGCTCCTCACTCAAGGCGCTCAAAACTCCACAGCCAAACACAAGTTCAGCGCTCAAGTCATTTCCCTCTGCCATGGAAGCCAAGTGCTCTGGCACCACATATGTCTGAAAGTGGATATGACACCTAGGGAACTCAGGGCGGTGGTGAATTGCAACTGCCCGAAGCAGCAGCACAGCTCTTCCAGTGCCAAAACAACTGCACCTGCCTCATCAACTTCACATACCATCAGCTGCGCTAGCAGCTATTTAGGAAACCCTGTTTGGTCACTTCCGGTCCAATGCCCATTGAGTCCAGTAGAATAGAATCAAGCAGGTTGAGCACCCACACTAAACTAACATGGAGCTCCTCACTTAAGGCGCTCAAAACTCCACAGACAAACAGAGGTTCAGCGCCCAAGCCATTTCCCGCTGCCATGGAAACCAAGTGCTCTGGCACCACATAGGTCTGAAAGTGGATATGTCACCTAGGGAACACACGTCGGTGGTGAATGGCAACTGCCCGAAACAGCAGCACAGCTCTTCCAGTGCCAAAACAACTCCACCTGCCTCATGAACTTCACATATCATCAGCTGTGCCGGCAGCTATCAAGGAAACCCTGTTTGGTCACTTCCGGTCCAATGCCCATTGAGCCCAGTGGGATAGAATCAAGCAGGTTGAGCACCCACACTAAACTAACATGGAGCTCCTCACTCAAGGCACTCACAATTCCACAGCCAAACACAAGTTCAGTGCAAAAGCCATTTCCCGCTGCCATGGAAACCAAGTGCTCTGGCACCACATATGTCTGAAAGTAGATATGACACCTAGGGAACTCACGGCGGCGGCCAATGGCAACTGCACTAAGCAGCAGCACAGCTCTTCCAGTGCCAAAACAACTCCACCTGCCTCATGAACTTCACATACCATCAGCTGTGATAGCAGCTATCTAAGAAACCCTGTTTGGTCACTTCCGGTCCAATGCCCATTGAGCCCAGTGGGATGGAATCAAGCAGGTTGAGCATCCACACTAAACTAACATGGAGCTCCTCACTGAAGATGCTCAAAACTCCACAGCCAAACACAAGTTCAGCGCCCAAGCCATTTCCCGCTGCCATGGAAACCAGTGCTCTGGTAGTATATATGTCTGGAAGTGGATATGACACCTAGGGAGCTCAGGGCGGTGTTGAATGGCAACTGTTCAAAGAAGCAGCAGCACAGCTCTTCCAGTGCCAAAACAACTCCACCTGCCTCATGAACTTCACATAGCATCAGCTGTGCTAGCAGCTATCTAGGAAACCCTGTTTGGTCACTTCCGGTCCAATGCCCATTGAGCCCAGTGGGATGGAATCAAGCAGGTTGAGCACCCACACTAAACTAACATGCAGCTCCTCACTCAAGGCGCTCAAAACTCCACAGCCAAATACAAGTTCAGCGCCCAAGCCATTTCCCTCTGCCATGGAAAGCAAGTGCTCTGGCAGCACATATGTCTGAAAGTGGATATGACACCTAGGGATTTCAGGTCGTGGTGATGGGCAACTGCCCGAAGCAGCAGCACAGCTCTTCCAGTCCCAAAACAACTCCACCTGCCTCATGAACTTCAGATACCATCAGCTGTGCTAGCAGGTATCTAGGAAAGCCTGTTTGGTCACTTCCGGTCCAATGCCCATTGAGCCCAGTGGGATGGAATCAAGCAGGTTGAGCACCCACACTAAACTAACATGCAGCTCCTCACTCAAGGCGCTCAAAACTCCACAGCCAAACACAAGTTCAGCGCCCAAGCCATTTCCCGCTGCCATGGAAACCAAGTGCTCTGGCACCACATATGTCTGAATGTGGATATAACACTTAGGGAACACAGGGCGGTGGTGAATGGGAACTGCACTAAGCAGCAGCACAGCTCTTCCAGTGCCAAGACAACTCCACCTGTCTCATGAACTTCACATACCATCAGCTGTGCTAGCAGCTCCCTGTTTGGTCACTTGCGGTCCAATGCCCATTGAGCCCAGTGGGATGGAATCAAGCAGGTTGAGCACCCACACTAAACTAACATGCAGCTCCTTACTCAAGGCGCTCAACACTCCACAGCCAAGCACAAGTTCAGCGCCCAGGCTATTTCCCGCTGCCATGGAAACCAAGTGCTCTGGCACCACATATGTCTGAAAGTGGATGAGACGCCAAGGGACCTCTATGAGGTGATGAATGGCAACTGCCCGAAGCAGCAGCACAGCTCTTCCAGTGCCAAAACAACTCCACCTCAGGAATCAACTTCACATATCATCAGCTGTGCTAGCAGCTATCTAGGAAAGCCTGTTTGGTCACTTCCGGTCCAATGCCCATTGAGCCCAGTGGGATGGAATCAAGCAGGTTGAGCACCCACACTAAACTAACATGGAGCTCCTCACTCAAGCCGCTCAAAACTCCACAGCCACATACAAGTTCAGCGCCCAAGGCATTTCCTGCTGCCATGGAAACCAAGTGCTCTGGCACCACATATGTCTGAAAGTGGATATGACACCTAGGGAACTCACGGCGGTGGTCAATGGCAACTGCCCGAAACAGCAGCACAGCTCTTCCAGTGCCAAAACAACTCCACCTGCCTCATGAACGTCACATACCATCAGCTGTGCTAGCAGCGTTCTAGGAAACCCTGTTTGGTCACTTCCGGTCCAATGCCCATTGAGCCCAGTGGGATGGAATCAAGCAGGTTGAGCACCCACACTAAATAAGATGGAGCTCCTCACACAAGGCACTCAAAACTCCAGAGCCAAACACAAGTTCAGCTCCCAAGCCATTTCCCGCTGCCAAGGAAAGCAAGTGCTCTGGCACCACATATGTCTGAAGGTGGATATGACACCTAGGGAACTCAGGGCGGTGGTGAATGGCAACTGCCCGAAGCAGCAGCACAGCTCTTCCAGTGCCAAAACAACTCCACCTGCTTCATGAACTTCACATACCATCAGCTGTGCTAGCAGCGTTCTAGGAAACCCTGTTTGGTCACTTCCGGTCCAATGCCCATTGAGCCCAGTGGGATGGTGTTGTGGGCTGTGGAGCTGATTTACATTGCTTTAGCTGAGCACTCAGGAATCAGGCCTAAGGCAGTAGCACCTGGCCTTTGCAGACTCATTGACGTCCTATTGTCCTGTTAATGGACTTGGGGGGAAGAGGAGATAATATGTAATAAGGAGGCTTTGGAGCAGACGGCTCCCAGCACTTCTACCACCACCATGGTCTCCGTGTGCTTTTCACTTGGACCTTCCCCGTGCCTACTATGCCAGCTCAGCGGAAGAATTCTAATCTGTCCAGGCATTTTCATTATTGTGAGACTGGCTTTTTACACAATGTGAACTTGGAGGTTAATGTCAATGATAATGTCTTACAAAAGGGCCTTCTATTATTCCTACTGTTTTGGGTGTCCCCATTGACCTTATGCTAATCAAGGGACCTGTGTTTAGGGTTTTGTCCTCTCCTTAACCTTTAGGTTCTCCTTTTCTTTGTGATACAAGATTAGGTTGTAGGATAAGAATTGTAGCAGGAATTTCTATTGTTTTTGGATAAAGCAGATGGCATGGTTGTTCTTAGAAACACCCACTTGACCATGACGTGGAAAGTCTGAGCCAGAGTTTAACTGATTCTGTATAAATAAAGCAGACGGCTTTATTGCCGTGTCCACTATCATCATGGAATCCTAGTGGTCCGTCTCTTTCTTTCTTCGCCTCGTCCACGCACCCTTCCCGAGTTCCGAAACCCAAGCTGGAGCTGGACTCCGGCAGGATGGAATCAAGCAGGTTGAGCACCACACTAAACTAACATGCAGCTCCTCACTCAAACCGCTCAAAACTCCACAGCCAAACACAAGTTCAGCGCCCAAGCCATTTCCCGCTGCCATGGAAACCAAGTGCTCTGGCACCACATATGTCTGAAAGTGGATATGACACCTAGGGAACTCAGGGCGGTGGTCAATGGCAACTGCACTAAGCAGCAGCACAGCTCTTCCAGTGCCAAAACAACTCCACCTGCCTCATGAACTTTACCTACCATCAGCTGTGCTAGCAGCGGTCTAGGAAACCCTGTTTGGTCACTTCCGGTCCAATGCCCATTGAGCCCAGGGGATGGAATCAAGCAGGTTGAGCACCCACACTAAACTAACATGCAGCTCCTCACTCAAGGCGCTCAAAACTCCACAGCCAAACACAAGTTCAGCGCAAAAGCCATTTCCCACTGCCACAGAGACCAAGTGGTCTGGCACCACATATGTCTGAAAGTGGATATGACACCTAGGGAACTCACGTCGGTGGTGAATGGCAACTGCCCGAAGCAGCAGCACGGCTCTTCCAGTGCCAAGACAACTCCACCTGCCTCATGAACTTCACATACCATCAGCTGTGCTAGCAGCTATCGAGGAAACCCTGTTTGGTCACCTCCGGTCCAATGCCCATTGAGCCCAGTGGGATGGAATCAAGCAGGTTGAGCACCCACACTAAACTAACATGGAGCTCCTCACTCAAGGCGCTCAAAACTCCACAGACAAACAGAGGTTCAGCGCCCAAGCCATTTCCCGCTGCCATGGAAACCAAGTGCTCTGGCACCACATATGTCTGAAAGTGGATATGACACCTAGGGAACTCACGTCGGTGGTGAATGGCAACTGCCCGAAACAGCAGCACAGCTCTTCCAGTGCCAAAACAACTCCACCTGCCTCATGAACTTCACATACCATCAGCTGTGCCAGCAGCTATCAAGGAAACCCTGTTTGGTGACTTGCGGTCCAATGCCCATTGAGCCCAGTGGGATGGAATCAAGCAGGTTGAGCACCCACACTAAACTAACATGGAACTCCTCACTCAAGGCGCTGAATACTCCACAGCCAAGCACAAGTTCAGCGCAAAAGCCATTTCCTGCTGCCATGGAAACCAAGTGCTCTGGCACCACATATGTCTGAAAGTGGATGAGACGCCAAGGGACCTCTATGAGGTGATGAATGGCAACTGCCCGAAGCAGCAGCACAGCTCTTCCAGTGCCAAAACAACTCCACTTGCCTCATGAACTTCACATACCATCAGCTGTGCTAGCAGCTCCCTGTTTGGTCACTTGCGGTCCAATGCCCATTGAGCCCAGTGGGATGGAATCAAGCAGGTTGAGCACCCACACTAAACTAACATGCAGCTCCTTACTCAAGGCGCTCAACACTCCACAGCCAAGCACAAGTTCAGCGCCCAGGCCATTTCCCGCTGCCATGGAAACCAAGTGCTCTGGCACCACATATGTCTGAAAGTGGATGAGACGCCAAGGGACCTCTATGAGGTGATGAATGGCAACTGCCCGAAGCAGCAGCACAGCTCTTCCAGTGCCAAAACAACTCCACCTCAGGAATCAACTTCACATATCATCAGCTGTGCTAGCAGCTATCTAGGAAAGCCTGTTTGGTCACTTCCGGTCCAATGCCCATTGAGCCCAGTGGGATGGAATCAAGCAGGTTGAGCACCCACACTAAACTAACATGGAGCTCCTCACTCAAGCCGCTCAAAACTCCACAGCCACATACAAGTTCAGCTCCCAAGGCATTTCCTGCTGCCATGGAAACCAAGTGCTCTGGCACCACATATGTCTGAAAGTGGATATGACACCTAGGGAACTCACGGCGGTGGTCAATGGCAACTGCCCGAAACAGCAGCACAGCTCTTCCAGTGCCAAAACAACTCCACCTGCCTCATGAACGTCACATACCATCAGCTGTGCTAGCAGCGTTCTAGGAAACCCTGTTTGGTCACTTCCGGTCCAATGCCCATTGAGCCCAGTGGGATGGAATCAAGCAGGTTGAGCACCCACACTAAATAAGATGGAGCTCCTCACACAAGGCACTCAAAACTCCAGAGCCAAACACAAGTTCAGCTCCCAAGCCATTTCCCGCTGCCAAGGAAAGCAAGTGCTCTGGCACCACATATGTCTGAAGGTGGATATGACACCTAGGGAACTCAGGGCGGTGGTGAATGGCAACTGCCCGAAGCAGCAGCACAGCTCTTCCAGTGCCAAAACAACTCCACCTGCCTCATGAACTTCACATACCATCAGCTGTGCTAGCAGCGTTCTAGGAAACCCTGTTTGGTCACTTCCGGTCCAATGCCCATTGAGCCCAGTGGGATGGTGTTGTGGGCTGTGGAGCTGATTTACATTGCTTTAGCTGAGCACTCAGGAATCAGGCCTAAGGCAGTAGCACCTGGCCTTTGCAGACTCATTGACGTCCTATTGTCCTGTTAATGGACTTGGGGGGAAGAGGAGATAATATGTAATAAGGAGGCTTTGGAGCAGACGGCTCCCAGCACTTCTACCACCACCATGGTCTCCGTGTGCTTTTCACTTGGACCTTCCCCGTGCCTACTATGCCAGCTCAGCGGAAGAATTCTAATCTGTCCAGGCATTTTCATTATTGTGAGACTGGCTTTTTACACAATGTGAACTTGGAGGTTAATGTCAATGATAATGTCTTACAAAAGGGCCTTCTATTATTCCTACTGTTTTGGGTGTCCCCATTGACCTTATGCTAATCAAGGGACCTGTGTTTAGGGTTTTGTCCTCTCCTTAACCTTTAGGTTCTCCTTTTCTTTGTGATACAAGATTAGGTTGTAGGATAAGAATTGTAGCAGGAATTTCTATTGTTTTTGGATAAAGCAGATGGCATGGTTGTTCTTAGAAACACCCACTTGACCATGACGTGGAAAGTCTGAGCCAGAGTTTAACTGATTCTGTATAAATAAAGCAGACGGCTTTATTGCCGTGTCCACTATCATCATGGAATCCTAGTGGTCCGTCTCTTTCTTTCTTCGCCTCGTCCACGCACCCTTCCCGAGTTCCGAAACCCAAGCTGGAGCTGGACTCCGGCAGGATGGAATCAAGCAGGTTGAGCACCACACTAAACTAACATGCAGCTCCTCACTCAAACCGCTCAAAACTCCACAGCCAAACACAAGTTCAGCGCCCAAGCCATTTCCCGCTGCCATGGAAACCAAGTGCTCTGGCACCACATATGTCTGAAAGTGGATATGACACCTAGGGAACTCAGGGCGGTGGTCAATGGCAACTGCACTAAGCAGCAGCACAGCTCTTCCAGTGCCAAAACAACTCCACCTGCCTCATGAACTTTACCTACCATCAGCTGTGCTAGCAGCGGTCTAGGAAACCCTGTTTGGTCACTTCCGGTCCAATGCCCATTGAGCCCAGGGGATGGAATCAAGCAGGTTGAGCACCCACACTAAACTAACATGCAGCTCCTCACTCAAGGCGCTCAAAACTCCACAGCCAAACACAAGTTCAGCGCCCAAGCCATTTCCCACTGCCACAGAGACCAAGTGCTCTGGCACCACATATGTCTGAAAGTGGATATGACACCTAGGGAACTCAGGGCGGTGGTGAATGGCAACTGCCCGAAGCAGCAGCACGGCTCTTCCAGTGCTAAGACAACTCCACCTGCCTCATGAACTTCACATACCATCAGCTGTGCTAGCAGCTATCGAGGAAACCCTGTTTGGTCACTTGCGGTCCAATGCCCATTGAGCCCAGTGGGATGGAATCAAGCAGGTTGAGCACCCACACTAAACTAACATGGAGCTCCTCACTCAAGGCGCTCAAAACTCCACAGACAAACAGAGGTTCAGCGCCCAAGCCATTTCCCGCTGCCATGGAAACCAAGTGCTCTGGCACCACATATGTCTGAAAGTGGATATGACACCTAGGGAACTCACGTCGGTGGTGAATGGCAACTGCCCGAAACAGCAGCACAGCTCTTCCAGTGCCAAAACAACTCCACCTGCCTCATGAACTTCACATACCATCAGCTGTGCCAGCAGCTATCAAGGAAACCCTGTTTGGTCACTTCCGGTCCAATGCCCATTGAGCCCAGTGGGATGGAATCAAGCAGGTTGAGCACCCACACTAAACTAACATGGAACTCCTCACTCAAGGCGCTGAACACTCCACAGCCAAGCACAAGTTCAGCGCAAAAGCCATTTCCGGCTGCCATGGAAACCAAGTGCTCTGGCACCACATATGTCTGAAAGTGGATGAGACGCCAAGGGACCTCTATGAGGTGATGAATGGCAACTGCCCGAAGCAGCAGCACAGCTCTTCCAGTCCCAAAACAACTCCACCTGCCTCATGAACTTCACATACCATCAGCTGTGCTAGCAGCGTTCTAGGAAACCCTGTTTGGTCACTTCCGGTCCAATGCCCATTGAGCCCAGTGCAATGGAATCAAGCAGGTTGAGCACCCACAATAAACTTACATGGAGCGACTCACTCAAGGCGCTCAAAACTCCACAGCCAAACACAAGTTCAGCGCCCAAGCCATTTCCCGCTGCCATGGAAAGCAAGTGCTCTGGCACCACATATGTCTGAAAGTGGATATGACACCTAGGGAACTCAGGGCGGTGGTGAATGGCAACTGCCCGAAGCAGCAGCACAGCTCTTCCAGTGCCAAAACAACTCCAGCTCAGTAATCAACTTCACATATCATCAGCTGTGCTAGCAGTTATTAGGAAAGCCTGTTTGGTCACTTCCGGTCCAATGCCCATTGAGCCCAGTGGGATGGAATCAAGCAGGTTGAGCACCCACACTAAACTAACATGGAGCTCTTCACTCAAGGCGCTCAAAACTCCAGAACCAAACACAAGTTCAGCGCAAAAGCCATTTCCCGCTGCCATGGAAACCAAGTGCTCTGGCACCACATATGTCTGAAAGTAGATATGACACCTAGGGAACTCACGGCGGCGGCCAATGGCAACTGCACTAAGCAGCAGCACAGCTCTTCCAGTGCCAAAACAACTCCACCTGCCTCATGAACTTCACATACCATCAGCTGTGATAGCAGCTATCTAGGAAACCCTGTTTGGTCACTTCTGGTCCAATGCATATTGAGCCCAGTGGGATGGAATCAAGCAGGTTGAGCATCCACACTAAACTAACATGGAGCTCCTCACTGAAGATGCTCAAAACTCCACAGCCAAACACAAGTTCAGAGCCCAAGCCATTTCCCGCTGCCATGGAAACCAGTGCTCTGGTAGTATATATGTCTGGAAGTGGATATGACACCTAGGGAGCTCAGGGCGGTGTTGAATGGCAACTGTTCAAAGAAGCAGCAGCACAGCTCTTCCAGTGCCAAAACAACTCCACCTGCCTCATGAACTTCACATACCATCAGCTGTGCTAGCAGCATACTAGGAAACCCTGTTTGGTCACTTCTGGTCCAATGCCCATTGAGCCCAGTGGGATGGAATCAAGCAGGTTGAGCACCCACACTAAACTAACATGCAGCTCCTCACTCAAGGCGCTCAAAACTCCACAGCCAAACACAAGTTCAGCGCCCAAGCCATTTCCCTCTGCCATGGAAACCAAGTGCTCTGGCAGCACATATGTCTGAAAGTGGATATGACACCTAGGGAACTCAGGGCGGTGGTCAACGGCAACTGCCCGAAGCAGCAGCACAGCTCTTCCAGTGCCAAGACAACTCCACCTGCCTCATGAACTTCACATACCATCAGCTGTGCTAGCAGCTATCGAGGAAACCCTGTTTGGTCACTTCTGCTCCAATGCCCATTGAGCCCAGTGGGATGGAATCAAGCAGGTTGAGCACCCACAGTAAACTAACATGGAGCTCCTCACTCAAGGCGCTCAAAACTCCACAGACAAACAGAGGTTCAGCGCCCAAGCCATTTCCCGCTGCCATGGAAACCAAGAGCTCTGGCAGCACATAGGTCTGAAAGTGGATATGACACCTAGGGAACTCACGGCGGTGGTGAATGGCAACTGCCCGAAACAGCAGCACAGCTCTTCCAGTGCCAAAACAACTCCAGCTCAGTAATCAACTTCACATATCATCAGCTGTGCTAGCAGTTATTAGGAAAGCCTGTTTGGTCACTTCCGGTCCAATGCCCATTGAGCCCAGTGGGATGGAATCAAGCAGGTTGAGCACCCACACTAAACTAACATGGAGCTCTTCACTCAAGGCGCTCAAAACTCCACAACCAAACACAAGTTCAGCAACCTAGCCATTTCCCGCTGCCATGGAAACCAAGTGCTCTGGCACCACATATGTCTGAAAGTGGATATGACACCTAGGGAACTCAAGGCGGTGGTGAATGGCAACTGCCCGAAGCAGCAGCACAGCTCTTCCAGTGCCAAAACAACTCCACCTGCCTCATGAACTTCACATACCATCAGCTGTGCTAGCAGCGTTCTAGGAAACCCTGTTTGGTCACTTCCGGTCCAATGCCCATTGAGCCCAGTGGGATGGAATCAAGCAGGTTGAGCACCCACACTAAACTAACTTGGAGCTCCTCACTCAAACCGCTCAAAACTCTACAGCCAAACACAAGTTCAGGGCAAAAGCCATTTCCTGCTGCCATGGAAACCAAGTGCTCTGGCACCACATATGTCTGAAAGTGGATATGACACCTAGGGAACTCAGGGCGGTGGTGAATGGCAACTGCCCGAATCAGCAGCACAGCTCTTCCAGTGCCAAGACAACTCCACCTCAGTAATCAACTTCACCTACCATCAGCTGTGCTAGCAGTTATCCAGGAAACCCTGTTTGGTCACTTCCATTCCAATGCCCATTGAGCCCAGTGGGATGCAATCAAGCAGGTTGAGCACCGACACTAAACTAACATGCAGCTCCTCACTCAAGGCGCTCAAAATTCCACAGCCAAACACAAGTTCAGCGCCCAAGCCATTTCCCATTGCCACAGAGACCAAGTGCTCTGGCACCACATATGTCTGAAAGTGGATATGACACCTAGGGAACTCAGGGCGGTGGCCAATGGCAACTGCCCGAAGCAGCAGCACAGCTCTTCCCGTGCCAAAACAACTCCACCTCAGTAATCAACTTCACCTACCATCAGCTGTGCTAGCAACGTTGTAGGAAACCCTGTTTGGTCACTTCCGGTCCAATGCCCATTGAGCCCAGTGGGATGGAATCAAGCAGGTTGAGCACCCACACTAAACTGACATGGAGCTCCTCATTCAAGCACCTCAAAACTCCACAGCCAAACACAAGTTCATCGCAAAGCCATTTCCCGCTGCCATGGAAACCAAGTGCTCTGGCACCACATATGTCTGAAAGTGGATATGACACCTAGGGAACTCAGGGCGGTGGTCAATGGCAACTGCCCGAAGCAGGAGCACAGCTCTTCCAGTGCCAAAACAACTCCACCTGCCTCATGAACTTCACATACCATCAGCTGTGCTAGCAGGTATCTAGGAAACCCTGTTTGGTCAATTCCGGTCCAATGCCCATTGAGCCCAGTGGGATGGAATCAAACAGGTTGAGCACCCACACTAAACTAACATGGAGCTCCTCACTCAAGCCGCTCAAAACTCCACAGCCAAACACAAGTTCAGCGCCCAAGCCATTTCCCGCTGCCATGGAAAGCAAGTGCTCTGGCACCACATATGTCTGAAAGTGGATATGACACCTAGGGAACTCAGGGCGGTGGTCAATGGCAACTGCCCGAAGCAGCAGCACAGCTCTTCCAGTGCCAAAACAACTCCACCTGCCTCATGAACTTCACATACCATCAGCTGTGCTAGCAGCTATCTAGGAAACCCTGTTTGGTCAATTCCGGTCCAATGCCCATTGAGCCCAGTGGGATGGAATCAAACAGGTTGAGCACCCACACTAAACTAACATGGAGCTCCTCACTCAAGCCGCTCAAAACTCCACAGCCAAACACAAGTTCAGCGCCCAAGCCATTTCCCGCTGCCATGGAAAGCAAGTGCTCTGGCACCACATATGTCTGAAAGTGGATATGACACCTAGGGAACTCAGGGCGGTGGTCAATGGCAACTGCCCGAAGCAGCAGCACAGCTCTTCCAGTGCCAAAACAACTCCACCTCAAAAATCAACTTTACCTACCATCAGCTGTGCTAGCAGCGGTCTAGGAAACCCTGTTTGGTCACTTCCGGTCCAATGCCCATTGAGCCCAGGGGATGGAATCAAGCAGGTTGAGCACCCACACTAAACTAACATGCAGCTCCTCACTCAAGGCGCTCAAAACTCCACAGCCAAACACAAGTTCAGCGCCCAAGCCATTTCCCACTGCCACAGAGACCAAGTGCTCTGGCACCACATATGTCTGAAAGTGGATATGACACCTAGGGAACTCAGGGCGGTGGTGAATGGCAACTGCCCGAAGCAGCAGCACAGCTCTTCCACTGCCAAAACAACTCCACCTGCCTAATGAACTTCACATACCATCAGCTGTGCTAGCAGCGTTCTAGGAAACCCTGTTTGGTCACTTCCGGTCCAATGCCCATTGAGCCCAGTGGGATGGAATCAAGCAGGTTGAGCACCCACACTAAACTAACATGGAGCTCCTCACTCAAGGCACTCAAAACTCCACAGCCAAACACAAGTTTAGCGCCCAAGCCATTTCCCGCTGCCACGGAAACCAAGTGCTCTGGCACCATATATGTCTGAAAGTGGATATGACACCTAGGGAACTCAGGGCGGTGGTGAATGGCAACTGCCCGAAGCAGCAGCACAGCTCTTCCAGTGCCAAAACAACTCCACCTGCCTCATGAACTTCACATACCATCATCTGTGCTAGCAGCGTTCTAGGAAAGCCTGTTTGGTCACTTCTGGTCCAATGCCCATTGAGCCCAGTGGGATGGAATCAAGCAGGTTGAGCACCCACACTAAACTAACATGGAGCTCCTCACTCAAACCGCTCAAAACTCCACAGCCAAACACAAGTTCAGCGCCCAAGCCATTTCCCGCTGCCATGGAAACCAAGTGCTCTGGCACCACATATGTCTGAAAGTGGATATGACACCTAGGGAACTCACGGCGGTGGTCAATGGCAACTGCCCGAAGCAGCAGCACAGCTCTTCCAGTGCCAAAACAACTCCACCTGCCTCATGAACTTCACATACCATCAGCTGTGCTAGCAACGTTCTAGGAAACCCCGTTTGGTCACTTCCGGTCCAATGCCCATTGAGCCCAGTGGGATGGAATCAAGCTGGTTGAGCACCCACACTAAACTAACATGGAGCTCCTCACTCAAGGCGCTCAAAACTCCACAGCCAAACACAAGTTCAGCGCCCAAGCCATTTCCTGCTGCCATGGAAAGCAAGTGCTCTGGCACCACATATGTCTGAAAGTGGATATGACACCTAGGGAACTCACGGCGGTGGTCAATGGCAACTGCACTAAGCAGCAGCGCAGCTCTTCCAGTGCCAAAACAATTACACCCAGGTAATCAACTTCTCCTACAATCATCTGTGCTAGCAGCTATCTAGGAAACCCTGTTTGGTCACTTCCGGTCCAATGCCCATTGAGCCCAGTGGGATGGAATCAAGCAGGTTGAGCACCCACACTAAACTAACATGGAGCTCCTACTTCAAGGCGCTCTAAACTCCTCAGCCAAACACAAGTTCAGCGCCCAAGCCATTTCCAGCTGCCACGGAAACCAAGTGCTCTGGCACCACATATGTCTGAAAGTGGATATGACACCTAGGGAACTCAGGGCGGTGGTCAATGGCAACTGCCCGAAGCAGCAGCACAGCTCTTCCAGTGCCAAAACAACTCCACCTGCCTCATGAACTTCACATACCATCAGCTGTGTTAGCAGCGTTCTAGGAAACCCTGTTTGGTCACTTCCGGTCCAATGCCCATTGAGCCCAGTGGGATGGAATCAAGCAGGTTGAGCACCCACACTAAACTAACATGGAGCTCCTCACTCAAGCCGCTCAAAACTCCACAGCCAAACACAAGTTCAGCGCCCAAGCCATTTCCCACTGCCACGGAAACCAAGTGCTCTGGCACCACATAGGTCTGAAAGTGGATATGACACCTAGGGAACTCAGATCGGTGGTGAATGGCAACTCCCCGGAGCAGCAGCACAGCGCTTCCAGTGCCAAAACAATTCCAGCTGCCTCATCAACATCACATACCATCAGCTGTGCTAGCAGCGTTCTAGGAAACCCTATTTAGTCACTTCCGGTCCAATGCCCATTGAGCCCAGGGGATGGAATCAAGCAGGTTGAGCACCCACACTAAATAAGATGGAGCTCCTCACACAAGGCGCTCAAAACTCCACAGTCAAACACAAGTTCAGCGCAAACGCCATTTCCCCCTGCCATGGAAACCAAGTGCTCTGGCACCACATATGTCTGAAAGTGGATATGACACCTAGGGAACTCAAGGCGGTGGTCAATGGCAACTACCCGAAGCAGCAGCACAGCTCTTCCAGTGCCAAAACAACTCCACCTGCCTCATGAACTTCACATACCATCAGCTGTGCTAGCAACGTTGTAGGAAACCCTGTTTGGTCACTTCCGGTCCAATGCCCATTGAGCCCAGTGGGATGGAATCAAGCTGGTTGAGCACCCACACTAAACTAACATGGAGCTCCTCACTCAAGGCGCTCAAAACTCCACAGCCAAACACAAGTTCAGCGCAAAAGCCATTTCCTGCTGCCATGGAAACCAAGTGATCTGGCACCACATATGTCTGAAAGTGGATATGACACCTAGGGAACTCAGGGCGGTGGTGAATGGCAACTGCCCGAAGCAGCAGCACAGCTCTTCCAGTGCCAAAACAACTCCACCTGCCTCATGAACTTCACATACCATCAGCTGTGCTAGCAGCGTTCTAGGAAAGCCTGCTTGGTCACTTCCGGTCCAATGCCCATTGAGTCCAGTGGGATGGAATCAAACAGGTTGAGCACCCACACTAAACTAACATGGAGCTCCTCACTCAAGGCGCTCAAAACTCCACAGCCAAACACAAGTTCAGCGATCAAGCAATTTACCTCTGCCATGGAAACCAAGTGCTCTGGCAGCACATATGTCTGAAAGTGGATATGACACCTAGGGAACTCACGGCGGTGGTCAATGGCAACTGCACTAAGCAGCAGCACAGCTCTTCCAGTGCCAAAACAACTTCACCTGCCTCATGAACTTCACCTACCATCAGCTGTGCTAGAAGCGTTCTAGGAAAGCCTGTTTGGTCACTTCCGGTCCAATGCCCATTGAGAACAGAGGATGGAATCAAGCAGGTTGAGCACCCACACTAAACTAACATGCAGCTCCTCACTCAAGGCACTCAAAACTCCATAGCCAAACACAAGTTCAGCACCCAAGCCATTTCCCACTGCCACAGAGACCAAGTGCTCTGGCACCACATATGTCTGAAAGTGGATATGACACCTAGGGAACTCACGGCGGTGGTCAATGGCAACTGCCCGAAGCAATACAGCTCTTCCAGTGCCAAAACAATTTCACCCCAGTAATCAACTACACCTACCATCATCTGTGCTAGCAGCTATCTAGGAAACCCTGTTTGGTCACTTCCGGTCCAATGCACATTGAGCCCAGTGGGATGGAATCAAGCAGGTTGAGCACCCACACTAAACTAACATGGAGCTCCTCACTCAAGGCGCTCTAAACTCCTCAGCCAAACACAAGTTCAGCGCCCAAGCCATTTCCCGCTGCCACGGAAACCAAGTGCTCTGGCACCACATATGTCTGAAAGTGGATATGACACCTAGGGAACTCAGGGCGGTGGTGAATGGCAACTGCCCGAAGCAGCAGCACAGCTCTTCCAGTGCCAAAACAACTCCACCTGCCTCATGAACTTCACATACCATCAGCTGTGCTAGCAGCGTTCTAGGAAACCCTGTTTGGTCACTTCCGGTCCAATGCCCATTGAGCCCAGTGGGATGGAATCAAGCAGGTTGAGCACCCACACTAAACTAACATGGAGCTCCTCACTCAAGGCGCTCAAAACTCCACTGCCAAACACAAGTTAAGCACCCAAGCCATTTCCCACTGCCACAGAGACCAAGTGCTCTGGCACCACATATGTCTGAAAGTGGATATGACACCTAGGGAACTCAGGGCGGTGGTGAATGGCAACTGCCCGAAGGAGCAGCACAGCTCTTCCAGTGCCAAAACAACTCCACCTGCCTCATGAACTTTACATACCATCAGCTGTGCTAGCAGCTATCTAGGAAACCCTGTTTGGTCACTTCCGGTCCAATGCCCATTGAGCCCAGTGGGATGGAATGAAGCTGGTTGAGCACCCACACTAAACTAACATGGAGCTCCTCACTCAAGGCGCTCAAAACTCCACAGCCAAACACAAGTTCAGCGCCCAAGCCATTTCCCGCTGCCATGGAAACCCAATGCTCTGGCACCACATATGTCTGAAAGTGGATATGACACCTAGGGAACTCAGGGCGGTGGTCAATGGCAAATGCCCGAAGGAGCAGCACAGCTCTTCCAGTGCCAAAACAACTCCACTTGCCTCATGAACTTCACATACCATCAGCTGTGCTAGCAGCTATCTAGGAAAGCCTGCTTGGTCACTTCCCGTCCAATGCCCATTGAGCCCAGTGGGATGGAATCAAGCAGGTTGAGCACCCACACTAAACTTACATGGAGCTCCTCACTCAAGGCACTCAAAACTCCACAGCCAAACACAAGTTCAGCGCAAAGCCATTTCCCGCTGCCATGGAAACCAAGGGCTCCGGCACCACATATGTCTAAAAGTGGATATGACACCTAGGGAACTCAGGGCGGTGCTCAATGGCAACTGCCCGAAGCAGCAGCACAGCTCTTCCCGTGCCAAAACAATTCCACCATAGTCATGAACTTCACATACCATCAGCTGTGCTAGCAGCGTTCTAGGAAACCCTGTTTGGTCAATTCCGGTCCAATGCCCATTGAGCCCAGTGGGATGGAATCAAGCAGGTTGAGCACCCACACTAAACTTACATGGAGCTCCTCACTCAAGGCGCTCAAAACTCCACTGCCAAACACAAGTTCAGCACCCAAGCCATTTCCCGCTGCCATGGAAAGCAAATGCTCTGACACCACATATGTCTGAAAGTGGATATGACACCTAGGGAACTCAGGGCGGTGGTGAATGGCAACTGCACTAAGCAGCAGCACAGCTCTTCCAGTGCCAAAACAACTCCACCTGCCTCATGAACTTCACCTACCATCAGCTGTGCTAGCAGCGTTCTACGAAACCCTGTTTGGTCACTTCCTTTCCAATGCCCATTGAGCCCAGGGGATGGAATCAAGTAGGTTGAGCACCCACACTAAACTAACATGGAGCTCCTCACTCAAGCCGCTCAAAACTCCACAGCCAAACACAAGTTCTGCGCCCAAGCCATTTCCCGCTACCATGGAAACCAGTGCTCTGGTAGTATATATGTCTGGAAGTGGATATGACACCTAGGGAGCTCAGGGCGGTGGTCAATGGCAACTGCCCGAAGCAGCAGCACAGCTCTTCCAGTGCCAAAACAACTCCACCTGCCTCATTCATTTCACATACCATCAGCTGTGCTAGCAGCTATCTAGGAAACCCTGTTTGGTCACTTCCAGTCCAATGCCCATTGAGCCCAGTGGGATGGAATCAAGCAGGTTGAGCACCCACACTAAACTAACATGCAGCTCCTCACTTAAGGCACTCAAAATCCACAGCCAAACACAAGTTCAGCACCCAAGCCATTTCCCGCTGCCATGGAAACCAAGTGCTCTGGCACCACATATGTCTGAAAGTGGATATGACACCTAGGGAACTCACGGCGGTGGTGAATGGCAACTGCCCAAAGCAGCAACACAGCTCTTCCAGTGCCAAAACAACTCCACCTGCCTCATGAAATTCACATACCATCAGCTGTGCTAGCAGCGTTCTAGGAAACCCTGTTTGGTCACTTCCGGTCCAATGCCCATTGAGCCCAGTGGGATGGAATCAAGCAGGTTGAGCACCCACACTAAACTAACATGGAGCTCCTCACTCAAGGCGCTCAAAACTCCACTGCCAAACACAAGTTAAGCACCCAAGCCATTTCCCACTGCCACAGAGACCAAGTGCTCTGGCACCACATATGTCTGAAAGTGGATATGACACCTAGGGAACTCAGGGCGGTGGTGAATGGCAACTGCCCGAAGCAGCAGCACAGCTCTTCTAGTGCCAAAACAACTCCACCTGCCTCATCAACTTTACATACCATCAGCTGTGCTAGCAGCTATCTAGGAAACCCTGTTTGGTCACTTCCGGTCCAATGCCCATTGAGCCCAGTGGGATGGAATGAAGCTGGTTGAGCACCCACACTAAACTAACATGGAGCTCCTCACTCAAGGCGCTCAAAACTCCACAGCCAAACACAAGTTCAGCGCCCAAGCCATTTCCCGCTGCCATGGAAACCCAATGCTCTGGCAGCACATATGTCTGAAAGTGGATATGACACCTAGGGAACTAAGGGCGGTGGTCAATGGCAAATGCCCGAAGGAGCAGCACAGCTCTTCCAGTGCCAAAACAACTCCACTTGCCTCATGAACTTCACATACCATCAGCTGTGCTAGCAGCTATCTAGGAAAGCCTGCTTGGTCACTTCCCGTCCAATGCCCATTGAGCCCAGTGGGATGGAATCAAGCAGGTTGAGCACCCACACTAAACTTACATGGAGCTCCTCACTCAAGGCACTCAAAACTCCACAGCCAAACACAAGTTCAGCGCAAAGCCATTTCCCGCTGCCATGGAAACCAAGGGCTCCGGCACCACATATGTCTAAAAGTGGATATGACACCTAGGGAACTCAGGGCGGTGCTCAATGGCAACTGCCCGAAGCAGCAGCACAGCTCTTCCCGTGCCAAAACAATTCCACCATAGTCATGAACTTCACATACCATCAGCTGTGCTAGCAGCGTTCTAGGAAACCCTGTTTGGTCAATTCCGGTCCAATGCCCATTGAGCCCAGTGGGATGGAATCAAGCAGGTTGAGCACCCACACTAAACTTACATGGAGCTCCTCACTCAAGGCGCTCAAAACTCCACTGCCAAACACAAGTTCAGCACCCAAGCCATTTCCCGCTGCCATGGAAAGCAAATGCTCTGACACCACATATGTCTGAAAGTGGATATGACACCTAGGGAACTCAGGGCGGTGGTGAATGGCAACTGCACTAAGCAGCAGCACAGCTCTTCCAGTGCCAAAACAACTCCACCTGCCTCATGAACTTCACCTACCATCAGCTGTGCTAGCAGCGTTCTACGAAACCCTGTTTGGTCACTTCCGGTCCAATGCCCATTGAGCCCAGGGGATGGAATCAAGTAGGTTGAGCACCCACACTAAACTAACATGGAGCTCCTCACTCAAGCCGCTCAAAACTCCACAGCCAAACACAAGTTCTGCGCCCAAGCCATTTCCCGCTACCATGGAAACCAGTGCTCTGGTAGTATATATGTCTGGAAGTGGATATGACACCTAGGGAACTCAGGGCGGTGGTCAATGGCAACTGCCCGAAGCAGCAGCACAGCTCTTCCAGTGCCAAAACAACTCCACCTGCCTCATTCATTTCACATACCATCAGCTGTGCTAGCAGCTATCTAGGAAAGCCTGCTTGGTCACTTCCAGTCCAATGCCCATTGAGCCCAGTGGGATGGAATCAAGCAGGTTGAGCACCCACACTAAACTAACATGCAGCTCCTCACTTAAGGCACTCAAAACTCCACAGCCAAACAGAAGTTCAGCACCCAAGCCATTTCCCGCTGCCATGGAAACCAAGTGCTCTGGCACCACATATGTCTGAAAGTGGATATGACACCTAGGGAACTCAGGGCGGTGGTGAATGGCAACTGCCCAAAGCAGCAACACAGCTCTTCCAGTGCCAAAACAACTCCACCTGCCTCATGAAATTCACATACCATCAGCTGTGCTAGCAGCGGTCTAGGAAAGCCTGTTTGGTCACTTGCGGTCCAATGCCCATTGAGCTAAGTGGGATGGAATCAAGCAGGTTGAGCACACACACTAAACTAACATGCAGATCCACACTCAAGGCGCTCACAACTCCACAGACAAACACAAGTTCAGCGCCCAAGCCATTTCCCGCTGCCATGGAAACCAAGTGCTCTGGCACCACATATGTCTGAAAGTGGATATGACACCTAGGGAACTCAGGGCGGTGATGAATGGCAACTGCCCGAAGCAGCAGCACAGCTCTTGCACAGCCAAAACAACTCCACCTCAGGAATCAACTTCACCTACCATCAGCTGTGCTAGCAACGTTGTAGGAAACCCTGTTTGGTCACTTCCGGTCCAATGCCCATTGAGCCCAGTGGGATGGAATCAAGCAGGTTGAGCACCCACACTAAACTAACATGGAGCTCCTCACTCAAGGCACTCAAAACTCCACAGCCAAACACAAGTTCAGCGCCCAAGCCAATTCCAGCTGCCATGCAAAGCAAGTGCTCTGGCACCACATATGTCTGAAAGTGGATATGATACCTAGGGAACTCAGGGCGGTGGTGAATGGCAACTGCCCGAAGCAGCAGCACAGCTCTTCCAGTGCCAAAACAACTCCACCTGCCTCATGAACGTCACATACCATCAGCTGTGCTAGCAGCTATCTAGGAAACCATGTTTGGTCACTTCCGGTCCAATGCCCATTGAGCCCAGTGGGATGGAATGAAGCAGGTTGAGCACCACACTAAACTAACATGGAGCTCCTCACTCAAGGCGCTCAAAACTCCACAGCCAAACACAAGTTCAGCGCACAAGCCATTTCCGGCTGCCATGGAAACCAAGTGCTCTGGCACCACATATGTCTGAAAGTGGATATGACACCTAGGGAACTCAGGGCGGTGGTGAATGGCAACTGCCCGAAGCAGCAGCACAGCTCTTCCAGTGCCAAAACAACTCCACCTGCCTCATGAACTTCACATACCATCAGCTGTGCTAGCAGCGTTTTAGGAAACCCTGTTTGGTCACTTCTGTTCCAATGCCCATTGAGCCCAGTGGGATGGAATCAAGCAGGTTGAGCACCCACACTAAACTAACATGGAGCTCCTCACTCAAGCCGCTCAAAGCTCCACAGCCAAACACAAGTTCGGCGCAAAAGCCATTTCCCGCTGCCATGGAAACCAAGTGCTCTGGCACCACATATGTCTGAAAGTGGATATGACACCTAGGGAACTCAGGGCGGTGGTGAATGGCAACTGCCCGAAGCAGCAGCACAGCTCTTCCAGTGCCAAAACAACTCCACCTGCCTCATGAACTTCACATACCATCAGCTGTGCTAGCAGCTATCTAGGAAAACCTGTTTGGTCACTTTTGGTCCAATGCCCATTGAGCCCAGTGGGATGGAATCAAGCAGGTTGAGCACCCACACTAAACTTACATGGACCTCCTCACTCAAGGCGCTCAAAACTCCACAGCCAAACACAAGTTCAGCACCCAAGCCATTTCCCGCTGCCATGGAAAGCAAGTGCTCTGGCACCACATATGTCTGGAAGTGGATATGACACCTAGGGAACTCAGGGCGGTGGTGAATGGCAACTGCCCGAAGCAGCAGCACAGCTCTTCCAGTGCCAAAACAACTCCACCTGCCTCATGAACTTCACATACCATCAGCTGTGCTAGCAGCTATCTAGGAAACCCTGTTTGGTCACTTCCGGTCCAATGCCCATTGAGCCCAGTGGGATGGAATCAAGCAGGTTGAGCACCCACACTAAACTAACATGGAGCTCCTCACTCAAGGCGCTCAAAACTCCACAGCCAAACACAACTTCATCGCCCAAGCCATTTCCCGCTGCCATGCAAACCAAGTGCTCTGGCACCACATATGTCTGAAAGTGGATAGGACACCTAGGGAACTCAGGGCGGTGGTGAATGGCAACTGCCCGGAGCAGCAGCACAGCTCTTCCAGTGCCAAAACAACTACACCAAGTTAAGAATTTCACATACCATCAGCTGTGCTAGCAGCTATCTAGGAAACCCTGTTTGGTCACTTCCGGTCCAATGCCCATTGAGCCCAGTGGGATGGAATCAAGCAGGTTGAGCACTCACACTAAACTTACATGGAGCTCTTCACTCAAGCCGCAAAAAACTCCACAGCCAAACACAAATTCAGCACCCAAGCCATTTCCTGCTGCCATGCAAAGCAAGTGCTCTGGCACCACATATGTCTGAAAGTGGATATGACACCTAGGGAACTCAGGGAGGTGGTGAATGGCAACTGCCCGAAGCAGCAGCACAGCTCTTCCAGTGCCAAAACAACTCCACCCGCCTCATGAACGTTACAAACCATCAGCTGTGCCAGCAGCGTTCTAGGAAACCCTGTTTGGTCACTTCAGGTCCAATGCCCATTGAGCCTAGTGTGATGGAATCAAGCAGGTTGAGCACCCACACTAAACTAACATGGAGCTCCTCACTCAAGGCGCTCAAAACTCCACAGCCAAACACAACTTCAGCGCCAAAGCCATTTCCCGCTGCCATGGAAACCAAGTGCTCTGGCACCACATATGTCTGAAAGTGGATATGACACCAAGGGAACTCTCGGCGGTGGTGAATGGCAACTGCCTGAAGCAGCAGCACAGCTCTTCCAGTGCCAAAACAACTCCACCTGCCTCATGAAATTCACATACCATCAGCTGTGCTAGTAGCTATCTACGAAACCCTGTTTGGTCACTTCCGATCCAATGCCCATTGAGCCCAGTGGGATAGAATCAAGCAGGTTGAGCACCCACACTAAACTAACATGTAGCTCCTCACTCAAGGCACTCAAAACTCCACAGCCAAACAAAACTTCAGTGCCCAAGCCATTTCCCGGTGCCATGGAAACCAAGTGCTCTGGCACCACATATGTCTGAAAATGGATAAGACACCTAGGGAACTCACGGCGGTGGTGAATGGCAACTGCCCGAAGCAGCAGCACAGCTCTTCCAGTGCCAAAACAACTCCACCTGCCTCATGAACGTTACATACCATCAGCTGTGCTAGCAGCGTTCTAGGAAACCCTGTTTGGTCACTTCCGGTCCAATGCCCATTGAGCCCAGTGGGATGGAATCAAGCAGGTTGAGCACCCACACTAAACTAACATGGAGCTCCTCACTCAAGGCGCTCAAAACTCCACTGCCAAACACAAGTTCATCGCAAAGCCATTTCCCGCTGCCATGGAAACCAAGTGCTCTGGCACCACATATGTCTGAAAGTGGATATGACACCTAGGGAACTCAGGGCGGTGCTCAATGGCAACTGCCCGAAGCAGCAGCACAGCTCTTCCAGTGCCAAAACAACTCCACCTGCCTCATGAACTTCACATACCATCAGCTGTGCTAGCAGCTATCTAGGAAACCCTGTTTGGTCACTTCCGGTCCAATGCCCATTGAGCCCAGTGTGATGGAATCAAGCAGGTTGAGCACCCACACTAAACTAACATGGAGCTCCTCACTCAAGCCGCTCAAAACTCCACTGCCAAACACAAGTTCACCGCCCAAGCCATTTCCTGCTGCCATGGAAACCAAGTGCTCTGGCACCACATAAGTCTGAAAGTGGATATGACACCTAGGGAACTCAGGGCGGTGGTCAATGGCAACTGCCCGAAGCAGCAGCACAGCTCTTCCAGTGCCAAAACAACTCCACCTGCCTCATGAACTTCACATACCATCAGCTGTGCTAGCAGCTATCTAGGAAACCCTGTTTGGTCACTTCTGGTCCAATGCCCATTGAGCCCAGTGGGATGGAATCAAGCAGGTTGAGCACCCACACTAAACTAACATGGAGTTCCTCACTCAAGGCAATCAAACCTCACAGCCAAACACAAGTTCATTGCAAAAGCCAATTCCCGCTGCCATGGAAAGCAAGTGCTCTGGCAGCACATAGGTCTGAAAGTGGATATGACACCTAGGGAACTCAGGGCGGTGGTGAATGGCAACTGCACAAAGCAGCAGCACAGCTCTCCCAGTGCCAAAACAACTGCACCTGCCTCATGAACTTCACCTACCATCAGCTGTGTTAGCAGCGGTCTAGGAAAGCCTGTTTGGTCACCTACAGTCCAATGCCCATTGAGCCCAGTGGGATGAAATCAAGCAGGTTGAGCACCCACACTAAACTAACATGGAGCTCCTCACTCAAGCCCCACAGAACTCCACAGCCAAACACAAGTTCAGCTCCCAAGCCATTTCCCGCTTCCATGGAAAGCAAGTGCTCTGGCAGCACATATATCTGAAAGTGAATATGACACCTAGGGAACTCACGGCGGTGGTGAATGGTAACTGCCCGAAGCAGCAGCACAGCTCTTCCAGTGCCAAAACAATTTCACCTGCCTCATCAACTTCACATACAATCAGCTGTGCCAGCAGCGTTCTAGGAAACACTGTTTGGTCACTTCCGGTCCAATGCCCATTGAGCCCAGTGGGATGGAATCAAGCAGGTTGAGCACCCACACTAAACTAACATGGAGCTCCTCACTCAAGGCGCTCAAAACTCCACTGCGAAACACAAGTTCAGCGCCCAAGCAATTTCCCGCTGCCATGGAAACCAAGTGCTCTGGCACCACATATGTCTGAAAGTGGATATGACACCTAGGGAACTCAGGGCGGTGGTGAATGGCAACTGCCCGAAGCAGCAGCACAGCTCTTCCAGTGCCAAAACAACTCCACCTGCCTCATGAACTTCACATACCATCAGCTGTGCTAGCAGCGTTCTTGGAAACCCTGTTTGGTCACCTCCAGTCCAATGCCCATTGAGCCCAGTGGGATGGAATCAAGCAGGTTGAGCACCCACACTAAACTAACATGGAGCTCCTCACTCAAGGCACTCAAAACTCCACTGCCAAACACAAGTTCAGCTCCCAAGCCATTTCCCGCTGCCATGGAAACCAAATGCTCTGGCACCACATATGTCTGAAAGTGGATATGACACCTAGGGAACTCAGGGCGGTGGTCAATGGCAACTGCCCGAAGCAGCAGCACAGCTCTTCCAGTGCCAAAACCACTCCACCTGCCTCATGAACTTCACATACCATCAGCTGTGCTAGCAGATATCTAGGAAACACTGTTTGGTCACTTTTGGTCCAATGCCCATTGAGCCCAGTGGGATGGAATCAAGCAGGTTGAGCACCCACACTAAACTAACATGGAGCTCCTCACTCAAGCCGCTCAAAACTCCACAGCCAAACACAAGTTCAGCGCCCAAGCCATTTCCAACTGCCATGGAAACCAAGTGATCTGGCACCACATATGTCTAAAAGTGGATATGACACCTAGGGAACTCACGGCGGTGGTCAATGGCAACTGCCCGAAGAAGCAGCACAGCTCTTCCAGTGCCAAAACCACTCCACCTGCCTCATGAACTTCACATATCATCACCTGTGTTAGCAGCTATCTAGGAAACCCTGTTTGGTCACTTCCGGTCCAATGCCCATTGAGCCCAGTGGGATGGAATCAAGCAGGTTGAGCACCCACACTAAACTAACATGGAGCTCCTCACTCAAGGCGCTCAAAACTCCACAGCCAAACACAAGTTCAGCGCAAAAGCCATTTCCCGCTGCCATGGAAACCAAGTGCTCTGGCACCACATATGTCTGAAAGTGGATATGACACCTAGGGAACTCAGGGCGGTGGTGAATGGCAACTGCCCGAAGCAGCAGCACAGCTCTTCCAGTGCCAAAACAACTCCACCTGCCTCATGAACTTCACATACCATCAGCTGTGCTAGCAGCTATCTAGTAAACACTGTTTGGTCACTTCTGGTCCAATGCCCATTGAGCCCAGTGGGATGGAATCAAGCAGGTTGAGCACCCACAATAAACTAACATGGAGTTCCTCACTCAAGGCACTCACACCTCCACAGCCAAACACAAGTTCAGTGCCCAAGCCAATTCCCGCTGCCATGGAAAGCAAGTGCTCTGGCACCACATATGTCTGAAAGTGGATATGACACCTAGGGAACTCAGGGCGGTGGTGAATGGCAACTGCCCGAAGCAGCAGCACAGCTCTTCCAGTGCCAAAACAACTGCACCTGCCTCATGAACTTCACATACCATCAGCTGTGTTAGCAGCTATCTAGGAAACACTGTTTGGTCACCTACAGTCCAATGCCCATTGAGCCCAGTGGGATGGAATCAAGCAGGTTGAGCACCCACACTAAACTAACATGGAGCTCTTCACTCAAGCCCCACAGAACTCCACAGCCAAACACAAGTTCAGCTCCCAAGCCATTTCCCGCTCCCATGGAAAGCAAGTGCTCTGGCAGCACATATGTCTGAAAGTGGATATGACATATAGGGAACTCAGGGCGGTGGTCAATGGCAAATGCCCGAAGCAGCAGCACAGCTCTTCCAGTGCCAAAACAACTCCACCTGCCTCATGAACTTCACATATCATCACCTGTGTTAGCAGCTATCTAGGAAACCCTGTTTGGTCACTTCCAGTCCAATGCCCATTGAGCCCACTGGGATGGAATGAAGCAGGTTGAGCACCCACACTAAACTTACATGGAGCTCCTCACTCAAGGCGCTCAAAACTCCACAGCCAAACACAAGTTTAGCGCCCAAGCCATTTCCCGCTGCCATGGAAACCAAGTGCTCTGGCACCACATATGTCTGAAAGTGGATATGACACCTAGGGAACTCAGGGCGGTGGTGAATGGCAACTGCCCGAAGCAGCAGCACAGCTCTTCCAGTGCCAAAACAACTCCACCTGCCTCATGAACTTCACATACCATCAGCTGTGCTAGCAGCTATCTAGGAAACCCTGTTTGGTCACTTCCGGTCCAATGCCCATTGAGCCCAGTGGGATGGAATCAAGCAGGTTGAGCACCCACACTAAACTAACATGGAGCTCCTCACTGAAGGCACTCAAACCTCCACAGCCAAACACAAGTTCAGCTCCCAAGCCATTTCCCGCTGCCATGGAAACCAAGTGCTCTGGCACCACATATGTCTGAAAGTGGATATGATACCTAGGGAACTCAGGGCGGTGGTCAATGGCAACTGCCCGAAGCAGCAGCACAGCTCTTCCAGTGCCAAGACAACTCCACCTGCCTCATGAACTTCACATACCATCAGCTGTGCTAGCAGCTATCTAGGAAACCATGTTTGGTCACTTCCGGTCCAATGCCCATTGAGCCCACTGGGATGGAATGAAGCAGGTTGAGCACCCACACTAAACTTACATGGAGCTCCTCACTCAAGGCGCTCAAAACCCCACTGCCAAACACAAGTTCAGCGCCCAAGCCATTTCCCGCTGCCATGGAAACCAAGTGCTCTGGCACCACATATGTCTGAAAGTGGATATGACACCTAGGGAACTCAGGGCGGTGGTGAATGGCAACTGCCCGAAGCAGCAGCACAGCTCTTCCAGTGCCAAAACAACTCCACCTGCCTCATGAACTTCACATACCATCAGCTGTGCTAGCAGCTATCTAGGAAACCCTGTTTGGTCACTTCCGGTCCAATGCCCATTGAGCCCAGTGGGATGGAATCAAGCAGGTTGAGCACCCACACTAAACTAACATGGAGCTCCTCACTCAAGCCGCTCAAAACTCCACAGCCAAACACAAGTTCAGCGCAAAAGCCATTTCCGGCTGCTATGGAAAGCAAGTGCTCTGGCACCACATATGTCTGAAAGTGGATATGACACCTAGGGAACTCAGGGCGGTGGTCAATGGCAAATGCCCGAAGCAGCAGCACAGCTCTTCCAGTGCCTAAACAATTCCACCTGCCTCATGAACTTCACATACCATCAGCTGTGCTAGCAGCTATCTAGGAAACCCTGTTTGGTCACTTCCGGTCCAATGCCCATTGAGCCCAATGGGATGAAGTGAAGCAGGTTGAGCACCCACACTAAACTAACATGGAGCTCCTCACTCAAGCCGCACAAAACTCCACTGCTAAACACAAGTTCATCGCAAAGCCATTTCCCACTGCCACAGAGACCAAGTGCTGTGGCAGCACATATGTCTGAAAGTGGATATGACACCTAGGGAACTCAGGGCGGTGGTGAATGGCAACTGCCCGAAGCAGCAGCACAGCTCTTCCAGTGCCAAAACAACTCCACCTGCCTCATAAACTTCACATACCATCAGCTGTGCTAGCAGCTATCTAGGAAACCCTGTTTGGTCACTTCCGGTCCAATGCCCATTGAGCCCAGTGGGATGGAATCAAGCAGGATGAGCACCCACACTAAACTTACATGGAGCTCCTCACTGAAGGCCCTCAAAACTCCACAGCCAAACACAAGTTCAGCGTCCAAGCCATTTCCCGCTGCCATGGAAACCAAGTGGCCATGGAAACCAAGTGCTGTGGCACCACATATGTCTGAAAGTGGAAATGACACCTAGGGAACTCAGAGCGGTGGTGAATGGCAACTGCCCGAAGCAGCAGCACAGCTCTTCCAGTGCCAAAACAACTCCACCTGCCTCATGAACTTCACATACCATCAGCTGTGCTAGCAGCTATCTAGGAAACCCTGTTTGGTCACTTCCGGTCCAATGCCCATTGAGCCCACTGGGATGGAATCAAGCAGGTTGAGCAACCACATTAAACTAACATGGAGCTCCTCACACAAGGCGCTCAAAACTCCACAGAGCGTAACACAAGTTCAGCACCAAAGCCATTTCCCGCTGCCATGGAAACCAAGTGCTCTGGCACCACATATGTCTGAAAGTGGATATGACACCTAGGGAACTCAGTGAGGTGGTGAATGGCAACTGCCCGAAGCAGCAGCACAGCTCTTCCAGTGCCAAAACAACTCCACCTGACTCATGAACTTCACATACCATCAGCTGTGATAGCAGCGGTCTAGGAAACCCTGTTTGGTCACTTCTGGTCCAATGCCCATTGAGCCCAGTGGGATGGAATCAAGCAGGTTGAGCACCCACACTAAACTTACATGGAGCTCCTCACTCAAGGCACTCAAAACTCCACAGCCAAACACAAGTTCAGCGCCCAAGCCATTTCCCGCTGCCATGGAAAGCAAGTGGCCAAGGAAACCAAGTGCTCTGGCAGCACATATGTCTGAAAGTGGATATGACACCTAGGGAACTCAGGGCGGTGGTGAATGGCAACTGCCCGAAGCAGCAGCACAGCTCTTCCAGTGCCAAAACAACTCCACCTGCCTCATGAACTTCACATACCATCAGCTGTGCTAGCAGCTATCTAGGAAACACTGTTTGGTCACCTACAGTCCAATGCCCATTGAGCCCAGTGGGATGGAATCAAGCAGGTTGAGCACCCACACTAAACTAACATGGAGCTCCTCACTCAAGGCGCTCAAAACTCCACAGCCAAACACAAGTTCAGCGCACAAGCCATTTCCCGCTGCCATGGAAACCAAGTGCTCTGGCACCACAAATGTCTGAAAGTGGATATGACACCTAGGGAACTAAGGGCGGTGGTGAATGGCAACTGCCCGAAGCAGCAGCACAGCTCTTCCAGTGCCAAAACAACTCCACCTGCCTCATGAACTTCACATACCATCAGCTGTGTTAGCAGCGGTCTAGGAAACCCTGTTTGGTCACTTCCAGTTCAATGCCCATTGAGCCCAGTGGGATGGAATCAAGCAGGTTGAGCACCCACTCTAAACTTACATGGAGCTCCTCACACAAGGCGCTCAAAACTCCACAGCCAAACACAATTTCAGCACTAAAGCCATTTCCCGCTGCCATGGAAACCAAGTGCTCTGGCACCACATATGTCTGAAAGTGGATATGACACCTAGGGAACTCAGGGCGGTGGTGAATGGCAACTGCCCGAAGCAGCAGCACAGCTCTTCTAGTGCCAAAACAAGTCCACCTGCCTCATGAACTTCACATACAATCAGCTGTGCCAGCAGCGTTCTAGGAAACCCTGTTTGGTCACTTCCGGTCCAATGCCCATTGAGCCCAGTGGGATAGAATCAAGCAGGTTGAGCACCCACACTAAACTAACATGGAGCTCCTCACTCAAGCCGCTCAAAACTCCACAGCCAAACAAAACTTCAGTGCCCAAGCCATTTCCAGCTGCCATGGAAACCAAGTGCTCTGGCAGCACATATGTCTGAAAGTGGATAAGACACCTAGGGAACTCAGGGCGGTGGTGAATGGCAACTGCCCGAAGCAGCAGCACAGCTCTTCCAGTGCCAAAACAACTCCACCTGCCTCATGAACTTCACATACCATCAGCTGTGCTAGCAGCTATCTAGGAAACACTGTTTGGTCACTTCCGGTCCAATGCCCATTGAGTCCAGTGGGATGGAATCAAGCAGGTTGAGCACCCACTCTAAACTTACATGGACCTCCTCACTCAAGTCGCTCAAAACCCGACTGTCAAACACAAGTTCAGCGCCCAAGCCATTTCCCGCTGCCATGTAAACCAAGTGCTCTGGCACCACATATGTCTGGAAGTGGATATGACACCTAGGGAACTCAGGGCGGTGGTCAATGGCAACTGCCCGAAGCAGCAGCACAGCTCTTCCAGTGCCAAAACCACTCCACCTGCCTCATGAACTTCACATAGCATCAGCTGTGCTAGCAGCTATCTAGGAAACCCTGTTTGTTCACTTCCGGTCCAATGCCCATTGAGCCCAGTGGGATGGAATCAAGCAGGTTGAGCACCCACACTAAACTAACATGGAGCTCCTCACTCAAGGCGCTCAAAACTCCACAGCCAAACACAAGTTCAGCGCAAAAGCCATTTCCGGCTGCCATGGAAAGCAAGTGCTCTGGCACCACATATGTCTGAAAGTGGATATGACACCTAGGGAACTCAGGGCGGTGGTGAATGGCAACTGCCAGAAGCAGCAGCACAGCTCTTCCAGTGCCAAAACAATTCCACCTGCCTCATCAGCTTCACATATCATCACGTGTGCTAGCAGCGTTCTAGGAAACACTGTTTGGTCACTTCCGGAACAATGCCCATTGAGCCCAATGGGATGGAATCAAGCAGGTTGAGCACCCACACTAAACTTACATGGATCTCCTCACTGAAGGCGCTCAAAACTCCACAGCCAAACACAAGTTCAGCGCCCAAGCCATTTCCCGCTGCCATGGAAACCAAGTGCTCTGGCACCACATATGTCTGAAAGTGGATATGACACCTAGGGAACTCAGGGCGGTGGTGAATGGCAACTGCCCGAAGCAGCAGCACAGCTCTTCCAGTGCCAAAACAACTCCACCTGCCTCATGAACTTCACATACCATCAGCTGTGCTAGCAGCGTTCTTGGAAACCCTGTTTGGTCACCTCCAGTCCAATGCCCATTGAGCCCAGTGGGATGGAATCAAGCAGGTTGAGCACCCACACTAAACTAACATGGAGCTCCTCACTCAAGGCACTCAAAACTCCACTGCCAAACACAAGTTCAGCGCCCAAGCCATTTCCCGCTGCCATGGAAACCAAGTGCTGTGGCACCACATATGTCTGGAAGTGGATATGACACCTAGGGAACTCAGGGCGGTGGTGAATGGCAACTGCCCGAAGCAGCAGCACAGCTCTTCCAGTGCCAAAACAACTCCACCTGCCTCATGAACTTCACATAGCATCAGCTGTGCTAGCAGCTATCTAGGAAACCCTGTTTGTTCACTTCCGGTCCAATGCCCATTGAGCCCAGTGGGATGGAATCAAGCAGGTTGAGCACCCACACTAAACTAACATGGAGCTCCTCACTCAAGGCGCTCAAAACTCCACAGCCAAACACAAGTTCAGCGCCCAAGCCATTTCCCTCTGCCATGGAAAGCAAGTGCTCTGGCACCACATATGTCTGAAAGTGGATATGACACCTAGGGAACTCAGGGCGGTGGTGAATGGCAAATGCCCGAAGCAGCAGCACAGCTCTTCCAGTGCCAAAACAATTCCACCTGCCTCATCAGCTTAACATACCATCACGTGTGCTAGCAGCGTTCTAGGAAACCCTGTTTGGTCACTTCCGGAACAATGCCCATTGAGCCCAGTGGGATGGAATCAAGCAGGTTCAGCACCCACACTAAACTTACATGGAGCTCCTCACTCAAGCCGCTCAAAACTCCACAGCCAAACACAAGTTCAGCTCCCAAGTATTTCCCGGTGCCATGGAAACCAAGTGCTCTGGCACCACATATGTCTGAAAGTGGATATGACACCAAGGGAACTCAGTGAGGTGGTGAATGGCAACTGCCCGAAGCAGCAGCACAGCTCTTCCAGTGCCAAAACAACTCCACCTGCCTCATGAACTTCACATACCATCAGCTGTGCTAGCAGCGGTCTAGGAAACCCTGTTTGGTCACTTCCTGTCCAATGCCCATTGAGCCCAGTGGGATGGAATCAAGCAGGTTGAGCACCCACACTAAACTTACATGGAGCTCCTCACTGAAGGCGCTCAAAACTCCACAGCCAAACACAAGTTCAGCGCCCAAGCCATTTCCCGCTGCCATGGAAACCAAGTGCTCTGGCACCACATATGTCTGAAAGTGGATATGACACCTAGGGAACTCAGGGCGGTGGTGAATGGCAACTGCCCGAAGCAGCAGCACAGCTCTTCCAGTGCCAAAACAACTCCACCTGCCTCATGAACTTCACATACCATCAGCTGTGCTAGCAGCTATCTAGGAAACCCTGTTTGGTCACTTCTGGTCCAATGCCCATTGAGCCCAGGGGATGGAATGAAGCAGGTTGAGCACCCACACTAAACTAACATGGAGCTCCTCACACAAGGCGCTCAAAACTCCACAGCCAAACACAAGTTCAGCACCAAAGCCATTTCCCGGTGCCATGGAAACCAAGTGCTCTGGCACCACATATGTCTGAAAGTGGATATGACACCTAGGGAACTCAGGGCGGTGGTGAATGGCAACTGCCCGAAGCAGCAGCACAGCTCTTCCACTGCCAAAACAACTCCACCTGCCTCATGAACTTCACATACCATCAGCTGTGCTAGCAGCTATCTAGGAAACCCTGTTTGGTCACATCCGGAACAATGCCCATTGATCCCAGTGGGATGGAATCAAGCAGGTTGAGCACCCACACTAAACTTACATGGACCTCCTCATTCAAGCCGCTCAAAACTCCACAGCCAAACACAAGTTCATCTCAAAAGCCATTTTCCGCTGCCATGGAAACCAAGTGCTCTGGCAGCACATATGTCTGAAAGTTTATATGACATATAGGGAACTCAGGGCGGTGGTCAATGGCAACTGCCCGAAGCAGCAGCACAGCTCTTCCAGTGCCAAAACAACTCCACCTGCCTCATGAACTTCACATACCATCAGCTGTGCTAGCAGCGTTCTAGGAAACCCTGTTTGGTCACTTCCGGAACAATGCCCATTGAGAGCAGCGGGATGGAATCAAGCAGGTTGAGCACCCACACTAAACTAACATGGATCTCCTCACTCAAGCCGTTCAAAACTCCACAGCCAAACACAAGTTCAGCGCCCAAGCCATTTCCCGCTGCCATGGAAACCAAGTGCTCTGGCACCACATATGTCTGAAAGTGGATATGACACCTAGGGAACTCAGTGAGGTGGTGAATGGCAACTGCCCGAAGCAGCAGCACAGCTCTTCCAGTGCCAAAACAACTCCACCTGCCTCATGAACTTCACATAACATCAGCTGTGCCAGCAGCGTTCTAGGAAACCCTGTTTGTTCACTTCTGGTCCAATGCCCATTGAGCCCAGTGGGATGGAATGAAGCTGGTTGAGTACCCACACTAAACTAACATGGAGCTCCTCACTCAAGCCGCTCAAAACTCCACAGCCAAACAAGTTCAGCGCCCAAGCCATTTCCCGCTGCCATGGAAACCAAGTGCTCTGGCACCACATAGGTCTGAAAGTGGATATGACACCTAGGGAACTCAGGGCGGTGGTCAATGGCAAATGCCCGAAGCAGCAGCACAGCTCTTCCAGTGCCAAAACAACTCCACCTGCCTCATGAACTTCACATACCATCAGCTGTGCTAGCAGCTATTTAGGAAACCCTGTTTGGTCACTTCCGGTCCAATGCCCATTGAGCCCAGTGGGATGGAATCAAGCAGGTTGAGCACCCACACTAAACTAACATGGAGCTCCTCACTCAAACCGCTCAAAACTCCACAGCCAAACAAGTTCAGCACCCAAGCCATTTCCCGCTGCCATGGAAAGCAAGTGCTCTGGCACCACATATGTCTGAAAGTGGATATGACACCTAGGGAACTCAGGGCGGTGGTCAATGGCAACTGCCCGAAGCAGCAGCACAGCTCTTCCAGTGGAAAACAACTCCACCTGCCTCATGAACTTCACATACCATCAGCTGTGCTAGCAGCTATATAGGAAACCCTGTTTGTTCACTTCCGGTCCAATGCCCATTGAGCCCAGTGGGATGGAATCAAGCAGGTTGAGCACCCACACTAAACTTACATGGAGCTCCTCACACAAGGCGCTCAAAACTCCACAGCCAAACACAAGTTCAGCGCCCAAGCCATTTCCCGCTGCCATGGAAAGCAAGTGCTCTGGCACATCATATGTCTGAAAGTGGATATGACACCTAGGGAACTCAGGGCGGTGGTCAATGGCAACTGCCCGAAGCAGCAGCACAGCTCTTCCAGTGCCAAAACAACTCCACCTGCCTCATTCATTTCACATACCATCAGCTGTGTTTGCAGCGTTCTAGGAAACCCTGTTTGGTCACTTCCGGTCCAATGCCCATTGAGCCCAGTGGGATGGAATCAAGCAGGTTGAGCACCCACACTAAACTAACATGGAGCTCCCCACTCAAGCCGCAAAAAACTCCACAGCCAAACACAAGTTCAGCGCCCAAGCCATTTCCCGCTGCCATGGAAACCAAGTGGCCATGGAAACCAAGTGCTCTGGCACCACATATGTCTGAAAGTGGATATGACACCTATGGCACTCAGGGCGGTGGTGAATGGCAACTGCCCGAAGCAGCAGCACAGCTCTTCCAGTGCCAAAACAACTCCACCTGCCTCATGAACTTCACATACCATCAGCTGTGCTAGCAGCTATCTAGGAAACCCTGTTTGGTCACTTCTGGTCCAATGCCCATTGAGCCCAGGGGATGGAATGAAGCAGGTTGAGCACCCTCACTAAACTTACATGGAGCTCCTCACACAAGGCGCTCAAACTGCACAGCCAAACACAAGTTCAGCACCAAAGCCATTTCCCGCTGCCATGGAAACCAAGTGCTCTGGCACCACATATGTCTGAAAGTGGATATGACACCTAGGGAACTCAGGGCGGTGGTGAATGGCAACTGCGCGAAGCAGCAGCACAGCTCTTCCAGTGCCAAAACAACTCCACCTGCCTCATGAACGTCACATACCATCAGCTGTGCTAGCAGCTATCTAGGAAACCCTGTTTGGTCACATCCGGAACAATGCCCATTGAGCCCAGTGGGATGGAATCAAGCAGGTTGAGCACCCACACTAAACTTACATGGACCTCCTCATTCAAGCCGTTCAAAACTCCACAGCCAAACACAAGTTCAGCGCCCAAGCCATTTCCCGCTACCATGGAAACCAAGTGCTCTGGCACCACATATGTCTGAAAGTGGATATGACACCTAGGGAACTCAGGGCGGTGGTGAATGGCAACTGCCCGAAGCAGCAGCACAGCTCTTCCAGTGCCAAAACAACTCCACCTGCCTCATGAACTTCACATACCATCAGCTGTGCCAGCAGCGTTCTAGGAAACCCTGTTTGTTCACTTCTGGTCCAATGCCCATTGAGCCCAGTGGGATGGAATGAAGCTGGTTGAGTACCCACACTAAACTAACATGGAGCTCCTCACTCAAGCCGCTCAAAACTCCACAGCCAAACACAAGTTCAGCGCCCAAGCCATTTCCCGCTGCCACGGAAACCAAGTGCTCTGGCACCACATAGGTCTGAAAGTGGATATGACACCTAGGGAACTCAGGGCGGTGGTCAATGGCAAATGCCCGAAGCAGCAGCACAGCTCTTCCAGTGCCAAAACAACTCCACCTGCCTCATGAACTTCACATACCATCAGCTGTGCTGACAGTGTTCTAGGAAACCCTGTTTGGTCAATTCCGGTCCAATGCCCATTGAGCCCAGTGGGATGGAATCAAGCAGGTTGAGCACCCACACTAAACTTACATGGAGCTCCTCACTCAAGGCGCTCAAAACTCCACAAACACAAGTTCAGCACCCAAGCCATTTCCCGCTGCCATGGAAACCAAGTGCTCTGGCACCACATATGTCTGAAAGTGGATATGACACCTAGGGAACTCAGGGCGGTGGTGAATGGCAACTGCCCGAAGCTGCAGCACAGCTCTTCCAGTGGCAAAACAACTCCACCTGCCTCATGAACTTCACATACCATCAGCTGTGCTAGCAGCGTTCTAGGAAACCCTGTTTGGTCACTTCCGGTCCAATGCCCATTGAGCCCAGTTTGATGGAATCAAGCAGGTTGAGCACCCACACTAAACTTACATGGAGCTCCTCACACAAGGCGCTCAAAACTCCACAGCCAAACACAAGTTCAGCGCCCAAGCCATTTCCTGCTGCCATGGAAAGCAAGTGCTCTGGCACCACATATGTCTGAAAGTGGATATGACACCTAGGGAACTCAGGGCGGTGGTGAATGGCAACTGCCCGAAGCAGCAGCACAGCTCTTCCAGTGCCAAAACCACTCCACCTGCCTCATGAACTTCACATACCATCAGCTGTGCTAGCAGCTATTTAGGAAACCCTGTTTGGTCACTTCCGGTCCAATGCCCATTGAGCCCAGTGGGATGGAATCAAGCAGGTTGAGCACCCACACTAAACTAACATGCAGCTCCTCACTCAAACCGCTCAAAACTCCACAGCCAAACACAAGTTCAGCGCCCAAGCCATTTCCCGCTGCCATGGAAACCAAGTGCTCTGGCACCACATATGTCTGAAAGTGGATATGACACCTAGGGAACTCAGGGCGGTGGTGAATGGCAACTGCCCGAAGCAGCAGCACAGCTCTTCCAGTGGCAAAACAACTCCACCTGCCTCATGAACTTCACATACCATCAGCTGTGCTAGCAGCGTTCTAGGAAACCCTGTTTGGTCACTTCCGGTCCAATGCCCATTGAGCCCAGTGGGATGGAATCAAGCAGGTTGAGCACCCACACTAAACTTACATGGAGCTCCTCACACAAGGCGCTCAAAACTCCACAGCCAAACACAAGTTCAGCGCCCAAGCCATTTCCCGCTGCCATGGAAAGCAAGTGCTCTGGCACCACATATGTCTGAAAGTGGATATGACACCTAGGGAACTCAGGGCGGTGGTCAATGGCAACTGCCCGAAGCAGCAGCACAGCTCTTCCAGTGCCAAAACAACTGCAGCTGCCTCATTCATTTCACATACCATCAGCTGTGTTTGCAGCGGTCTAGGAAACCCTGTTTGGTCACCTCCGGTCCAATGCCCATTGAGCCCAGTGGGATGGAATCAAGCAGGTTGAGCACCCACTCTAAACTTACATGGAGCTCCTCAAGGAATTCGCTCAAAACTCCACAGCCAAACAGAGGTTCAGCGCCAAAGCCATTTCCCGCTGCCATGGAAACCAAGTGGCCATGGAAACCAAGTGCTCTGGCACCACATAAGTCTGAAAGTGGATATGACACCTAGGGAACTCAGGGCGGTGGTGAATGGCAACTGCCCGAAGCAGCAGCACAGCTCTTCCAGTGCCAAAACAACTCCACCTGCCTCATGAACTTCACATACCATCAGCTGTGCTAGCAGCTATCTAGGAAACCCTGTTTGGTCACTTCTGGTCCAATGCCCATTGAGCCCAGGGGATGGAATGAAGCAGGTTGAGCACCCTCACTAAACTTACATGGAGCTCCTCACACAAGGCGCTCAAAACTCCACAGCCAAACACAAGTTCAGCACCAAAGCCATTTCCCGCTGCCATGGAAACCAAGTGCTCTGGCACCACATATGTCTGAAAGTGGATATGACACCTAGGGAACTCAGGGCGGTGGTGAATGGCAACTGCCCGAAGCAGCAGCACAGCTCTTCCAGTGCCAAAACCACTCCACCTGCCTCATGAACTTCACATACCATCAGCTGTGCTAGCAGCTATTTAGGAAACCCTGTTTGGTCACTTCCGGTCCAATGCCCATTGAGCCCAGTGGGATGGAATCAAGCAGGTTGAGCACCCACACTAAACTAACATGCAGCTCCTCACTCAAACCGCTCAAAACTCCACAGCCAAACACAAGTTCAGCGCCCAAGCCATTTCCCGCTGCCATGGAAACCAAGTGCTCTGGCACCACATATGTCTGAAAGTGGATATGACACCTAGGGAACTCAGGGCGGTGGTGAATGGCAACTGCCCGAAGCAGCAGCACAGCTCTTCCAGTGGCAAAACAACTCCACCTGCCTCATGAACTTCACATACCATCAGCTGTGCTAGCAGCGTTCTAGGAAACCCTGTTTGGTCACTTCCGGTCCAATGCCCATTGAGCCCAGTGGGATGGAATCAAGCAGGTTGAGCACCCACACTAAACTTACATGGAGCTCCTCACACAAGGCGCTCAAAACTCCACAGCCAAACACAAGTTCAGCGCCCAAGCCATTTCCCGCTGCCATGGAAAGCAAGTGCTCTGGCACCACATATGTCTGAAAGTGGATATGACACCTAGGGAACTCAGGGCGGTGGTCAATGGCAACTGCCCGAAGCAGCAGCACAGCTCTTCCAGTGCCAAAACAACTGCAGCTGCCTCATTCATTTCACATACCATCAGCTGTGTTTGCAGCGGTCTAGGAAACCCTGTTTGGTCACCTCCGGTCCAATGCCCATTGAGCCCAGTGGGATGGAATCAAGCAGGTTGAGCACCCACACTAAACTAACATGGAGCTCCCCACTCAAGCCGCAAAAAACTCCACAGCCAAACACAAGTTCAGCGCCCAAGCCATTTCCCGCTGCCATGGAAACCAAGTGGCCATGGAAACCAAGTGCTCTGGCACAACATATGTCTGAAAGTGGATATGACACCTACGGAACTCAGGGCGGTGGTCAATGGCAAATGCCCGAAGCAGCAGCACAGCTCTTCCAGTGCCAAAACAACTCCACCTGCCTCATGAACTTCACATACCATCAGCTGTGCTAGCAGCTATCTAGGAAACCCTGTTTGGTCACTTCTGGTCCAATGCCCATTGAGCCCAGGGGATGGAATGAAGCAGGTTGAGCACCCACACTAAACTTACATGGAGCTCCTCACACAAGGCGCTCAAAACTCCACAGCCAAACACAAGTTCAGCACCAAAGCCATTTCCCGCTGCCATGGAAACCAAGTGCTCTGGCACCACATATGTCTGAAAGTGGATATGACACCTAGGGAACTCAGGGCGGTGGTGAATGGCAACTGCCCGAAGCAGCAGCACAGCTCTTCCAGTGCCAAAACAACTCCACCTGCCTCATGAACTTCACATACTATCAGCTGTGCTAGCAGCTATCTAGGAAACCCTGTTTGGTCACATCCGGAACAATGCCCATTGAGCCCAGTGGGATGGAATCAAACAGGTTGAACACCCACACTAAACTTACATGGACCTCCTCATTCAAGCCGCTCAAAACTCCACAGCCAAACACAAGTTCATCTCAAAAGCCATTTTCCGCTGCCATGGAAACCAAGTGCTCTGGCAGCACATATGTCTGAAAGTTTATATGACATATAGGGAACTCAGGGCGGTGGTCAATGGCAACTGCCCGAAGCAGCAGCACAGCTCTTCCAGTGCGAAAACAACTCCACCTGCCTCATGAACTTCACATACCATCAGCTGTGCTAGCAGCGTTCTAGGAAACCCTGTTTGGTCACTTCCGGAACAATGCCCATTGAGAGCAGTGGGATGGAATCAAGCAGGCTGAGCACCCACACTAAACTAACATGGATCTCCTCACTCAAGCCGTTCAAAACTCCACAGCCAAACACAAGTTCAGCGCCCAAGCCATTTCCCGCTGCCACGGAAACCAAGTGCTCTGGCACCACATAGGTCTGAAAGTGGCTATGACACCTAGGGAACTCAGGGCGGTGGTCAATGGCAAATGCCCGAAGCAGCAGCACAGCTCTTCCAGTGCCAAAACAACTCCACCTGCCTCATGAACTTCACATACCATCAGCTGTGCTAACAGCGTTCCAGGAAACCCTGTTTGGTCACTTCCGGTCCAATGCCCATTGAGCCCAGTGGGATGGAATCAAGCAGGTTGAGCACCCACACTAAACTTACATGGAGCTCCCCACTCAAGGCGCCCAAAACTCCACAGCCAAACACAAGTTCAGCGCCCAAGCCATTTCCCGCTGCCATGGAAAGCAAGTGCTCTGGCACCACATATGTCTGAAAGTGGATATGACACCTAGGGAACTCAGGGCGGTGGTGAATGGCAACTGCCCGAAGCAGCAGCACAGCTCTTCCAGTGCCAAAACAACTGCAGCTGCCTCATTCATTTCACATACCATCAGCTGTGTTTGCAGCGTTCTAGGAAACCCTGTTTGGTCACTTCCGGTCCAATGCCCATTGAGCCCAGTGGGATGGAATCAAGCAGGTTGAGCACCCACACTAAACTAACATGGAGCTCCCCACTCAAGCCGCAAAAAACTCCACAGCCAAACACAAGTTCAGCGCCCAAGCCATTTCCCGCTGCCATGGAAACCAAGTGGCCATGGAAACCAAGTGCTCTGGCACCACATATGTCTGAAAGTGGATATGACACCTAGGGCACTCAGGGCGGTGGTGAATGGCAACTGCCCGAAGCAGCAGCACAGCTCTTCCAGTGCCAAAACAACTCCACCTGCCTCATGAACTTCACATACCATCAGCTGTGCCAGCAGCGTTCTAGGAAACCCTGTTTGTTCACTTCTGGTCCAATGCCCATTGAGCCCAGTGGGATGGAATGAAGCTGGTTGAGTACCCACACTAAACTAACATGGAGCTCCTCACTCAAGCCGCTCAAAACTCCACAGCCAAACACAAGTTCAGCGCCCAAGCCATTTCCCGCTGCCACGGAAACCAAGTGCTCTGGCACCACATAGGTCTGAAAGTGGATATGACACCTAGTGAACTCAGGGCGGTGGTCAATGGCAAATGCCCGAAGCAGCAGCACAGCTCTTCCAGTGCCAAAACAACTCCACCTGCCTCATGAACTTCACATACCATCAGCTGTGCTAGCAGCGGTCTAGGAAACCCTGTTTGGTCAATTCCGGTCCAATGCCCATTGAGCCCAGTGGGATGGAATCAAGCAGGTTGAGCACCCACACTAAAGTTACATGGAGCTCCTCACTCAAGGCGCCCAAAACTCCACAGCCAAACACAAGTTCAGCGCCCAAGCCATTTCCCGATGCCATGGAAAGCAAGTGCTCTGGCACCACATATGTCTGAAAGTGGATATGACAACTAGGGAACTCAGGGCGGTGGTCAATGGCAACTGCCCGAAGCAGCAGCACAGCTCTTCCAGTGCCAAAACCACTCCACCTGCCTCATGAACTTCACATACCATCACCTGTGCTAGCAGCTATTTAGGAAACCCTGTTTGGTCACTTCCGGTCCAATGCCCATTGAGCCCAGTGGGATGGAATCAAGCAGGTTGAGCACCCACACTAAACTTACATGGAGCTCCTCACTCAAACCGCTCAAAACTCCACAAACACAAGTTCAGCACCCAAGCCATTTCCCGCTGCCATGGAAACCAAGTGCTCTGGCACCACATATGTCTGAAAGTGGATATGACACCTAGGGAACTCAGGGCGGTGGTGAATGGCAACTGCCCGAAGCAGCAGCACAGCTCTTCCAGTGGAAAACAACTCCACCTGCCTCATGAACTTCACATACCATCAGCTGTGCTAGCAGCTATATAGGAAACCCTGTTTGGTCACTTCCGGTCCAATGCCCATTGAGCCCAGTGGGATGGAATCAAGCAGGTTCAGCACCCACACTAAACTAACATGGAGCTCCTCACTCAAACCGCTCAAAACTCCACAGCCAAACACAAGTTCAGCGCCCAAGCCATTTCCCGCTGCCATGGAAACCAAGTGCTCTGGCACCACATATGTCTGAAAGTGGATATGACACCTAAGGAACTCAGGGCGGTGGTGAATGGCAACTGCCCGAAGCAGCAGCACAGCTCTTCCAGTGCCAAAACAACTCCACCTCAGTAATCAACTTCACATACCATCAGCTGTGCTAGCAACGTTGTAGGAAACCCTGTTTGGTCACTTCCGGTCCAATGCCCATTGAGCCCAGTGGGATGGAATCAAGCAGGTTGAGCACCCACACTAAACTAACATGGAGCTCCTCACTCAAGCCGCTCAAAACTCCACAGCCAATTACAAATTCAGCGCAAACGCCATTTCCCACTGCCACAGAGACCAAGTGCTCTGGCACCACATATGTCTGAAAGTGGATATGACACCTAGGGAACTCAGGGCGGTGGTGAATGGCAACTGCCCGAAGCTGCAGCACAGCTCTTCCAGTGCCAAAACAACTCCACCTGCCTCATGAACTTCACATACCATCAGCTGTGCTAGCAGCGTTCTAGGAAACCCTGTTTGGTCACTTCCGGTCCAATGCCCATTGAGCCCAGTGGGATAGAATCAAGCAGGTTGAGCACCCACACTAAACTTACATGGAGCTCCTCACACAAGGCGCTCAAAACTCCACAGCCAAACACAAGTTCAGCGCCCAAGCCATTTCCCGCTGCCATGGAAAGCAAGTGCTCTGGCACCACATATGTCTGAAAGTGGATATGACAACTAGGGAACTCAGGGCGGTGGTCAATGGCAACTGCCCGAAGCAGCAGCACAGCTCTTCCAGTGCCAAAACCACTCCACCTGCCTCATGAACTTCACATACCATCAGCTGTGCTAGCAGCTATTTAGGAAACCCTGTTTGGTCACTTCCGGTCCAATGCCCATTGAGCCCAGTGGGATGGAATCAAGCAGGTTGAGCACCCACACTAAACTTACATGGAGCTCCTCACACAAGGCGCTCAAAACTCCACAGCCAAACAAAAGTTCAGCGCCCAAGCCATTTCCCGCTGCCATGGAAAGCAAGTGCTCTGGCACCACATATGTCTGAAAGTGGATATGACACCTAGGGAACTCAGGGCGGTGGTCAATGGCAACTGCCCGAAGCAGCAGCACAGCTCTTCCAGTGCCAAAACAACTCCACCTGCCTCATCAACTTCACATACCATCAGCTGTGTTTGCAGCGTTCTAGGAAACCCTGTTTGGTCACTTCCGGTCCAATGCCCATTGAGCCCAGTGGGATGGAATCAAGCAGGTTGAGCACCCACACTAAACTAACATGGAGCTCCCCACTCAAGCCGCAAAAAACTCCACAGCCAAACACAAGTTCAGCGCCCAAGCCATTTCCCGCTGCCATGGAAACCAAGTGGCCATGGAAACCAAGTGCTCTGGCACCACATATGTCTGAAAGTGGATATGACACCTATGGCACTCAGGGCGGTGGTGAATGGCAACTGCCCGAAGCAGCAGCACAGCTCTTCCAGTGCCAAAACAACTCCACCTGCCTCATGAACTTCACATACCATCAGCTGTGCTAGCAGCTATCTAGGAAACCCTGTTTGGTCACTTCTGGTCCAATGCCCATTGAGCCCAGGGGATGGAATGAAGCAGGTTGAGCACCCTCACTAAACTTACATGGAGCTCCTCACACAAGGCGCTCAAACTCCACAGCCAAACACAAGTTCAGCACCAAAGCCATTTCCCGCTGCCATGGAAACCAAGTGCTCTGGCACCACATATGTCTGAAAGTGGATATGACACCTAGGGAACTCAGGGCGGTGGTGAATGGCAACTGCGCGAAGCAGCAGCACAGCTCTTCCAGTGCCAAAACAACTCCACCTGCCTCATCAACTTTACATACCATCAGCTGTGCTAGCAGCTATCTAGGAAACCCTGTTTGGTCACATCCGGAACAATGCCCATTGAGCCCAGTGGGATGGAATCAAGCAGGTTGAGCACCCACACTAAACTTACATGGACCTCCTCATTCAAGCCGTTCAAAACTCCACAGCCAAACACAAGTTCAGCGCCCAAGCCATTTCCCGCTGCCATGGAAACCAAGTGCTCTGGCACCACATATGTCTGAAAGTGGATATGACACCTAGGGAACTCAGGGCGGTGGTGAATGGCAACTGCCCGAAGCAGCAGCACAGCTCTTCCAGTGCCAAAACAACTCCACCTGCCTCATGAACTTCACATACCATCAGCTGTGCCAGCAGCGTTCTAGGAAACCCTGTTTGTTCACTTCTGGTCCAATGCCCATTGAGCCCAGTGGGATGGAATGAAGCTGGTTGAGTACCCACACTAAACTAACATGGAGCTCCTCACTCAAGCCGCTCAAAACTCCACAGCCAAACACAAGTTCAGCGCCCAAGCCATTTCCCGCTGCCACGGAAACCAAGTGCTCTGGCACCACATAGGTCTGAAAGTGGATATGACACCTAGTGAACTCAGGGCGGTGGTCAATGGCAAATGCCCGAAGCAGCAGCACAGCTCTTCCAGTGCCAAAACAACTCCACCTGCCTCATGAACTTCACATACCATCAGCTGTGCTGACAGTGTTCTAGGAAACCCTGTTTGGTCAATTCCGGTCCAATGCCCATTGAGCCCAGTGGGATGGAATCAAGCAGGTTGAGCACCCACACTAAACTTACATGGAGCTCCTCACTCAAGGCGCTCAAAACTCCACAAACACAAGTTCAGCACCCAAGCCATTTCCCGCTGCCATGGAAACCAAGTGCTCTGGCACCACATATGTCTGAAAGTGGATATGACACCTAGGGAACTCAGGGCGGTGGTGAATGGCAACTGCCCGAAGCAGCAGCACAGCTCTTCCAGTGGAAAACAACTCCACCTGCCTCATGAACTTCACATACCATCAGCTGTGCTAGCAGCTATATAGGAAACCCTGTTTGGTCACTTCCGGTCCAATGCCCATTGAGCCCAGTGGGATGGAATCAAGCAGGTTGAGCACCCACACTAAACTAACATGCAGCTCCTCACTCAAACCGCTCAAAACTCCACAGCCAAACACAAGTTCAGCGCCCAAGCCATTTCCCGCTGCCATGGAAACCAAGTGCTCTGGCACCACATATGTCTGAAAGTGGATATGACACCTAGGGAACTCAGGGCGGTGGTGAATGGCAACTGCCCGAAGCAGCAGCACAGCTCTTCCAGTGGAAAACAACTCCACCTGCCTCATGAACTTCACATACCATCAGCTGTGCTAGCAGCTATATAGGAAACCCTGTTTGGTCACTTCCGGTCCAATGCCCATTGAGCCCAGTGGGATGGAATCAAGCAGGTTGAGCACCCACACTAAACTAACATGGAGCTCCTCACTCAAGCCGCTCAAAACTCCACAGCCAATTACAAATTCAGCGCAAACGCCATTTCCCACTGCCACAGAGACCAAGTGCTCTGGCACCACATATGTCTGAAAGTGGATATGACACCTAGGGAACTCAGGGCGGTGGTGAATGGCAACTGCCCGAAGCTGCAGCACAGCTCTTCCAGTGGCAAAACAACTCCACCTGCCTCATGAACTTCACATACCATCAGCTGTGCTAGCAGCGTTCTAGGAAACCCTGTTTGGTCACTTCCGGTCCAATGCCCATTGAGCCCAGTTTGATGGAATCAAGCAGGTTGAGCACCCACACTAAACTTACATGGAGCTCCTCACACAAGGCGCTCAAAACTCCACAGCCAAACACAAGTTCAGCGCCCAAGCCATTTCCTGCTGCCATGGAAAGCAAGTGCTCTGGCACCACATATGTCTGAAAGTGGATATGACACCTAGGGAACTCAGGGCGGTGGTGAATGGCAACTGCCCGAAGCAGCAGCACAGCTCTTCCAGTGCCAAAACCACTCCACCTGCCTCATGAACTTCACATACCATCAGCTGTGCTAGCAGCTATTTAGGAAACCCTGTTTGGTCACTTCCGGTCCAATGCCCATTGAGCCCAGTGGGATGGAATCAAGCAGGTTGAGCACCCACACTAAACTAACATGCAGCTCCTCACTCAAACCGCTCAAAACTCCACAGCCAAACACAAGTTCAGCGCCCAAGCCATTTCCCGCTGCCATGGAAACCAAGTGCTCTGGCACCACATATGTCTGAAAGTGGATATGACACCTAGGGAACTCAGGGCGGTGGTGAATGGCAACTGCCCGAAGCAGCAGCACAGCTCTTCCAGTGGCAAAACAACTCCACCTGCCTCATGAACTTCACATACCATCAGCTGTGCTAGCAGCGTTCTAGGAAACCCTGTTTGGTCACTTCCGGTCCAATGCCCATTGAGCCCAGTGGGATGGAATCAAGCAGGTTGAGCACCCACACTAAACTTACATGGAGCTCCTCACACAAGGCGCTCAAAACTCCACAGCCAAACACAAGTTCAGCGCCCAAGCCATTTCCCGCTGCCATGGAAAGCAAGTGCTCTGGCACCACATATGTCTGAAAGTGGATATGACACCTAGGGAACTCAGGGCGGTGGTCAATGGCAACTGCCCGAAGCAGCAGCACAGCTCTTCCAGTGCCAAAACAACTGCAGCTGCCTCATTCATTTCACATACCATCAGCTGTGTTTGCAGCGGTCTAGGAAACCCTGTTTGGTCACCTCCGGTCCAATGCCCATTGAGCCCAGTGGGATGGAATCAAGCAGGTTGAGCACCCACTCTAAACTTACATGGAGCTCCTCAAGGAATTCGCTCAAAACTCCACAGCCAAACAGAGGTTCAGCGCCAAAGCCATTTCCCGCTGCCATGGAAACCAAGTGCTCTGGCACCACATATGTCTGAAAGTGGATATGACACCTAGGGAACTCAGGGCGGTGGTGAATGGCAACTGCCCGAAGCAGCAGCACAGCTCTTCCAGTGCCAAAACAACTCCAGCTGCCTCATGAACTTCACATACCATCAGCTGTGCTAGCAACTATATAGGAAACCCTGTTTGGTCACTTCCGGTCCAATGCCCATTGAGCCCAGTGGGATGGAATCAAGCAGGTTGAGCACCCACAGTAAACTAACATGGAGCTCCCCACTCAAGCCGCAAAAAACTCCACAGCCAAACACAAGTTCAGCGCCCAAGCCATTTCCCGCTGCCATGGAAACCAAGTGGCCATGGAAACCAAGTGCTCTGGCACCACATAAGTCTGAAAGTGGATATGACACCTAGGGAACTCAGGGCGGTGGTGAATGGCAACTGCCCGAAGCAGCAGCACAGCTCTTCCAGTGCCAAAACAACTCCACCTGCCTCATGAACTTCACATACCATCAGCTGTGCTAGCAGCTATCTAGGAAACCCTGTTTGGTCACTTCTGGTCCAATGCCCAATGAGCCCAGGGGATGGAATGAAGCAGGTTGAGCACCCTCACTAAACTTACATGGAGCTCCTCACACAAGGCGCTCAAAACTCCACAGCCAAACACAAGTTCAGCACCAAAGCCATTTCCCGCTGCCATGGAAACCAAGTGCTCTGGCACCACATATGTCTGAAAGTGGATATGACACCTAGGGAACTCAGGGCGGTGGTGAATGGCAACTGCCCGAAGCAGCAGCACAGCTCTTCCAGTGCCAAAACAACTCCACCTGCCTCATGAACTTCACATACCATCAGCTGTGCCAGCAGCGTTCTAGGAAACCCTGTTTGTTCACTTCTGGTCCAATGCCCATTGAGCCCAGTGGGATGGAATGAAGCTGGTTGAGTACCCACACTAAACTAACATGGAGCTCCTCACTCAAGCCGCTCAAAACTCCACAGCCAAACACAAGTTCAGCGCCCAAGCCATTTCCCGCTGCCACGGAAACCAAGTGCTCTGGCACCACATAGGTCTGAAAGTGGATATGACACCTAGGGAACTCAGGGCGGTGGTCAATGGCAAATGCCCGAAGCTGCAGCACAGCTCTTCCAGTGCCAAAACAACTCCACCTGCCTCATGAACTTCACATACCATCAGCTGTGCTAACAGTGTTCTAGGAAACCCTGTTTGGTCACTTCCGGTCCAATGCCCATTGAGCCCAGTGGGATGGAATCAAGCAGGTTGAGCACCCACACTAAACTTACATGGAGCTCCTCACTCAAGGCGCCCAAAACTCCACAGCCAAACACAAGTTCAGCGCCCAAGCCATTTCCGGCTGACATGGAAAGCAAGTGCTCTGGCACCACATATGTCTGAAAGTGGATATGACACCTAGGGAACTCAGGGCGGTGGTCAATGGCAACTGCCCGAAGCAGCAGCACAGCTCTTCCAGTGCCAAAACAACTCCACCTGCCTCATCAACTTCACATACCATCAGCTGTGTTTGCAGCGTTCTAGGAAACCCTGTTTGGTCACTTCCGGTCCAATGCCCATTGAGCCCAGTGGGATGGAATCAAGCAGGTTGAGCACCCACACTAAACTAACATGGAGCTCCCCACTCAAGCCGCAAAAAACTCCACAGCCAAACACAAGTTCAGCGCCCAAGCCATTTCCCGCTGCCATGGAAACCAAGTGGCCATGGAAACCAAGTGCTCTGGCACCACATATGTCTGAAAGTGGATATGACACCTAGGGCACTCAGGGCGGTGGTGAATGGCAACTGCCCGAAGCAGCAGCACAGCTCTTCCAGTGCCAAAACCACTCCACCTGCCTCATGAACTTCACATACCATCAGCTGTGCTAGCAGCTATTTAGGAAACCCTGTTTGGTCACTTCCGGTCCAATGCCCATTGAGCCCAGTGGGATAGAATCAAGCAGGTTGAGCACACACACTAAACTTACATGGAGCTCCTCACTCAAACCGCTCAAAACTCCACAAACACAAGTTCAGCACCCAAGCCATTTCCCGCTGCCATGGAAAGCAAGTGCTCTGGCACCACATAGGTCTGAAAGTGGATATGACACCTAGGGAACTCAGGGCGGTGGTGAATGGCAACTGCCCGAAGCAGCAGCACAGCTCTTCCAGTGGAAAACAACTCCACCTGCCTCATGAACTTCACATACCATCAGCTGTGCTAGCAGCTATATAGGAAACCCTGTTTGGTCACTTCCGGTCCAATGCCCATTGAGCCCAGTGGGATGGAATCAAGCAGGTTGAGCACCCACACTAAACTAACATGCAGCTCCTCACTCAAACCGCTCAAAACTCCACAGCCAAACACATGTTCAGCGCCCAAGCCTATCCCGCTGCCATGGAAACCAAGTGCTCTGGCACCACATATGTCTGAAAGTGGATATGACACCTACGGAACTCAGGGCGGTGGTGAATGGCAACTGCCCGAAGCAGCAGCACAGCTCTTCCAGTGCCAAAACAACTCCACCTCAGTAATCAACTTCACCTATCATCAGCTGTGCTAGCAACGTTGTAGGAAACCCTGTTTGGTCACTTCCGGTCCAATGCCCATTGAGCCCAGTGGGATGGAATCAAGCAGGTTGAGCACCCACACTAAACTAACATGGAGATCCTCACTCAAGCCGCTCAAAACTCCACAGCCAATTACAAATTCAGCGCAAACGCCATTTCCCACTGCCACAGAGACCAAGTGCTCTGGCACCACATATGTCTGAAAGTGGATATGACACCTAGGGAACTCAGGGCGGTGGTGAATGGCAACTGCTCGAAGCTGCAGCACAGCTCTTCCAGTGGCAAAACAACTCCACCTGCCTCATGAACTTCACATACCATCAGCTGTGCTAGCAGCGTTCTAGGAAACCCTGTTTGGTCACTTCCGGTCCAATGCCCATTGAGCCCAGTGGGATGGAATCAAGCAGGTTGAGCACCCACACTAAACTTACATGGAGCTCCTCACTCAAGGCGCTCAAAACTCCACAGCCAAACACAAGTTCAGCGCCCAAGCCATTTCCGGCTGCCATGGAAAGCAAGTGCTCTGGCACCACATATGTCTGAAAGTGGATATGACAACTAGGGAACTCAGGGCGGTGGTCAATGGCAACTGCCCAAAGCAGCAGCACAGCTCTTCCAGTGCCAAAACCACTCCACCTGCCTCATGAACTTCACATACCATCAGCTGTGCTAGCAGCTATTTAGGAAACCCTGTTTGGTCACTTCCGGTCCAATGCCCATTGAGCCCAGTGGGATGGAATCAAGCAGGTTGAGCACCCACACTAAACTTACATGGAGCTCCTCACTCAAACCGCTCAAAACTCCACAAACACAAGTTCAGCACCCAAGCCATTTCCCGCTGCCATGGAAAGCAAGTGCTCTGGCACCACATAGGTCTGAAAGTGGATATGACACCTAGGGAACTCAGGGCGGTGGTGAATGGCAACTGCCCGAAGCAGCAGCACAGCTCTTCCAGTGGAAAACAACTCCACCTGCCTCATGAACTTCACATACCATCAGCTGTGCTAGCAGCTATATAGGAAACCCTGTTTGGTCACTTCCGGTCCAATGCCCATTGAGCCCAGTGGGATGGAATCAAGCAGGTTGAGCACCCACACTAAACTAACATGCAGCTCCTCACTCAAACCGCTCAAAACTCCACAGCCAAACACATGTTCAGCGCCCAAGCCTATCCCGCTGCCATGGAAACCAAGTGCTCTGGCACCACATATGTCTGAAAGTGGATATGACACCTACGGAACTCAGGGCGGTGGTGAATGGCAACTGCCCGAAGCAGCAGCACAGCTCTTCCAGTGCCAAAACAACTCCACCTCAGTAATCAACTTCACCTATCATCAGCTGTGCTAGCAACGTTGTAGGAAACCCTGTTTGGTCACTTCCGGTCCAATGCCCATTGAGCCCAGTGGGATGGAATCAAGCAGGTTGAGCACCCACACTAAACTAACATGGAGATCCTCACTCAAGCCGCTCAAAACTCCACAGCCAATTACAAATTCAGCGCAAACGCCATTTCCCACTGCCACAGAGACCAAGTGCTCTGGCACCACATATGTCTGAAAGTGGATATGACACCTAGGGAACTCAGGGCGGTGGTGAATGGCAACTGCTCGAAGCTGCAGCACAGCTCTTCCAGTGGCAAAACAACTCCACCTGCCTCATGAACTTCACATACCATCAGCTGTGCTAGCAGCGTTCTAGGAAACCCTGTTTGGTCACTTCCGGTCCAATGCCCATTGAGCCCAGTGGGATGGAATCAAGCAGGTTGAGCACCCACACTAAACTTACATGGAGCTCCTCACTCAAGGCGCTCAAAACTCCACAGCCAAACACAAGTTCAGCGCCCAAGCCATTTCCGGCTGCCATGGAAAGCAAGTGCTCTGGCACCACATATGTCTGAAAGTGGATATGACAACTAGGGAACTCAGGGCGGTGGTGAATGGCAACTGCCCGAAGCAGCAGCACAGCTCTTCCAGTGCCAAAACCACTCCACCTGCCTCATGAACTTCACATACCATCAGCTGTGCTAGCAGCTATTTAGGAAACCCTGTTTGGTCACTTCCGGTCCAATGCCCATTGAGCCCAGTGGGATGGAATCAAGCAGGTTGAGCACCCACACTAAACTTACATGGAGCTCCTCACTCAAACCGCTCAAAACTCCACAAACACAAGTTCAGCACCCAAGCCATTTCCCGCTGCCATGGAAACCAAGTGCTCTGGCACCACATATGTCTGAAAGTGGATATGACACCTAGGGAACTCAGGGCGGTGGTGAATGGCAACTGCCCTAAGCAGCAGCACAGCTCTTCCAGTGGAAAACAACTCCACCTGCCTCATGAACTTCACATACCATCAGCTGTGCTAGCAGCTATCTAGGAAACCCTGTTTGGTCACTTCCGGTCCAATGCCCATTGAGCCCAGTGGGATGGAATCAAGCAGGTTGAGCACCCACACTAAACTAACATGCAGCTCCTCACTCAAACCGTTCAAAACTCCACAGCCAAACACAAGTTCAGCGCCCAAGCCATTTCCCGCTGCCATGGAAAGCAAGTGCTCTGGCACCACATATGTCTGAAAGTGGATATGACACCTAGGGAACTCAGGGCGGTGGTGAATGGCAACTGCCCGAAGCAGCAGCACAGCTCTTCCAGTGGCAAAACAACTCCACCTGCCTCATGAACTTCACATACCATCAGCTGTGCTAGCAGCGTTCTAGGAAACCCTGTTTGGTCACTTCCGGTCCAATGCCCATTGAGCCCAGTGGGATGGAATCAAGCAGGTTGAGCACCCACACTAAACTTACATGGAGCTCCTCACACAAGGCGCTCAAAACTCCACAGCCAAACACAAGTTCAGCGCCCAAGCCATTTCCCGCTGCCATGGAAAGCAAGTGCTCTGGCACCACATATGTCTGAAAGTGGATATGACACCTAGGGAACTCAGGGCGGTGGTCAATGGCAACTGCCCGAAGCAGCAGCACAGCTCTTCCAGTGCCAAAACAACTGCAGCTGCCTCATTCATTTCACATACCATCAGCTGTGTTTGCAGCGGTCTAGGAAACCCTGTTTGGTCACATCCGGAACAATGCCCATTGAGCCCAGGGGATGGAATCAAGCAGGTTGAGCACCCACTCTAAACTTACATGGAGCTCCTCAAGGAATTCGCTCAAAACTCCACAGCCAAACAGAGGTTCAGCGCCAAAGCCATTTCCCACTGCCATGGAAACCAAGTGCTCTGGCACCACATATGTCTGAAAGTGGATATGACACCTAGGGAACTCAGGGCGGTGGTGAATGGCAACTGCCCGAAGCAGCAGCACAGCTCTTCCAGTGCCAAAACAACTCCAGCTGCCTCATGAACTTCACATACCATCAGCTGTGCTAGCAGCGTTCTAGGAAACCCTGTTTGGTCACTTCCGGTCCAATGCCCATTGAGCCCAGTGGGATGGAATCAAGCAGGTTGATCACCCACACTAAACTAACATGGAGCTCCTCACTCAAGGAGCTCAAAACTCCACAGCCCAAGACAAGTTCAGCGCCCTAGCCATTTCCTGCTGCCATGGAAAGCAAGTGCTGTGGCACCACATATGTCTGAAAGTGGATATGACACCTAGGGAACTCAGGGCGGTGGTGAATGGCAACTGCCCGAAGCAGCAGCACAGCTCTTCCAGTGCCAAAACAACTCCACCTGCCTCATGAACTTCACATACCATCAGCTGTGCTAGCAGCTATCTAGGAAACCCTGTTTGGTCACTTCTGGTCCAATGCCCATTGAGCCCAGGGGATGGAATGAAGCAGGTTGAGCACCCTCACTAAACTTACATGGAGCTCCTCACACAAGGCGCTCAAAACTCCACAGCCAAACACAAGTTCAGCACCAAAGCCATTTCCCGCTGCCATGGAAACCAAGTGCTCTGGCACCACATATGTCTGAAAGTGGATATGACACCTAGGGAACTCAGGGCGGTGGTCAATGGCAACTGCCCGAAGCAGCAGCACAGCTCTTCCAGTGCCAAAACAACTCCACCTGCCTCATGAACTTCACATACCATCAGCTGTGCTAGCAGCTATCTAGGAAACCCTGTTTGGTCACATCCGGAACAATGCCCATTGAGCCCAGTGGGATGGAATCAAGCAGGTTGAGCACCCACACTAAACTTACATGGAGCTCCTCACACAAGGCGCTCAAAACTCCACAGCCAAACACAAGTTCATCTCAAAAGACATTTTCCGCTGCCATGGAAACCAAGTGCTCTGGCACCACATATGTCTGGAAGTGGATATGACACCTAGGGAACTCAGTGAGGTGGTGAATGGCAACTGCCCGAAGCAGCAGCACAGCTCTTCCAGTGCCAAAACAACTCCACCTGCCTCATGAACTTCACATACCATCAGCTGTGCTAACAGTGTTCTAGGAAACCCTGTTTGGTCACTTCCGGTCCAATGCCCATTGAGCCCAGTGGGATGGAATCAAGCAGGTTGAGCACCCACACTAAACTTACATGGAGCTCCTCACTCAAGGCGCCCAAAACTCCACAGCCAAACACAAGTTCAGCGCCCAAGCCATTTCCGGCTGCCATGGAAAGCAAGTGCTCTGGCACCACATATGTCTGAAAGTGGATATGACAACTAGGGAACTCAGGTCGGTGGTCAATGGCAACTGCCCGAAGCAGCAGCACAGCTCTTCCAGTGCCAAAACAACTCCACCTGCCTCATGAACTTCACATACCATCAGCTGTGCTAGCAGCTATCTAGGAAACCCTGTTTGGTCACTTCCGGTCCAATGCCCATTGAGCCCAGTGGGATGGAATCAAGCAGGTTGAGCACCCACACTAAACTAACATGCAGCTCCTCACTCAAACCGCTCAAAACTCCACAAACACAAGTTCAGCACCCAAGCCATTTCCCGCTGCCATGGAAACCAAGTGCTCTGGCACCACATATGTCTGAAAGTGGATATGACACCTAGGGAACTCAGGGCGGTGGTGAATGGCAACTGCCCGAAGCAGCAGCACAGCTCTTCCAGTGGAAAACAACTCCACCTGCCTCATGAACTTCACATACCATCAGCTGTGCTAGCAGCTATATAGGAAACCCTGTTTGGTCACTTCCGGTCCAATGCCCATTGAGCCCAGTGGGATGGAATCAAGCAGGTTGAGCACCCACACTAAACTAACATGCAGCTCCTCACTCAAACCGCTCAAAACTCCACAGCCAAACACAAGTTCAGCGCCCAAGCCATTTCCCGCTGCCATGGAAACCAAGTGCTCTGGCACCACATATGTCTGAAAGTGGATATGACACCTAGGGAACTCAGGGCGGTGGTAAATGGCAACTGCCCGAAGCAGCAGCACAGCTCTTCCAGTGCCAAAACAACTCCACCTCAGTAATCAACTTCACCTATCATCAGCTGTGCTAGCAACGTTGTAGGAAACCCTGTTTGGTCACTTCCGGTCCAATGCCCATTGAGCCCAGTGGGATGGAATCAAGCAGGTTGAGCACCAACACTAAACTAACATGGAGCTCCTCACTCAAGCCGCTCAAAACTCCACAGCCAATTACAAATTCAGCGCAAACGCCATTTCCCACTGCCACAGAGACCAAGTGCTCTGGCACCACATATGTCTGAAAGTGGATATGACACCTAGGGAACTCAGGGCGGTGGTGAATGGCAACTGCCCGAAGCTGCAGCACAGCTCTTCCAGTGGCAAAACAACTCCACCTGCCTCATGAACTTCACATACCATCAGCTGTGCTAGCAGCGTTCTAGGAAACCCTGTTTGGTCACATCCGGAACAATGCCCATTGAGCCCAGGGGATGGAATCAAGCAGGTTGAGCACCCACACTAAACTAACCGGAGTTCCTCACTCAAGCCGCTCAAAACTCCACAGCCAAACACAAGTTCAGCGCCCAAGCCATTTCCCGCTACCATGGAAACCAGTGCTCTGGTAGTATATATGTCTGGAAGTGGATATGACACCTAGGGAGCTCAGGGCGGTGGTCAATGGCAACTGCCCGAAGCAGCAGCACAGACAGCTCTTCCAGTGCCAAAACAACTCCACCTGCCTCATGAACTTCACATACCATCAGCTGTGCTAGCAGCTATCTAGGAAACCCTGTTTGGTCACTTCCGGTCCAAAGCCCATTGAGCCCAGTGGGATGGAATCAAGCAGGTTGAGCACCCACACTAAACTTACATGGAGCTCCTCACTCAAGGCGCTCAAAACTCCACAGCCAAACACAAGTTCAGCGCAAACGCCATTTCCCACTGCCATGGAAAGCAAGTGCTCTGGCACCACATATGTCTGGAAGTGGATATGACACCTAGGGAACTCACGGCTGTGGTGAATGGCAACTGCACTAAGCAGCAGCACAGCTCTTCCAGTGCCAAAACAACTCCACCTGCCTCATGAACGTCACATACCATCAGCTGTGCTAGCAGCTATCTAGGAAACCCTGTTTGGTTACTTCCGGTCCAATGCCCATTGAGCCCAGTGGGATGGAATTAAGCAGGTTGAGCACCCACACTAAACTTACATGTAGCTCCTCACTCAAGGCGCTCAAAACTCCACAGCCAAACACAACTTCATCGCAAAGCCATTTCCCGCTGCCATGGAAACCAAGTGCTCTGGCACCACATATGTCTGAAAGTGGATATGACACCTAGGGAACTCAGGGCGGTGGTGAATGGCAACTGCCCGAAGCAGCAGCACAGCTCTTCCAGTGCCAAAACAACTCCACCTGCCTCATGAACTTCACATACCATCAGCTGTGTTAGCAGCGGTCTAGGAAACCCTGTTTGGTCACCTCCATTCCAATGCCCATTGAGCCCAGTGGGATGGAATCAAGCAGGTTGAGCACCCACACTAAACTAACATGGAGCTCCCTACTCAAGGCGCTCAAAACTCCACTGCGAAACACAAGTTCAGCACCCAAGCCATTTCCCGCTGCCATGGAAACCAAGCGCTCTGGCAGCACATAGGTCTGAAAGTGGATATGACACCTAGGGAACTCAGGGCGGTGGTGAATGGCAACTGCCCGAAGCAGCAGCACAGCTCTTCCAGTGCCAAAACAACTCCACCTGCCTCATGAACTTCACATACCATCAGCTGTGCTAGCAGCTATCTAGGAAACACTGTTTGGTCACCTCCGGTCCAATGCCCATTGAGCCCAGTGGGATGGAATCAAGCAGGTTGAGCACCCACATTAAACTAACATGGAGCTCCTCACTCAAGGCGCTCAAAACTCCACAGCCAAACAAAAGTTCACCGCCCAAGCCATTTCCCGCTGCCATGGAAACCAAGTGCTCTGGCACCACATAAGTCTGAAAGTGGATATGACACCTAGGGAACTCAGGGCGGTGGTGAATGGCAACTGCTCGAAGCAGCAGCACAGCTCTTCCAGTGCGAAAACAACTCCACCTGCCTCATGAACTTCACATACCATCAGCTGTGGTAGCAGCTATCTAGGAAACCCTGTTTGGTCACTTCCGATCCAATGCCCATTGAGCCCAGTGGGATGGAATCAAGCAGGTTGAGCACCAACACTAAACTAACATGGAGCTCCTCAGTCAATTCGCTCAAAAATCCACAGCCAAATACAAGTTCAGCTCCCAAGCCATTTCCCGCTGCCATGGAAACTAAGTGCTCTGGCACCACATACTTCTGAAAGTGGATATGACACCTAGGGAACTCAGTGAGGTGGTGAATGGCAACTGCCCGAAGCAGCAGCACAGCTCTTCCAGTGCCAAAACAACTCCACCTGCCTCATGAACTTCACATACCATCAGCTGTGCCAGCAGCGTTCTAGGAAACCATGTTTGGTCACTTCCGGTCCAATGCCCATTGAGCCCAGTGGGATGGAATCAAGCAGGTTGAGCATCCACACTAAACTAACATGCAGCTCCTCACTCAAGCCGCTCAAAACTCCACAGACAAACACAAGTTCAGCGCCCAAGCAATTTCCCACTGCCATGGAAACCAAGTGCTCTGGCACCACATATGTCTGAAAGTGGATATGACACCTAGGGAACTCAGGGCGGTGGTCAATGGCAAATGCCCGAAGCTGCAGCACAGCTCTTCCAGTGCCAAAACAACTCCACCTGCCTCATGAACTTCACATACCATCAGCTGTGCTAACAGTGTTCTAGGAAACCCTGTTTGGTCACTTCCGGTCCAATGCCCATTGAGCCCAGTGGGATGGAATCAAGCAGGTTGAGCACCCACACTAAACTTACATGGAGCTCCTCACTCAAGGCGCTCAAAACTCCACAGCCAAACACAAGTTCAGCGCCCAAGCCATTTCCCGATGCCATGGAAAGCAAGTGCTCTGGCACCACATATGTCTGAAAGTGGATATGACAACTAGGGAACTCAGGGCGGTGGTGGTCAATGGCAACTGCCCGAAGCAGCAGCACAGCTCTTCCAGTGCCAAAACAACTCCACCTGCCTCATGAACTTCACATACCATCAGCTGGGCTAGCAGCTATTTAGGAAACCCTGTTTGGTCACTTCCGGTCCAATGCCCATTGAGCCCAGTGGGATGGAATCAAGCAGGTTGAGCACCCACACTAAACTAACATGGAGCTCCTCACTCAAGCCGCTCAAAACTCCACAGCCAAACAAAAGTTCACCGCCCAAGCCATTTCCCGCTGCCATGGAAACCAAGTGCTCTGGCACCACATAAGTCTGAAAGTGGATATGACACCTAGGGAACTCAGGGCGGTGGTGAATGGCAACTGCCCGAAGCAGCAGCACAGCTCTTCCAGTACCAAAACAACTCCACCTGCCTCATGAACTTCACATACCATCAGCTGTGCTAGCAGCTATCTAGGAAACCCTGTTTGGTCACATCCGGTCCAATGCCCATTGAGCCCAGTGGGATGGAATCAAGCAGGTTGAGCACCCACACTAAACTAACATGGAGCTCCTCACTCAAGTGCTCAAAACTCCACAGCCAAACAAAAGTTCACCGCCCAAGCCATTTCCCGCTGCCATGGAAACCAAGTGCTCTGGCACCACATAAGTCTGAAAGTGGATATGACACCTAGGGAACTCAGGGCGGTGGTGAATGGCAACTGCCCGAAGCAGCAGCACAGCTCTTCCAGTGCCAAAACAACTCCACCTGCCTCATGAACTTCACATACCATCAGCTGTGCTAGCAGCTATCTAGGAAACCCTGTTTGGTCACATCCGGTCCAATGCCCATTGAGCCCAGTGGGATGGAATCAAGCAGGTTGAGCACCAACACTAAACTAACATGGAGCTCCTCAGTCAAGCCGCTCAAAAATCCACAGCCAAATACAAGTTCAGCTCCCAAGCCATTTCCCGCTGCCATGGAAACCAAGTGCTCTGGCACCACATACTTCTGAAAGTGGATATGACACCTAGGGAACTCAGTGAGGTGGTGAATGGCAACTGCCCGAAGCAGCAGCACAGCTCTTCCAGTGCCAAAACAACTCCACCTGCCTCATGAACTTCACCTACCATCAGCTGTGCCAGCAGCTATCTAGGAAACCATGTTTGGTCACTTCCGGTCCAATGCCCATTGAGCCCAGTGGGATGGAATCAAGCAGGTTGAGCATCCACACTAAACTAACATGCAGCTCCTCACTCAAGCCGCTCAAAACTCCACAGACAAACACAAGTTCAGCGCCCAAGCAATTTCCCGCTGCCATGGAAACCAAGTGCTCTGGCACCACATATGTCTGAAAGTGGATATGACACCTAGGGAACTCAGGGCGGTGGTCAATGGCAACTGCCCGAAGCTGCAGCACAGCTCTTCCAGTGCCAAAACAACTCCACCTGCCTCATGAACTTCACATACCATCAGCTGTGCTAACAGTGTTCTAGGAAACCCTGTTTGGTCACTTCCGGTCCAATGCCCATTGAGCCCAGTGGGATGGAATCAAGCAGGTTGAGCACCCACACTAAACTTACATGGAGCTCCTCACTCAAGGCGCTCAAAACTCCACAGCCAAACACAAGTTCAGCGCCCAAGCCATTTCCCGATGCCATGGAAAGCAAGTGCTCTGGCACCACATATGTCTGAAAGTGGATATGACAACTAGGGAACTCAGGGTGGTGGTCAATGGCAACTGCCCGAAGCAGCAGCACAGCTCTTCCAGTGCCAAAACCACTCCACCTGCCTCATGAACTTCACATACCATCAGCTGGGCTAGCAGCTATTTAGGAAACCCTGTTTGGTCACTTCCGGTCCAATGCCCATTGAGCCCAGTGGGATGGAATCAAGCAGGTTGAGCACCCACACTAAACTAACATGCAGCTCCTCACTCAAACCGCTCAAAACTCCACAGCCAAACACAAGTTCAGCGCCCAAGCCATTTCCCGCTGCCATGGAAACCAAGTGCTCTGGCACCACATATGTCTGAAAGTGGATATGACACCTAGGGAACTCAGGGCGGTGGTGAATGGCAACTGCCCGAAGCAGCAGCACAGCTCTTCCAGTGGAAAACAACTCCACCTGCCTCATGAACTTCACATACCATCAGCTGTGCTAGCAGCTATATAGGAAACCCTGTTTGGTCACTTCCGGTCCAATGCCCATTGAGCCCAGTGGGATGGAATCAAGCAGGTTGAGCACCCACAATAAACTAACATGGAGCTCCTCACTCAAGCCGCTCAAAACTCCACAGCCAATTACAAATTCAGCGCAAACGCCATTTCCCACTGCCACAGAGACCAAGTGCTCTGGCACCACATATGTCTGAAAGTGGATATGACACCTAGGGAACTCAGGGCGGTGGTGAATGGCAACTGCCCGAAGCTGCAGCACAGCTCTTCCAGTGGCAAAACAACTCCACCTGCCTCATGAACTTCACATACCATCAGCTGTGCTAGCAGCGTTCTAGGAAACCCTGTTTGGTCACTTCCGGTCCAATGCCCATTGAGCCCAGTTTGATGGAATCAAGCAGGTTGAGCACCCACACTAAACTTACATGGAGCTCCTCACACAAGGCGCTCAAAACTCCACAGCCAAACACAAGTTCAGCGCCCAAGCCATTTCCTGCTGCCATGGAAAGCAAGTGCTCTGGCACCACATATGTCTGAAAGTGGATATGACAACTAGGGAACTCAGGGCGGTGGTGAATGGCAACTGCCCGAAGCAGCAGCACAGCTCTTCCAGTGCCAAAACCACTCCACCTGCCTCATGAACTTCACATACCATCAGCTGTGCTAGCAGCTATTTAGGAAACCCTGTTTGGTCACTTCCGGTCCAATGCCCATTGAGCCCAGTGGGATGGAATCAAGCAGGTTGAGCACCCACACTAAACTAACATGCAGCTCCTCACTCAAACCGCTCAAAACTCCACAGCCAAACACAAGTTCAGCGCCCAAGCCATTTCCCGCTGCCATGGAAAGCAAGTGCTCTGGCACCACATATGTCTGAAAGTGGATATGACACCTAGGGAACTCAGGGCGGTGGTGAATGGCAACTGCCCGAAGCAGCAGCACAGCTCTTCCAGTGGCAAAACAACTCCACCTGCCTCATGAACTTCACATACCATCAGCTGTGCTAGCAGCGTTCTAGGAAACCCTGTTTGGTCACTTCCGGTCCAATGCCCATTGAGCCCAGTGGGATGGAATCAAGCAGGTTGAGCACCCACACTAAACTTACATGGAGCTCCTCACACAAGGCGCTCAAAACTCCACAGCCAAACACAAGTTCAGCGCCCAAGCCATTTCCCGCTGCCATGGAAACCAAGTGCTCTGGCACCACATATGTCTGAAAGTGGATATGACACCTAGGGAACTCAGGGCGGTGGTCAATGGCAACTGCCCGAAGCAGCAGCACAGCTCTTCCAGTGCCAAAACAACTGCAGCTGCCTCATTCATTTCACATACCATCAGCTGTGTTTGCAGCGGTCTAGGAAACCCTGTTTGGTCACCTCCGGTCCAATGCCCATTGAGCCCAGTGGGATGGAATCAAGCAGGTTGAGCACCCACTCTAAACTTACATGGAGCTCCTCAAGGAATTCGCTCAAAACTCCACAGCCAAACAGAGGTTCAGCGCCAAAGCCATTTCCCGCTGCCATGGAAACCAAGTGCTCTGGCACCACATATGTCTGAAAGTGGATATGACACCTAGGGAACTCAGGGCGGTGGTGAATGGCAACTGCCCGAAGCAGCAGCACAGCTCTTCCAGTGCCAAAACAACTCCAGCTGCCTCATGAACTTCACATACCATCAGCTGTGCTAGCAGCGTTCTAGGAAACCCTGTTTGGTCACTTCCGGTCCAATGCCCATTGAGCCCAGTGGGATGGAATCAAGCAGGTTGAGCACCCACAGTAAACTAACATGGAGCTCCCCACTCAAGCCGCAAAAAACTCCACAGCCAAACACAAGTTCAGCGCCCAAGCCATTTCCCGCTGCCATGGAAACCAAGTGGCCATGGAAACCAAGTGCTCTGGCACCACATAAGTCTGAAAGTGGATATGACACCTAGGGAACTCAGGGCGGTGGTGAATGGCAACTGCCCGAAGCAGCAGCACAGCTCTTCCAGTGCCAAAACAACTCCACCTGCCTCATGAACTTCACATACCATCAGCTGTGCTAGCAGCTATCTAGGAAACCCTGTTTGGTCACTTCTGGTCCAATGCCCATTGAGCCCAGGGGATGGAATGAAGCAGGTTGAGCACCCTCACTAAACTTACATGGAGCTCCTCACACAAGGCGCTCAAAACTCCACAGCCAAACACAAGTTCAGCACCAAAGCCATTTCCCGCTGCCATGGAAACCAAGTGCTCTGGCACCACATATGTCTGAAAGTGGATATGACACCTAGGGAACTCAGGGCGGTGGTGAATGGCAACTGCCCGAAGCAGCAGCACAGCTCTTCCAGTGCCAAAACAACTCCACCTGCCTCATGAACTTCACATACCATCAGCTGTGCCAGCAGCGTTCTAGGAAACCCTGTTTGTTCACTTCTGGTCCAATGCCCATTGAGCCCAGTGGGATGGAATGAAGCTGGTTGAGTACCCACACTAAACTAACATGGAGCTCCTCACTCAAGCCGCTCAAAACTCCACAGCCAAACACAAGTTCAGCGCCCAAGCCATTTCCCGCTGCCACGGAAACCAAGTGCTCTGGCACCACATAGGTCTGAAAGTGGATATGACACCTAGGGAACTCAGGGCGGTGGTCAATGGCAAATGCCCGAAGCTGCAGCACAGCTCTTCCAGTGCCAAAACAACTCCACCTGCCTCATGAACTTCACATACCATCAGCTGTGCTAACAGTGTTCTAGGAAACCCTGTTTGGTCACTTCCGGTCCAATGCCCATTGAGCCCAGTGGGATGGAATCAAGCAGGTTGAGCACCCACACTAAACTTACATGGAGCTCCTCACTCAAGGCGCCCAAAACTCCACAGCCAAACACAAGTTCAGCGCCCAAGCCATTTCCGGCTGACATGGAAAGCAAGTGCTCTGGCACCACATATGTCTGAAAGTGGATATGACACCTAGGGAACTCAGGGCGGTGGTCAATGGCAACTGCCCGAAGCAGCAGCACAGCTCTTCCAGTGCCAAAACAACTCCACCTGCCTCATCAACTTCACATACCATCAGCTGTGTTTGCAGCGTTCTAGGAAACCCTGTTTGGTCACTTCCGGTCCAATGCCCATTGAGCCCAGTGGGATGGAATCAAGCAGGTTGAGCACCCACACTAAACTAACATGGAGCTCCCCACTCAAGCCGCAAAAAACTCCACAGCCAAACACAAGTTCAGCGCCCAAGCCATTTCCCGCTGCCATGGAAACCAAGTGGCCATGGAAACCAAGTGCTCTGGCACCACATATGTCTGAAAGTGGATATCACACCTAGGGCACTCAGGGCGGTGGTGAATGGCAACTGCCCGAAGCAGCAGCACAGCTCTTCCAGTGCCAAAACAACTCCACCTGCCTCATCAACTTCACATACCATCAGCTGTGCTAGCAGCTATTTAGGAAACCCTGTTTGGTCACTTCCGGTCCAATGCCCATTGAGCCCAGTGGGATAGAATCAAGCAGGTTGAGCACACACACTAAACTTACATGGAGCTCCTCACTCAAACCGCTCAAAACTCCACAAACACAAGTTCAGCACCCAAGCCATTTCCCGCTGCCATGGAAAGCAAGTGCTCTGGCACCACATAGGTCTGAAAGTGGATATGACACCTAGGGAACTCAGGGCGGTGGTGAATGGCAACTGCCCGAAGCAGCAGCACAGCTCTTCCAGTGGAAAACAACTCCACCTGCCTCATGAACTTCACATACCATCAGCTGTGCTAGCAGCTATATAGGAAACCCTGTTTGGTCACTTCCGGTCCAATGCCCATTGAGCCCAGTGGGATGGAATCAAGCAGGTTGAGCACCCACACTAAACTAACATGCAGCTCCTCACTCAAACCGCTCAAAACTCCACAGCCAAACACATGTTCAGCGCCCAAGCCTATCCCGCTGCCATGGAAACCAAGTGCTCTGGCACCACATATGTCTGAAAGTGGATATGACACCTAGGGAACTCAGGGCGGTGGTGAATGGCAACTGCCCGAAGCAGCAGCACAGCTCTTCCAGTGCCAAAACAACTCCACCTCAGTAATCAACTTCACCTATCATCAGCTGTGCTAGCAACGTTGTAGGAAACCCTGTTTGGTCACTTCCGGTCCAATGCCCATTGAGCCCAGTGGGATGGAATCAAGCAGGTTGAGCACCCACACTAAACTAACATGGAGATCCTCACTCAAGCCGCTCAAAACTCCACAGCCAATTACAAATTCAGCGCAAACGCCATTTCCCACTGCCACAGAGACCAAGTGCTCTGGCACCACATATGTCTGAAAGTGGATATGACACCTAGGGAACTCAGGGCGGTGGTGAATGGCAACTGCTCGAAGCTGCAGCACAGCTCTTCCAGTGGCAAAACAACTCCACCTGCCTCATGAACTTCACATACCATCAGCTGTGCTAGCAGCGTTCTAGGAAACCCTGTTTGGTCACTTCCGGTCCAATGCCCATTGAGCCCAGTGGGATGGAATCAAGCAGGTTGAGCACCCACACTAAACTTACATGGAGCTCCTCACTCAAGGCGCTCAAAACTCCACAGCCAAACACAAGTTCAGCGCCCAAGCCATTTCCGGCTGCCATGGAAAGCAAGTGCTCTGGCACCACATATGTCTGAAAGTGGATATGACAACTAGGGAACTCAGGGCGGTGGTCAATGGCAACTGCCCGAAGCAGCAGCACAGCTCTTCCAGTGCCAAAACCACTCCACCTGCCTCATGAACTTCACATACCATCAGCTGTGCTAGCAGCTATTTAGGAAACCCTGTTTGGTCACTTCTGGTCCAATGCCCATTGAGCCCAGTGGGATGGAATCAAGCAGGTTGAGCACCCACACTAAACTTACATGGAGCTCCTCACTCAAACCGCTCAAAACTCCACAAACACAAGTTCAGCACCCAAGCCATTTCCCGCTGCCATGGAAAGCAAGTGCTCTGGCACCACATAGGTCTGAAAGTGGATATGACACCTAGGGAACTCAGGGCGGTGGTGAATGGCAACTGCCCGAAGCAGCAGCACAGCTCTTCCAGTGGAAAACAACTCCACCTGCCTCATGAACTTCACATACCATCAGCTGTGCTAGCAGCTATATAGGAAACCCTGTTTGGTCACTTCCGGTCCAATGCCCATTGAGCCCAGTGGGATGGAATCAAGCAGGTTGAGCACCCACACTAAACTAACATGCAGCTCCTCACTCAAACCGCTCAAAACTCCACAGCCAAACACATGTTCAGCGCCCAAGCCTATCCCGCTGCCATGGAAACCAAGTGCTCTGGCACCACATATGTCTGAAAGTGGATATGACACCTACGGAACTCAGGGCGGTGGTGAATGGCAACTGCCCGAAGCAGCAGCACAGCTCTTCCAGTGCCAAAACAACTCCACCTCAGTAATCAACTTCACCTATCATCAGCTGTGCTAGCAACGTTGTAGGAAACCCTGTTTGGTCACTTCCGGTCCAATGCCCATTGAGCCCAGTGGGATGGAATCAAGCAGGTTGAGCACCCACACTAAACTAACATGGAGATCCTCACTCAAGCCGCTCAAAACTCCACAGCCAATTACAAATTCAGCGCAAACGCCATTTCCCACTGCCACAGAGACCAAGTGCTCTGGCACCACATATGTCTGAAAGTGGATATGACACCTAGGGAACTCAGGGCGGTGGTGAATGGCAACTGCTCGAAGCTGCAGCACAGCTCTTCCAGTGGCAAAACAACTCCACCTGCCTCATGAACTTCACATACCATCAGCTGTGCTAGCAGCGTTCTAGGAAACCCTGTTTGGTCACTTCCGGTCCAATGCCCATTGAGCCCAGTGGGATGGAATCAAGCAGGTTGAGCACCCACACTAAACTTACATGGAGCTCCTCACTCAAGGCGCTCAAAACTCCACAGCCAAACACAAGTTCAGCGCCCAAGCCATTTCCGGCTGCCATGGAAAACAAGTGCTCTGGCACCACATATGTCTGAAAGTGGATATGACAACTAGGGAACTCAGGGCGGTGGTCAATGGCAACTGCCCGAAGCAGCAGCACAGCTCTTCCAGTGCCAAAACCACTCCACCTGCCTCATGAACTTCACATACCATCAGCTGTGCTAGCAGCTATTTAGGAAACCCTGTTTGGTCACTTCCGGTCCAATGCCCATTGAGCCCAGTGGGATGGAATCAAGCAGGTTGAGCACCCACACTAAACTTACATGGAGCTCCTCACTCAAACCGCTCAAAACTCCACAAACACAAGTTCAGCACCCAAGCCATTTCCCGCTGCCATGGAAACCAAGTGCTCTGGCACCACATATGTCTGAAAGTGGATATGACACCTAGGGAACTCAGGGCGGTGGTGAATGGCAACTGCCCTAAGCAGCAGCACAGCTCTTCCAGTGGAAAACAACTCCACCTGCCTCATGAACTTCACATACCATCAGCTGTGCTAGCAGCGTTCTAGGAAACCCTGTTTGGTCACTTCCGGTCCAATGCCCATTGAGCCCAGTGGGATGGAATCAAGCAGGTTGAGCACCCACACTAAACTAACATGCAGCTCCTCACTCAAACCGTTCAAAACTCCACAGCCAAACACAAGTTCAGCGCCCAAGCCATTTCCCGCTGCCATGGAAACCAAGTGCTCTGGCACCACATATGTCTGAAAGTGGATATGACACCTAGGGAACTCAGGGCGGTGGTGAATGGCAACTGCCCGAAGCAGCAGCACAGCTCTTCCAGTGGAAAACAACTCCACCTGCCTCATGAACTTCACATACCATCAGCTGTGCTAGCAGCGTTCTAGGAAACCCTGTTTGGTCACTTCCGGTCCAATGCCCATTGAGCCCAGTGGGATGGAATCAAGCAGGTTGAGCACCCACACTAAACTTACATGGAGCTCCTCACACAAGGCGCTCAAAACTCCACAGCCAAACACAAGTTCAGCGCCCAAGCCATTTCCCGCTGCCATGGAAAGCAAGTGCTCTGGCACCACATATGTCTGAAAGTGGATATGACACCTAGGGAACTCAGGGCGGTGGTCAATGGCAACTGCCCGAAGCAGCAGCACAGCTCTTCCAGTGCCAAAACAACTGCAGCTGCCTCATTCATTTCACATACCATCAGCTGTGTTTGCAGCGGTCTAGGAAACCCTGTTTGGTCACATCCGGAACAATGCCCATTGAGCCCAGGGGATGGAATCAAGCAGGTTGAGCACCCACTCTAAACTTACATGGAGCTCCTCAAGGAATTCGCTCAAAACTCCACAGCCAAACAGAGGTTCAGCGCCAAAGCCATTTCCCACTGCCATGGAAAGCAAGTGCTCTGGCACCACATATGTCTGAAAGTGGATATGACACCTAGGGAACTCAGGGCGGTGGTGAATGGCAACTGCCCGAAGCAGCAGCACAGCTCTTCCAGTGCCAAAACAACTCCAGCTGCCTCATGAACTTCACATACCATCAGCTGTGCTAGCAGCGTTCTAGGAAACCCTGTTTGGTCACTTCCGGTCCAATGCCCATTGAGCCCAGTGGGATGGAATCAAGCAGGTTGATCACCCACACTAAACTAACATGGAGCTCCTCACTCAAGGAGCTCAAAACTCCACAGCCCAAGACAAGTTCAGCGCCCTAGCCATTTCCTGCTGCCATGGAAAGCAAGTGCTGTGGCACCACATATGTCTGAAAGTGGATATGACACCTAGGGAACTCAGGGCGGTGGTGAATGGCAACTGCCCGAAGCAGCAGCACAGCTCTTCCAGTGCCAAAACAACTCCACCTGCCTCATGAACTTCACATACCATCAGCTGTGCTAGCAGCTATCTAGGAAACCCTGTTTGGTCACTTCCGGTCCAATGCCCATTGAGCCCAGGGGATGGAATGAAGCAGGTTGAGCACCCTCACTAAACTTACATGGAGCTCCTCACACAAGGCGCTCAAAACTCCACAGCCAAACACAAGTTCAGCACCAAAGCCATTTCCCGCTGCCATGGAAACCAAGTGCTCTGGCACCACATATGTCTGAAAGTGGATATGACACCTAGGGAACTCAGGGCGGTGGTGAATGGCAACTGCCCGAAGCAGCAGCACAGCTCTTCCAGTGCCAAAACAACTCCACCTGCCTCATGAACTTCACATACCATCAGCTGTGCTAGCAGCTATCTAGGAAACCCTGTTTGGTCACATCCGGAACAATGCCCATTGAGCCCAGTGGGATGGAATCAAGCAGGTTGAGCACCCACACTAAACTTACATGGAGCTCCTCACACAAGGCGCTCAAAACTCCACAGCCAAACACAAGTTCATCTCAAAAGCCATTTTCCGCTGCCATGGAAACCAAGTGCTCTGGCACCACATATGTCTGGAAGTGGATATGACACCTAGGGAACTCAGTGAGGTGGTGAATGGCAACTGCCCGAAGCAGCAGCACAGCTCTTCCAGTGCCAAAACAACTCCACCTGCCTCATGAACTTCACATACCATCAGCTGTGCTAACAGTGTTCTAGGAAACCCTGTTTGGTCACTTCCGGTCCAATGCCCATTGAGCCCAGTGGGATGGAATCAAGCAGGTTGAGCACCCACACTAAACTTACATGGAGCTCCTCACTCAAGGCGCCCAAAACTCCACAGCCAAACACAAGTTCAGCGCCCAAGCCATTTCCGGCTGCCATGGAAAGCAAGTGCTCTGGCACCACATATGTCTGAAAGTGGATATGACAACTAGGGAACTCAGGTCGGTGGTCAATGGCAACTGCCCGAAGCAGCAGCACAGCTCTTCCAGTGCCAAAACAACTCCACCTGCCTCATGAACTTCACATACCATCAGCTGTGCTAGCAGCTATCTAGGAAACCCTGTTTGGTCACTTCCGGTCCAATGCCCATTGAGCCCAGTGGGATGGAATCAAGCAGGTTGAGCACCCACACTAAACTAACATGCAGCTCCTCACTCAAACCGCTCAAAACTCCACAAACACAAGTTCAGCACCCAAGCCATTTCCCGCTGCCATGGAAACCAAGTGCTCTGGCACCACATATGTCTGAAAGTGGATATGACACCTAGGGAACTCAGGGCGGTGGTGAATGGCAACTGCCCGAAGCAGCAGCACAGCTCTTCCAGTGGAAAACAACTCCACCTGCCTCATGAACTTCACATACCATCAGCTGTGCTAGCAGCTATATAGGAAACCCTGTTTGGTCACTTCCGGTCCAATGCCCATTGAGCCCAGTGGGATGGAATCAAGCAGGTTGAGCACCCACACTAAACTAACATGCAGCTCCTCACTCAAACCGCTCAAAACTCCACAGCCAAACACAAGTTCAGCGCCCAAGCCATTTCCCGCTGCCATGGAAACCAAGTGCTCTGGCACCACATATGTCTGAAAGTGGATATGACACCTAGGGAACTCAGGGCGGTGGTAAATGGCAACTGCCCGAAGCAGCAGCACAGCTCTTCCAGTGCCAAAACAACTCCACCTCAGTAATCAACTTCACCTATCATCAGCTGTGCTAGCAACGTTGTAGGAAACCCTGTTTGGTCACTTCCGGTCCAATGCCCATTGAGCCCAGTGGGATGGAATCAAGCAGGTTGAGCACCAACACTAAACTAACATGGAGCTCCTCACTCAAGCCGCTCAAAACTCCACAGCCAATTACAAATTCAGCGCAAACGCCATTTCCCACTGCCACAGAGACCAAGTGCTCTGGCACCACATATGTCTGAAAGTGGATATGACACCTAGGGAACTCAGGGCGGTGGTGAATGGCAACTGCCCGAAGCTGCAGCACAGCTCTTCCAGTGGCAAAACAACTCCACCTGCCTCATGAACTTCACATACCATCAGCTGTGCTAGCAGCGTTCTAGGAAACCCTGTTTGGTCACATCCGGAACAATGCCCATTGAGCCCAGGGGATGGAATCAAGCAGGTTGAGCACCCACACTAAACTAACCGGAGTTCCTCACTCAAGCCGCTCAAAACTCCACAGCCAAACACAAGTTCAGCGCCCAAGCCATTTCCCGCTACCATGGAAACCAGTGCTCTGGTAGTATATATGTCTGGAAGTGGATATGACACCTAGGGAGCTCAGGGCGGTGGTCAATGGCAACTGCCCGAAGCAGCAGCACAGACAGCTCTTCCAGTGCCAAAACAACTCCACCTGCCTCATGAACTTCACATACCATCAGCTGTGCTAGCAGCTATCTAGGAAACCCTGTTTGGTCACATCCGGTCCAATGCCCATTGAGCCCAGTGGGATGGAATCAAGCAGGTTGAGCATCCACACTAAACTAACATGCAGCTCCTCAGTCAAGCCGCTCAAAAATCCACAGCCAAATACAAGTTCAGCTCCCAAGCCATTTCCCGCTGCCATGGAAACCAAGTGCTCTGGCACCACATACTTCTGAAAGTGGATATGACACCTAGGGAACTCAGTGAGGTGGTGAATGGCAACTGCCCGAAGCAGCAGCACAGCTCTTCCAGTGCCAAAACAACTCCACCTGCCTCATGAACTTCACCTACCATCAGCTGTGCCAGCAGCTATCTAGGAAACCATGTTTGGTCACTTCCGGTCCAATGCCCATTGAGCCCAGTGGGATGGAATCAAGCAGGTTGAGCATCCACACTAAACTAACATGCAGCTCCTCACTCAAGCCGCTCAAAACTCCACAGACAAACACAAGTTCAGCGCCCAAGCAATTTCCCGCTGCCATGGAAACCAAGTGCTCTGGCACCACATATGTCTGAAAGTGGATATGACACCTAGGGAACTCAGGGCGGTGGTCAATGGCAACTGCCCGAAGCTGCAGCACAGCTCTTCCAGTGCCAAAACAACTCCACCTGCCTCATGAACTTCACATACCATCAGCTGTGCTAACAGTGTTCTAGGAAACCCTGTTTGGTCACTTCCGGTCCAATGCCCATTGAGCCCAGTGGGATGGAATCAAGCAGGTTGAGCACCCACACTAAACTTACATGGAGCTCCTCACTCAAGGCGCTCAAAACTCCACAGCCAAACACAAGTTCAGCGCCCAAGCCATTTCCCGATGCCATGGAAAGCAAGTGCTCTGGCACCACATATGTCTGAAAGTGGATATGACAACTAGGGAACTCAGGGTGGTGGTCAATGGCAACTGCCCGAAGCAGCAGCACAGCTCTTCCAGTGCCAAAACAACTCCACCTGCCTCATGAACTTCACATACCATCAGCTGGGCTAGCAGCTATTTAGGAAACCCTGTTTGGTCACTTCCGGTCCAATGCCCATTGAGCCCAGTGGGATGGAATCAAGCAGGTTGAGCACCAACACTAAACTAACATGGAGCTCCTCAGTCAAGCCGCTCAAAAATCCACAGCCAAATACAAGTTCAGCTCCCAAGCCATTTCCCGCTGCCATGGAAACTAAGTGCTCTGGCACCACATACTTCTGAAAGTGGATATGACACCTAGGGAACTCAGTGAGGTGGTGAATGGCAACTGCCCGAAGCAGCAGCACAGCTCTTCCAGTGCCAAAACAACTCCACCTGCCTCATGAACTTCACCTACCATCAGCTGTGCCAGCAGCTATCTAGGAAACCATGTTTGGTCACTTCCGGTCCAATGCCCATTGAGCCCAGTGGGATGGAATCAAGCAGGTTGAGCATCCACACTAAACTAACATGCAGCTCCTCACTCAAGCCGCTCAAAACTCCACAGACAAACACAAGTTCAGCGCCCAAGCAATTTCCCGCTGCCATGGAAACCAAGTGCTCTGGCACCACATATGTCTGAAAGTGGATATGACACCTAGGGAACTCAGGGCGGTGGTCAATGGCAACTGCCCGAAGCTGCAGCACAGCTCTTCCAGTGCCAAAACAACTCCACCTGCCTCATGAACTTCACATACCATCAGCTGTGCTAACAGTGTTCTAGGAAACCCTGTTTGGTCACTTCCGGTCCAATGCCCATTGAGCCCAGTGGGATGGAATCAAGCAGGTTGAGCACCCACACTAAACTAACATGGAGCTCCTCACTCAAACCGCTCAAAACTCCACAAACACAAGTTCAGCACCCAAGCCATTTCCCGCTGCCATGGAAACCAAGTGCTCTGGCACCACATATGTCTGAAAGTGGATATGACACCTAGGGAACTCAGGGCGGTGGTGAATGGCAACTGCCCGAAGCAGCAGCACAGCTCTTCCAGTGCCAAAACAACTCCACCTGCCTCATGAACTTCACATACCATCAGCTGTGCTAGCAGCTATATAGGAAACCCTGTTTGGTCACTTCCGGTCCAATGCCCATTGAGCCCAGTGGGATGGAATCAAGCAGGTTGAGCACCCACACTAAACTAACATGGAGCTCCTCACTCAAACCGCTCAAAACTCCACAGCCAAACACAAGTTCAGCGCCCAAGCCATTTCCCGCTGCCATGGAAAGCAAGTGCTCTGGCACCACATATGTCTGAAAGTGGATATGACACCTACGGAACTCAGGGCGGTGGTGAATGGCAACTGCCCGAAGCAGCAGCACAGCTCTTCCAGTGCCAAAACAACTCCACCTGCCTCATGAACGTCACATACCATCAGCTGTGCTAGCAGCGTTCTAGGAAACCCTGTTTGGTCACTTCCAGTCCAATGCCCATTGAGCCCAGTGGGATGGAATCAAGCAGGTTGAGCACCCACACTAAACTAACATGGAGCTCCCTACTCAAGGCGCTCAAAACTCCACTGCGAAACACAAGTTCAGCACCCAAGCCATTTCCCGCTGCCATGGAAACCAAGTGCTCTGGCAGCACATAGGTCTGAAAGTGGATATGACACCTAGGGAACTCAGGGCGGTGGTGAATGGCAACTGCCCGAAGCAGCAGCACAGCTCTTCCAGTGCCAAAACAACTCCACCTGCCTCATGAACTTCACATACCATCAGCTGTGCTAGCAGCTATCTAGGAAACCCTGTTTGGTCACATCCGGTCCAATGCCCATTGAGCCCAGTGGGATGGAATCAAGCAGGTTGAGCACCCACACTAAACTAACATGGAGCTCCTCTGTCAAGCCGCTCAAAAATCCACAGCCAAATACAAGTTCAGCTCCCAAGCCATTTCCCGCTGCCATGGAAACTAAGTGCTCTGGCACCACATACTTCTGAAAGTGGATATGACACCTAGGGAACTCAGTGAGGTGGTGAATGGCAACTGCCCGAAGCAGCAGCACAGCTCTTCCAGTGCCAAAACAACTCCACCTGCCTCATGAACTTCACATACCATCAGCTGGGCTAGCAGCGTTCTAGGAAACCATGTTTGGTCACTTCCGGTCCAATGCCCATTGAGCCCAGTGGGATGGAATCAAGCAGGTTGAGCACCCACACTAAACTTACATGGAGCTCCTCACTCAAGGCGCTCAAAACTCCACAGCCAAACACAAGTTCAGCGCCCAAGCCATTTCCCGATGCCATGGAAAGCAAGTGCTCTGGCACCACATATGTCTGAAAGTGGATATGACAACTAGGGAACTCAGGGTGGTGGTCAATGGCAACTGCCCGAAGCAGCAGCACAGCTCTTCCAGTGCCAAAACCACTCCACCTGCCTCATGAACTTCACATACCATCAGCTGGGCTAGCAGCTATTTAGGAAACCCTGTTTGGTCACTTCCGGTCCAATGCCCATTGAGCCCAGTGGGATGGAATCAAGCAGGTTGAGCACCAACACTAAACTAACATGGAGCTCCTCAGTCAAGCCGCTCAAAAATCCACAGCCAAATACAAGTTCAGCTCCCAAGCCATTTCCCGCTGCCATGGAAACTAAGTGCTCTGGCACCACATACTTCTGAAAGTGGATATGACACCTAGGGAACTCAGTGAGGTGGTGAATGGCAACTGCCCGAAGCAGCAGCACAGCTCTTCCAGTGCCAAAACAACTCCACCTGCCTCATGAACTTCACCTACCATCAGCTGTGCCAGCAGCTATCTAGGAAACCATGTTTGGTCACTTCCGGTCCAATGCCCATTGAGCCCAGTGGGATGGAATCAAGCAGGTTGAGCATCCACACTAAACTAACATGCAGCTCCTCACTCAAGCCGCTCAAAACTCCACAGACAAACACAAGTTCAGCGCCCAAGCAATTTCCCGCTGCCATGGAAACCAAGTGCTCTGGCACCACATATGTCTGAAAGTGGATATGACACCTAGGGAACTCAGGGCGGTGGTCAATGGCAACTGCCCGAAGCTGCAGCACAGCTCTTCCAGTGCCAAAACAACTCCACCTGCCTCATGAACTTCACATACCATCAGCTGTGCTAACAGTGTTCTAGGAAACCCTGTTTGGTCACTTCCGGTCCAATGCCCATTGAGCCCAGTGGGATGGAATCAAGCAGGTTGAGCACCCACACTAAACTAACATGGAGCTCCTCACTCAAACCGCTCAAAACTCCACAAACACAAGTTCAGCACCCAAGCCATTTCCCGCTGCCATGGAAACCAAGTGCTCTGGCACCACATATGTCTGAAAGTGGATATGACACCTAGGGAACTCAGGGCGGTGGTGAATGGCAACTGCCCGAAGCAGCAGCACAGCTCTTCCAGTGCCAAAACAACTCCACCTGCCTCATGAACTTCACATACCATCAGCTGTGCTAGCAGCTATATAGGAAACCCTGTTTGGTCACTTCCGGTCCAATGCCCATTGAGCCCAGTGGGATGGAATCAAGCAGGTTGAGCACCCACACTAAACTAACATGGAGCTCCTCAGTCAAGGCACTCAAACCTCCACAGCCAAACACAAGTTCAGCGCCCAAGCCATTTCCCGCTGCCATGGAAAGCAAGTGCTCTGGCACCACATATGTCTGAAAGTGGATATGACACCTACGGAACTCAGGGCGGTGGTGAATGGCAACTGCCCGAAGCAGCAGCACAGCTCTTCCAGGGCCAAAACAACTCCACCTGCCTCATGAACGTCACATACCATCAGCTGTGCTAGCAGCTATCTAGGAAACCCTGTTTGGTCACATCCGGTCCAATGCCCATTGAGCCCAGTGGGATGGAATCAAGCAGGTTGAGCACCCACACTAAACTAACATGGAGCTCCTCTGTCAAGCCGCTCAAAAATCCACAGCCAAATACAAGTTCAGCTCCCAAGCCATTTCCCGCTGCCATGGAAACTAAGTGCTCTGGCACCACATACTTCTGAAAGTGGATATGACACCTAGGGAACTCAGTGAGGTGGTGAATGGCAACTGCCCGAAGCAGCAGCACAGCTCTTCCAGTGCCAAAACAACTCCACCTGCCTCATGAACTTCACATACCATCAGCTGGGCTAGCAGCGTTCTAGGAAACCATGTTTGGTCACTTCCGGTCCAATGCCCATTGAGCCCAGTGGGATGGAATCAAGCAGGTTGAGCATCCACACTAAACTAACATGCAGCTCCTCACTCAAGCCGCTCAAAACTCCACAGACAAACACAAGTTCAGCGCCCAAGCAATTTCCCACTGCCATGGAAACCAAGTGCTCTGGCACCACATATGTCTGAAAGTGGATATGACACCTAGGGAACTCAGGGCGGTGGTCAATGGCAAATGCCCGAAGCAGCAGCACAGCTCTTCCAGTGCCAAAACAACTCCATCTGCCTCATGAACTTCACATACCATCAGCTGTGCTAGCAGCTATATAGGAAACACTGTTTGGTCACCTCCGGTCCAATGCCCATTGAGCCCAGTGGGATGGAATCAAGCAGGTTGAGCACCCACACTAAACTAACATGGAGCTCCTCACTCAAGCCGCTCAAAACTCCACAGCCAAACAAAAGTTCACCGCCCAAGCCATTTCCCGCTGCCATGGAAACCAAGTGCTCTGGCACCACATAAGTCTGAAAGTGGATATGACACCTAGGGAACTCAGGGCGGTGGTGAATGGCAACTGCCCGAAGCAGCAGCACAGCTCTTCCAGTGCCAAAACAACTCCACCTGCCTCATGAACTTCACATACCATCAGCTGTGCTAGCAGCGTTCTAGGAAACCATGTTTGGTCACTTCCGGTCCAATGCCCATTGAGCCCAGTGGGATGGAATCAAGCAGGTTGAGCATCCACACTAAACTAACATGCAGCTCCTCACTCAAGCCGCTCAAAACTCCACAGACAAACACAAGTTCAGCGCCCAAGCAATTTCCCGCAGCCATGGAAACCAAGTGCTCTGGCACCACATATGTCTGAAAGTGGATATGACACCTAGAGAACTCAGGGCGGTGGTCAATGGCAAATGCCCGAAGCAGCAGCACAGCTCTTCCAGTGCCAAAACAACTCCACCTGCCTCATGAACTTCACATACCATCAGCTGTGCTAACAGCGTTCTAGGAAACCCTGTTTGGTCACTTCCGGTCCAATGCCCATTGAGCCCAGTGGGATGGAATCAAGCAGGTTGAGCACCCACACTAAACTTACATGGAGCTCCTCACTCAAGCCGCTCAAAACTCCACAGCCAAACACAAGTTCAGCGCCCAAGCCATTTCCCGCTGCCATGGAAAGCAAGTGCTCTGGCACCACATATGTCTGAAAGTGGATATGACACCTAGGGAACTCAGGGCGGTGGTCAATGGCAACTGCCCGAAGCAGCAGCACAGCTCTTCCAGTGCCAAGACCACACCACCTGCCTCATGAACTTCACATACCATCAGCTGTGCTAGCAGCTATTTAGGAAACCCTGTTTGGTCACATCCGGTCCAATGCCCATTGAGCCCAGTGGGATGGAATCAAGCAGGTTGAGCACCCACACTAAACTAACATGGAGCTCCTCACTCAAGGCGCTCAAAACTCCACAGTCAAACACAAGTTCAGCACCCAAGCCATTTCCCGCTGCCATGGAAACCAAGTGCTCTGGCACCACATATGTCTGAAAGTTGATATGACACCTAGGGAACTCAGGGCGGTGGTCAATGGCAACTGCCCGAAGCAGCAGCACAGCTCTTCCAGTGGAAAACAACTCCACCTGCCTCATGAACTTCACATACCATCAGCTGTGCTAGCAGCTATCTAGGAAACCCTGTTTGGTTACTTCCGGTCCAATGCCCATTTAGCCCAGTGGGATGGAATCAAGCAGGTTGAGCACCCACACTAAACTTACATGGAGCTCCTCACTCAAGGCGCTCAAAACTCCACAGCCAAACACAACTTCATCGCAAAGCCATTTCCCGCTGCCATGCAAACCAAGTGCTCTGGCACCACATATGTCTGAAAGTGGATATGACACCTAGGGAACTCAGGGCGGTGGTGAATGGCAACTGCCCGAAGTAGCAGCACAGCTCTTCCAGTGCCAAAACAACTCCACCTGCCTCATGAACTTCACATACCATCAGCTGTGTTAGCAGCGGTCTAGGAAACCCTGTTTGGTCACCTCCAGTCCAATGCCCATTGAGCCCAGTGGGATGGAATCAAGCAGGTTGAGCACCCACACTAAACTAACATGGAGCTCCTCACTCAAACCGCTCAAAACTCCACAAACACAAGTTTAGCACCCAAGCCATTTCCCGCTGCCATGGAAACCAAGTGCTCTGGCACCACATATGTCTGAAAGTGGCTATGACACCTAGGGAACTCAGGGCGGTGGTGAATGGCAACTGCCCGAAGCAGCAGCACAGCTCTTCCAGTGCCAAAACAACTCCACCTCAGTAATCAACTTCACCTATCATCAGCTGTGCTAGCAACGTTGTAGGAAACCCTGTTTGGTCACTTCCGGTCCAATGCCAATTGAGCCCAGTGGGATGGAATCAAGCAGGTTGAGCACCCACACTAAACTAACATGGAGCTCCTCACTCAAGCCGCTCAAAACTCCACAGCCAATTACTAATTCAGCGCAAACGCCATTTCCCACTGCCACAGAGACCAAGTGCTCTGGCACCACATATGTCTGAAAGTGGATATGACACCTAGGGAACTCAGGGCGGTGGTGAATGGCAACTGCCCGAAGCTGCAGCACAGCTCTTCCAGTGCCAAAACAACTCCACCTGCCTCATGAACTTCACATACCATCAGCTGTGCTGGCAGCGTTCTAGGAAACCCTGTTTGTTCACTTCCGGTCCAATGCCCATTGAGCCCAGGGGATGGAATCAAGCAGGTTGAGCACCCACACTAAACTAACATGGAGTTCCTCACTCAAGCCGCTCAAAACTCCACAGCCAAACACAAGTTCAGCGCCCAAGCCATTTCCCGCTACCATGGAATCCAGTGCTCTGGTAGTATATATGTCTGGAAGTGGATATGACACCTAGGGAGCTCAGGGCGGTGGTCAATGGCAACTGCCCGAAGCAGCAGCACAGCTCTTCCAGTGCCAAAACAACTCCACCTGCCTCATGAACTTCACATACCATCAGCTGTGCTAGCAGCTATCTAGGAAACCCTGTTTGGTCACTTCCGGTCCAATGCCCATTGAGCCCAGTGGGATGGAATCAAGCAGGTTGAGCACCCACACTAAACTAACATGGAGCTCCTCACACAAGCCGCTCAAAACTCCACAGCCAAACACAAGTTCAGCGCCAAAGCCATTTCCCACTGCCACAGAAACCAAGTGCTCTGGCAGCACATATGTCTGAAAGTGGATATGACACCTAGGGAACTCAGGGCGGTGGTCAATGGCAACTGCCCGAAGCAGCAGCACAGCTCTTCCAGTGCCAAAACAACTCCACCTGCCTCATGAACGTCACATACCATCAGCTGTGCTAGCAGCTATCTAGGAAACCCTGTTTGGTCACTTCCGGTCCAATGCCCATTGAGCCCAGTAGGATGGAATCAAGCAGGTTGAGCACCCACACTAAACTTACATGGAGCTCCTCACTCAAGGCGCTCAAAACTCCACAGTCAAACACAAGTTCAGCGCAAACGCCATTTCCCGCTGCCATGGAAAGCAAGTGCTCTGGCACCACATATGTCTGGAAGTGGATATGACACCTAGGGAACTCACGGCTGTGGTGAATGGCAACTGCACTAAGCAGCAGCACAGCTCTTCCAGTGCCAAAACAACTCCACCTGCCTCATGAACTTCACATACCATCAGCTGTGCTAGCAGCTATCTAGGAAACCCTGTTTGGTTACTTCCGGTCCAATGCCCATTGAGCCCAGTGGGATGGAATCAAGCAGGTTGAGCACCCACACTAAACTTACATGTAGCTCCTCACTCAAGCCGCTCAAAACTCCACAGCCAAACACAACTTCATCGCAAAGCCATTTCCCGCTGCCATGCAAACCAAGTGCTCTGGCACCACATATGTCTGAAAGTGGATATGACACCTAGGGAACTCAGGGCGGTGGTGAATGGCAACTGCCCGAAGTAGCAGCACAGCTCTTCCAGTGCCAAAACAACTCCACCTGCCTCATGAACTTCACATACCATCAGCTGTGTTAGCAGCGGTCTAGGAAACCCTGTTTGGTCACTTCCGGTCCAATGCCCATTGAGCCCAGTGGGATGGAATCAAGCAGGTTGAGCACCCACACTAAACTAACATGGAGCTCCTCACTCAAGCCGCTCAAAACTCCACAGCCAAACACAAGTTCACCGCCCAAGCCATTTCCCGCTGCCATGGAAACCAAGTGCTGTGGCACCACATAAGTCTGAAAGTGGATATGACACCTAGGGAACTCAGTGAGGTGGTGAATGGCAACTGCCCGAAGCAGCAGCACAGCTCTTCCAGTGCCAAAACAACTCCACCTGCCTCATGAACTTCACATACCATCAGCTGTGCTAGCAGCTATCTAGGAAACACTGTTTGGTCACATCCGGTCCAATGCCCATTGAGCCCAGTGGGATGGAATCAAGCAGGTTGAGCACCAACACTAAACTAACATGGAGCTCCTCAGTCAAGCCGCTCAAAAATCCACAGCCAAATACAAGTTCAGCTCCCAAGCCATTTCCCGCTGCCATGGAAACCAAGTGCTCTGGCACCACATACTTCTGAAAGTGGATATGACACCTAGGGAACTCAGTGAGGTGGTGAATGGCAACTGCCCGAAGCAGCAGCACAGCTCTTCCAGTGCCAAAACAACTCCACCTGCCTCATGAACTTCACATACCATCAGCTGTGCCAGCAGCTATCTAGGAAACACTGTTTGGTCACTTCCGGTCCAATGCCCATTGAGCCCAGTGGGATGGAATCAAGCAGGTTGAGCATCCACACTAAACTAACATGCAGCTCCTCACTCAAGCCGCTCAAAACTCCACAGCCAAACACAAGTTCAGCGCCCAAGCCATTTCCCTCTGCCATGGAAACCAAGTGCTCTGGCACCACATATGTCTGAAAGTGGATATGACACCTAGGGAACTCAGGGCGGTGGTGAATGGCAACTGCCCGAAGCAGCAGCACAGCTCTTCCAGTGCCAAAACAACTCCACCTGCCTCATGAACTTCACATACCATCAGCTGTGCTAGCAGCTATCTAGGAAACACTGTTTGGTCACTTCTGGTCCAATGCCCATTGAGCCCAGTGGGATGGAATCAAGCAGGTTGAGCACCCACAATAAACTAACATGGAGTTCCTCACTCAAGGCACTCACACCTCCACAGCCAAACACAAGTTCAGCGCCCAAGCCAATTCCCGCTGCCATGGAAAGCAAGTGCTCTGGCACCACATATGTCTGAAAGTGGATATGACACCTAGGGAACTCAGGGCGGTGGTGAATGGCAACTGCCCGAAGCAGCAGCACAGCTCCTCCAGTGCCAAAACAACTCCACCTGCCTCATGAACTTCACATACCATCAGCTGTACTAGCAGCTCTCTAGGAAACCCTGTTTGGTCACTTCCGGTCCAATGCCCATTGAGCCCAGTGGGATGGAATCAAGCAGGTTGAGCAACCACACTAAACTTAGATGGAGCTCCTCACTCAAGGCGCTCAAAACTCCACAGCCAAACACAAGTTCAGCGCAAAAGCCATTTCCCGCTGCCATGGAAACCAAGTGCTCTGGCACCACATATGTCTGAAAGTGGATATGACACCTAGGGAACTCAGGGCGGTGGTGAATGGCAACTGCCCGAAGCAGCAGCACAGCTCTTCCAGTGCCAAAACAACTCCACCTGCCTCATGAACTTCACATACCATCAGCTGTGCTAGCAGCTATGTAGGAAACCCTGTTTGGTCACTTCTGGTCCAATGCCCATTGAGCCCAGTGGGATGGAATCAAGCAGGTTGAGCAACCACACTAAACTTAGATGGAGCTCCTCACTCAAGGCGCTCAAAACTCCACAGCCAAACACAAGTTCAGCGCCCAAGCCATTTTCCGCTGCCATGGAAACCAAGTGGCCATGGAAACCAAGTGCTGTGGCACCACATATGTCTGAAAGTGGAAAAAACACGTAGGGAACTCAGGGCGGTGGTGAATGGCAACTGCCCGAAGCAGCAGCACAGCTCTTCCAGTGCCAAAACAACTCCACCTGCCTCATGAACTTCACATAGCATCAGCTGTGCTAGCAGCTATCTAGGAAACCCTGTTTGGTCACTTCCGGAACAATGACCTTTGAGCCCAGTGGGATGGAATCAAGCAGGTTGAGCACCCACACTAAACTTACATGGACCTCCTCACTCAAGCCGCTCAAAACTCCACAGCCAAACACAAGTTCAGCGCCCAAGCCATTTCCCGCTGCCATGGAAACCAAGTGCTCTGGCACCACATATGTCTGAAAGTTTATATGACATATAGGGAACTCAGGGCGGTGGTGAATGGCAACTGCCCGAAGCAGCAGCACAGCTCTTCCAGTGCCAAAACAACTCCACCTGCCTCATGAAATTCACATACCATCAGCTGTGCAAGCAGCTATCTAGGAAATCCTCTTTGGTCACATCCGGTCCAATGCCCATTGAGCCCAGTGGGATGGAATCAAGCAGGTTGAGCACCAACACTAAACTAACATGGAGCTCCTCAGTCAAGCCGCTCAAAAATCCACAGCCAAATACAAGTTCAGCTCCCAAGCCATTTCCCGCTGCCATGGAATCCAAGTGCTCTGGCACCACATATGTCTGAAAGTGGATATGACACCTAGGGAACTCCAGGCGGTGGTGAATGGCAACTGCCCGAAGTAGCAGCACAGCTCTTCCAGTGCCAAAACAACTCCACCTGCCTCATGAACTTCACATACCATCAGCTGTGCTAGCAGCGTTCTAGGAAACCCTGTTTGGTCACATCCGGTCCAATGCCCATTGAGCCCAGTGGGATGGAATCAAGCAGGTTGAGCATCCACACTAAACTAACATGCAGCTCCTCACTCAAGCCGCTCAAAACTCCACAGACAAACACAAGTTCAGCGCCCAAGCAATTTCCCACTGCCATGGAAACCAAGTGCTCTGGCACCACATATGTCTGAAAGTGGATATGACACCTAGAGAACTCAGGGCGGTGGTCAATGGCAACTGCCCGAAGCAGCAGCACAGCTCTTCCAGTGCCAAAACCACACCACCTGCCTCATGAACTTCACATACCATCAGCTGTGCTAGCAGCTATTTAGGAAACCCTGTTTGGTCACTTCCGGTCCAATGCCCATTGAGCCCAGGGGGATGGAATCAAGCAGGTTGAGCACCCACACTAAACTAACATGGAGCTCCTCACTCAAACCGCTCAAAACTCCACAAGCACAAGTTCAGCACCCAAGCCATTTCCCGCTGCCATGGAAACCAAGTGCTCTGGCACCACATATGTCTGAAAGTTGATATGACACCTAGGGAACTCAGGGCGGTGGTGAATGGCAACTGCCCGAAGCAGCAGCACAGCTCTTCCAGTGGAAAACAACTCCACCTGCCTCATGAACTTCACATACCATCAGCTGTGCTAGCAGCTATATAGGAAACCCTGTTTGGTCACTTCCGGAACAATGCCCATTGAGCCCAGTGGGATGGAATCAAGCAGGTTGAGCACCCACACTAAACTAACATGGAGCTCCTCACTCAAGCCGCTCAAAACTCCACAGCCAAACACAAGTTCACCGCCCAAGCCATTTCCCGCTGCCATGGAAACCAAGTGCTGTGGCACCACATAAGTCTGAAAGTGGATATGACACCTAGGGAACTCAGTGAGGTGGTGAATGGCAACTGCCCGAAGCAGCAGCACAGCTCTTCCAGTGCCAAAACAACTCCACCTGCCTCATGAACTTCACATACCATCAGGTGTGCTAGCAGCTATCTAGGAAACCCTGTTTGGTCACATCCGGTCCAATGCCCATTGAGCCCAGTGGGATGGAATCAAGCAGGTTGAGCACCAACACTAAACTAACATGGAGCTCCTCAGTCAAGCCGCTCAAAAATCCACAGCCAAATACAAGTTCAGCGCCCAAGCAATTTCCCACTGCCATGGAAACCAAGTGCTCTGGCACGACATACTTCTGAAAGTGGATATGACACCTAGGGAACTCAGTGAGGTGGTGAATGGCAACTGCCCGAAGCAGCAGCACAGCTCTTCCAGTGCCAAAACAACTCCACCTGCCTCATGAACTTCACATACCATCAGCTGTGCCAGCAGCTATCTAGGAAACACTGTTTGGTCACTTCCGGTCCAATGCCCATTGAGCCCAGTGGGATGGAATCAAGCAGGTTGAGCATCCACACTAAACTAACATGCAGCTCCTCACTCAAGCCGCTCAAAACTCCACAGCCAAACACAATTTCAGCGCCCAAGCCATTTCCCTCTGCCATGGAAACCAAGTGCTCTGGCACCACATATGTCTGAAAGTGGATATGACACCTAGGGAACTCAGGGCGGTGGTGAATGGCAACTGCCCGAAGCAGCAGCACAGCTCTTCCAGTGCCAAAACAACTCCACCTGCCTCATGAACTTCACATACCATCAGCTGTGCTAGCAGCTATCTAGGAAACACTGTTTGGTCACTTCTGGTCCAATGCCCATTGAGCCCAGTGGGATGGAATCAAGCAGGTTGAGCACCCACACTAAACTAACATGGAGTTCCTCAATCAAGGCACTCACACCTCCACAGCCAAACACAAGTTCAGTGCCCAAGCCAATTCCCGCTGCCATGGAAAGCAAGTGCTCTGGCACCACATATGTCTGAAAGTGGATATGACACCTAGGGAACTCAGGGCGGTGGTGAATGGCAACTGCCCGAAGCAGCAGCACAGCTCTTCCAGTGCCAAAACAACTCCACCTGCCTCATGAACTTCACATACCATCAGCTGTGCTAGCAGCTATCTAGGAAACACTGTTTGGTCACTTCTGGTCCAATGCCCATTGAGCCCAGTGGGATGGAATCAAGCAGGTTGAGCACCCACACTAAACTAACATGGAGTTCCTCAATCAAGGCACTCACACCTCCACAGCCAAACACAAGTTCAGTGCCCAAGCCATTTCCCGCTGCCATGGAAACCAAGTGCTCTGGCACCACATATGTCTGAAAGTGGATATGACACCTAGGGAACTCAGGGCGGTGGTGAATGGCAACTGCCCGAAGCAGCAGCACAGCTCTTCCAGTGCCAAAACAACTCCACCTGCCTCATGAACTTCACATAGCATCAGCTGTGCTAGCAGCTATCTAGGAAACCCTGTTTGGTCACTTCCGGAACAATGACCTTTGAGCCCAGTGGGATGGAATCAAGCAGGTTGAGCACCCACACTAAACTTACATGGACCTCCTCACTCAAGCCGCTCAAAACTCCACAGCCAAACACAAGTTCAGCGCCCAAGCCATTTCCCGCTGCCATGGAAACCAAGTGCTCTGGCACCACATATGTCTGAAAGTTTATATGACATATAGGGAACTCAGGGCGGTGGTGAATGGCAACTGCCCGAAGCAGCAGCACAGCTCTTCCAGTGCCAAAACAACTCCACCTGCCTCATGAAATTCACATACCATCAGCTGTGCAAGCAGCTATCTAGGAAACCCTGTTTGGTCACATCCGGTCCAATGCCCATTGAGCCCAGTGGGATGGAATCAAGCAGGTTGAGCACCCACACTAAACTAACATGGAGCTCCTCAGTCAAGCCGCTCAAAAATCCACAGCCAAATACAATTTCAGCTCCCAAGCCATTTCCCGCTGCCATGGAATCCAAGTGCTCTGGCACCACATATGTCTGAAAGTGGATATGACACCTAGGGAACTCAAGGCGGTGGTGAATGGCAACTGCCCGAAGTAGCAGCACAGCTCTTCCAGTGCCAAAACAACTCCACCTGCCTCATGAACTTCACATACCATCAGCTGTGCTAGCAGCGTTCTAGGAAACCCTGTTTGGTCACTTCCGGTCCAATGCCCATTGAGCCCAGTGGGATGGAATCAAGCAGGTTGAGCATCCACACTAAACTAACATGGAGCTCCTCACTCAAGCCGCTCAAAACTCCACAGACAAACACAAGTTCAGTGCCCAAGCCATTTCCCACTGCCATGGAAACCAAGTGCTCTGGCACCACATATGTCTGAAAGTGGATATGACACCTAGAGAACTCAGGGCGGTGGTGAATGGCAACTGCCCGAAGCAGCAGCACAGCTCTTCCAGTGCCAAAACAACACCACCTGCCTCATGAACTTCACATACCATCAGCTGTGCTAGCAGCTATTTAGGAAACCCTGTTTGGTCACTTCCGGTCCAATGCCCATTGAGCCCAGTGGGATGGAATGAAGCAGGTTGAGCACCCACACTAAACTAACATGTAGCCCCTCACTGAAGGCGCTCAAAACTCCACAGCCAAACACAAGTTCATCGCAAAGCCATTTCCCGCTGCCATGGAAAGCAAGTGCTCTGGCACCACATATGTCTGAAAGTGGATATGACACCTAGGGAACTCAGGGCGGTGGTGAATGGCAACTGCCCGAAGCAGCAGCACAGCTCTTCCAGTGCCAAAACAACTCCACCTGCCTCATGAACTTCACATACCATCAGCTGTGCTAGCAGCGTTCTAGGAAACACTGTTTGGTCACCTCCGGTCCAATGCCCATTGAGCCCAGTGGGATGGAATCAAGCAGGTTGAGCACCCACATTAAACTAACATGGAGCTCCTCACTCAAGGCGCTCAAAACTCCACAGCCAAACAAAAGTTCACCGCCCAAGCCATTTCCCGCTGCCATGGAAACCAAGTGCTCTGGCACCACATAAGTCTGAAAGTGGATATGACACCTAGGGAACTCAGGGCGGTGGTGAATGGCAACTGCCCGAAGCAGCAGCACAGCTCTTCCAGTGCCAAAACAACTCCACCTGCCTCATGAACTTCACATACCATCAGCTGTGCTAGCAGCTATCTAGGAAACCCTGTTTGGTCACTTCCGATCCAATGCCCATTGAGCCCAGTGGGATGGAATCAAGCAGGTTGAGCACCAACACTAAACTAACATGGAGCTCCTCAGTCAATTCGCTCAAAAATCCACAGCCAAATACAAGTTCAGCTCCCAAGCCATTTCCCGCTGCCATGGAAACTAAGTGCTCTGGCACCACATACTTCTGAAAGTGGATATGACACCTAGGGAACTCAGTGAGGTGGTGAATGGCAACTGCCCGAAGCAGCAGCACAGCTCTTCCAGTGCCAAAACAACTCCACCTGCCTCATGAACTTCACATACCATCAGCTGTGCCAGCAGCGTTCTAGGAAACCATGTTTGGTCACTTCCGGTCCAATGCCCATTGAGCCCAGTGGGATGGAATCAAGCAGGTTGAGCACCCACACTAAACTAACATGCAGCTCCTCACTCAAGCCGCTCAAAACTCCACAGACAAACACAAGTTCAGCGCCCAAGCAATTTCCCACTGCCATGGAAACCAAGTGCTCTGGCAGCACATATGTCTGAAAGTGGATATGACACCTAGGGAACTCAGGGCGGTGGTCAATGGCAAATGCCCGAAGCTGCAGCACAGCTCTTCCAGTGCCAAAACAACTCCACCTGCCTCATGAACTTCACATACCATCAGCTGTGCTAACAGTGTTCTAGGAAACCCTGTTTGGTCACTTCCGGTCCAATGCCCATTGAGCCCAGTGGGATGGAATCAAGCAGGTTGAGCACCCACACTAAACTTACATGGAGCTCCTCACTCAAGGCGCTCAAAACTCCACAGCCAAACACAAGTTCAGCGCCCAAGCCATTTCCCGATGCCATGGAAAGCAAGTGCTCTGGCACCACATATGTCTGAAAGTGGATATGACAACTAGGGAACTCAGGGTGGTGGTCAATGGCAACTGCCCGAAGCAGCAGCACAGCTCTTCCAGTACCAAAACAACTCCACCTGCCTCATGAACTTCACATACCATCAGCTGTGCTAGCAGCTATTTAGGAAACCCTGTTTGGTCACTTCCGGTCCAATGCCCATTGAGCCCAGTGGGATGGAATCAAGCAGGTTGAGCACCCACACTAAACTAACATGGAGCTCCTCACTCAAACCGCTCAAAACTCCACAAACACAAGTTCAGCACCCAAGCCATTTCCCGCTGCCATGGAAACCAAGTGCTCTGGCACCACATATGTCTGAAAGTGGATATGACACCTACGGAACTCAGGGCGGTGGTGAATGGCAACTGCCCGAAGCAGCAGCACAGCTCTTCCAGTGCCAAAACAACTCCACCTGCCTCATCAACTTCACATACCATCAGCTGTGCTAGCAGCTATATAGGAAACCCTGTTTGGTCACTTCCGGTCCAATGCCCATTGAGCCCAGTGGGATGGAATCAAGCAGGTTGAGCACCCACACTAAACTAACATGCAGCTCCTCACTCAAACCGCTCAAAACTCCACAGCCAAACACAAGTTCAGCGCCCAAGCCATTTCCCGCTGCCATGGAAACCAAGTGCTCTGGCACCACATATGTCTGAAAGTGGATATGACACCTACGGAACTCAGGGCGGTGGTGAATGGCAACTGCCCGAAGCAGCAGCACAGCTCTTCCAGTGCCAAAACAACTCCACCTGCCTCATCAACTTCACATACCATCAGCTGTGCTAGCAGCTATATAGGAAACCCTGTTTGGTCACTTCCGGTCCAATGCCCATTGAGCCCAGTGGGATGGAATCAAGCAGGTTGAGCACCCACACTAAACTAACATGGAGCTCCTCACTCAAGCCGCTCAAAACTCCACAGCCAATTACTAATTCAGCGCAAACGCCATTTCCCACTGCCACAGAGACCAAGTGCTCTGGCACCAGATATGTCTGAAAGTGGATATGACACCTACGGAACTCAGGGCAGTGGTGAATGGCAACTGCCCGAAGCTGCAGCACAGCTCTTCCAGTGCCAAAACAACTCCACCTGCCTCATGAACTTCACATACCATCAGCTGTGCTAGCAGCGTTCTAGGAAACCCTGTTTGGTCACTTCCGGTCCAATGCCCATTGAGCCCAGGGGATGGAATCAAGCAGGTTGAGCACCCACACTAAACTAACATGGAGTTCCTCACTCAAGCCGCTCAAAACTCCACAGCCAAACACAAGTTCAGCGCCCAAGCCATTTCCCGCTACCATGGAATCCAGTGCTCTGGTAGTATATATGTCTGGAAGTGGATATGACACCTAGGGAGCTCAGGGCGGTGGTCAATGGCAACTGCCCGAAGCAGCAGCACAGCTCTTCCAGTGCCAAAACAACTCCACCTGCCTCATGAACTTCACCTACCATCAGCTGTGCTAGCAGCTATCTAGGAAACCCTGTTTGGTCACTTCCGGTCCAATGCCCATTGAGCCCAGTGGGATGGAATCAAGCAGGTTGAGCACCCACACTAAACTAACATGGAGCTCCTCACACAAGCCGCTCAAAACTCCACAGCCAAACACAAGTTCAGCGCCAAAGCCATTTCCCACTGCCACAGAAACCAAGTGCTCTGGCAGCACATATGTCTGAAAGTGGATATGACACCTACGGAACTCAGGGCGGTGGTGAATGGCAACTGCCCGAAGCAGCAGCACAGCTCTTCCAGTGCCAAAACAACTCCACCTGCCTCATGAACGTCACATACCATCAGCTGTGCTAGCAGCTATCTAGGAAACCCTGTTTGGTCACTTCCGGTCCAATGCCCATTGAGCCCAGTGGGATGGAATCAAGCAGGTTGAGCACCCACACTAAACTTACATGGAGCTCCTCACTCAAGGCGCTCAAAACTCCACAGTCAAACACAAGTTCAGCGCAAACGCCATTTCCCGCTGCCATGGAAAGCAAGTGCTCTGGCACCACATATGTCTGGAAGTGGATATGACACCTAGGGAACTCACGGCTGTGGTGAATGGCAACTGCACTAAGCAGCAGCACAGCTCTTCCAGTGCCAAAACAACTCCACCTGCCTCATGAACTTCACATACCATCAGCTGTGCTAGCAGCTATCTAGGAAACCCTGTTTGGTCACATCCGGTCCAATGCCCATTGAGCCCAGTGGGATGGAATCAAGCAGGTTGAGCACCAACACTAAACTAACATGGAGCTCCTCAGTCAAGCCGCTCAAAAATCCACAGCCAAATACAAGTTCAGCTCCCAAGCCATTTCCCGCTGCCATGGAAACCAAGTGCTCTGGCACCACATACTTCTGAAAGTGGATATGACACCTAGGGAACTCAGTGAGGTGGTGAATGGCAACTGCCCGAAGCAGCAGCACAGCTCTTCCAGTGCCAAAACAACTCCACCTGCCTCATGAACTTCACATACCATCAGCTGTGCCAGCAGCTATCTAGGAAACACTGTTTGGTCACTTCCGGTCCAATGCCCATTGAGCCCAGTGGGATGGAATCAAGCAGGTTGAGCATCCACACTAAACTAACATGCAGCTCCTCACTCAAGCCGCTCAAAACTCCACAGCCAAACACAAGTTCAGCGCCCAAGCCATTTCCCTCTGCCATGGAAACCAAGTGCTCTGGCACCACATATGTCTGAAAGTGGATATGACACCTAGGGAACTCAGGGCGGTGGTGAATGGCAACTGCCCGAAGCAGCAGCACAGCTCTTCCAGTGCCAAAACAACTCCACCTGCCTCATGAACTTCACATACCATCAGCTGTGCTAGCAGCTATCTAGGAAACACTGTTTGGTCACTTCTGGTCCAATGCCCATTGAGCCCAGTGGGATGGAATCAAGCAGGTTGAGCACCCACACTAAACTAACATGGAGTTCCTCACTCAAGGCACTCACACCTCCACAGCCAAACACAAGTTCAGTGCCCAAGCCAATTCCCGCTGCCATGGAAAGCAAGTGCTCTGGCACCACATATGTCTGAAAGTGGATATGACACCTAGGGAACTCAGGGCGGTGGTGAATGGCAACTGCCCGAAGCAGCAGCACAGCTCCTCCAGTGCCAAAACAACTCCACCTGCCTCATGAACTTCACATACCATCAGCTGTACTAGCAGCTCTCTAGGAAACCCTGTTTGGTCACTTCCGGTCCAATGCCCATTGAGCCCAGTGGGATGGAATCAAGCAGGTTGAGCAACCACACTAAACTTAGATGGAGCTCCTCACTCAAGGCGCTCAAAACTCCACAGCCAAACACAAGTTCAGCGCCCAAGCCATTTCCCGCTGCCATGGAAACCAAGTGGCCATGGAAACCAAGTGCTCTGGCACCACATATGTCTGAAAGTGGATATGACACCTAGGGAACTCAGGGCGGTGGTGAATGGCAACTGCCCGAAGCAGCAGCACAGCTCCTCCAGTGCCAAAACAACTCCACCTGCCTCATGAACTTCACATACCATCAGCTGTACTAGCAGCTCTCTAGGAAACCCTGTTTGGTCACCTCCGGTCCAATGCCCATTGAGCCCAGTGGGATGGAATCAAGCAGGTTGAGCACCCACTCTAAACTTACATGGAGCTCCTCAAGGAATTCGCTCAAAACTCCACAGACAAACACAAGTTCAGCGCCAAAGCCATTTCCCGCTACCATGGAAACCAAGTGCTCTGGCACCACATAGGTCTGAAAGTGGATATGACACCTAGGGAACTCAGGGCGGTGGTGAATGGCAACTGCCCGAAGCAGCAGCACAGCTCTTCCAGTGCCAAAACAACTCCAGCTGCCTCATGAACTTCACATATCTTCAGCTGTGCTAGCAGCTATCTAGGAAACACTGTTTGGTCACTTCCGGTCCAATGCCCATTGAGCCCAGTGGGATGGAATCAAGCAGGTTGAGCACCCACACTAAACTAACATGGAGCTCCCCATTCAAGCCGCACAAAACTCCACTGCCAAACACAAGTTCAGCGCCCAAGCCATTTCCGGCTGCCATGGAAACCAAGTGGCCATGGAAACCAAGTGCTCTGGCACCACATAGGTCTGAAAGTGGATATGACACCTAGCGAACTCAGGGCGGTGGTGAATGGCAACTGCCCGAAGCAGCAGCACAGCTCTTCCAGTGCCAAAACAACTCCAGCTGCCTCATGAACTTCACATACCATCAGCTGTGCTAGCAGCTATCTAGGAAACCCTGTTTGGTCACTTCCGGTCCAATGCCCATTGAGCCCAGTGGGATGGAATCAAGCAGGTTGAGCACCCACATTAAACTGACATGGAGCTCCCCATTCAAGCCGCACAAAACTCCACAGCCAAACACAAGTTCAGCGCCCAAGCCATTTCCCGCTGCCATGGAAATCAAGTGCTCTGGCACCGCATATGTCTGAAAGTGGATATGACACCTAGGGAACTCAGGGCGGTGGTCAATGGCAACTGCCCGAAGCAGCAGCACAGCTCTTCCAGTGCCAAAACAACTCCACCTGCCTCATGAACTTCACATACCATCAGCTGTGCTAGCTGCTATCTAGGAAACCCTGTTTGGTCACTTCCGGAACAATGCCCATTGAGCCCAGTGGGATGGAATCAAGCAGGTTGAGCACCCACACTAAACTTACATGCAGCTCCTCACACAAGGCGCTCAAAACTCCACAGCCAAACACAAGTTCACCGCCCAAGCCATTTCCCGCTGCCATGGAAACCAAGTGCTCTGGCACCACATAAGTCTGAAAGTGGATATGACACCTAGGGAACTCAGGGCGGTGGTGAATGGCAACTGCCCGAAGCAGCAGCACAGCTCTTCCAGTGCCAAAACAACTCCACCTGCCTCATGAACTTCACATACCATCAGCTGTGCTAGCAGCTACCTAGGAAACGCTGTTTGGTCACTTCCGGTCCAATGCCCATTGAGCCCAGTGGGATGGAATCAAGCAGGTTGAGCACCCACACTAAACTAACATGGAGCTCCTCACTCAAGCCGCACAAAACTTCACTGCCAAACACAAGTTCAGTGCCCAAGCCATTTCCGGCTGCCATGGAAACTAAGTGCTCTGGCACCACATATGTCTGAAAGTGGATATGACACCTAGGGAACTCAGGGCGGTGGTCAATGGCAACTGCCCGAAGCAGCAGCACAGCTCTTCCAGTGCCAAAACAACTCCACCTGCCTCATGAACTTCACATACCATCAGCTGTGCTAGCAGCGTTCTAGGAAACCCTGTTTGGTCACTTCCGGTCCAATGCCCATTGAGCCCAGTGGGAAGGAATGAAGCTGGTTGAGCAACCACACTAAACTAACATGGAGCTCCTCAGTCAAACCGCTCAAAACTCCACAAACACAAGTTCAGCACCCAAGCCATTTCCCGCTGCCATGGAAACCAAGTGCTCTGGCACCACATATGTCTGAAAGTGGATATGACACCTAGGGAACTCAGGGCGGTGGTGAATGGCAACTGCCCGAAGCAGCAGCACAGCTCTTCCAGTGGAAAACAACTCCACCTGCCTCATGAACTTCACATACCATCAGCTGTGCTAGCAGCTATATAGGAAACCCTGTTTGGTCACTTCCGGTCCAATGCCCATTGAGCCCAGTGGGATGGAATCAAGCAGGTTGAGCACCCACACTAAACTAACATGGAGCTCCTCACTCAAACCGCTCAAAACTCCACAGCCAAACACAAGTTCAGCGCCCAAGCCATTTCCCGTTGCCATGGAAACCAAGTGCTCTGGCACCACATATGTCTGAAAGTGGATATGACACCTAGGGAACTCAGGGCGGTGGTCAATGGCAATTGCCTGAAGAGGCAGCACAGCTCTTCCAGTGCCAAAACAACTCCACCTGCCTCATCAACTTCACATACCATCAGCTGTGCTAGCAGCTATCTAGCAAACCCTGTTTGGTCACTTCCGGTCCAATGCCCATTGAGCCCAGTGGGATGGAATCAAGCAGGTTGAGCACCCACACTAACCTAACATGGAGCACCTCACTCAAGCATCTCAAAACACCACAGCCAAACACAAGTTCAGCGCCCAAGCCATTTCCCGCTGTTATGGAAACCAAGTGCTCTGGCAGCACATATGTCTGAAAGTAGATATGACACCTAGGGAACTCAGTGCGGTGGTCAATGGCAACAGCCCGAAGCAGCAGCACAGCTCTTCCAGTGCCAAAACAACTCCACCTGCCTCACGTAATTCACATACCATCAGCTGTACTAGCAGCGATCTAGGAAACCAAATTTGTTCACTTCTGGTCCAATGCCCATTGAGTCCAGTGGGATGGAATCAAGCAGGTTGAGCACCCACACTAAACTAACATGGAGCTCCTCACTCAAGGCGCTCAAAACTCCACTGCTGAACACAATCTTGGCGAACAAGCCATTTCCGGCTGCCATGGAAACCAAGTGCTCTTGCAGCACATATGTCTGAAAGTGGATATGACATCTAGGGAACTCAGGGCGGTGGTGAATAGCAACTGCCCGAAGCAGCAGCACAGCTCTTCCACTGCCAAAACAACTCCACCTGCCTCATGAACTTCACATACCATCAGCTGAGCTAGCAGCTATCTAGGAAACCCTGTTTGGTCACTTCCGGTCCAATGCCCATTGAGCCCAGTGGGATGGAATCAAGCAGGTTGAGCACCCACACTAAACTAACATGGAGCTCCTCACTCAAACCGCTCAAAACTCCACTGCCAATCACAAGTGCAGCGCAAAAGCCATTTCCCGTTGCCTTTGAAACCAAGTGCTCTGGCACCACATATGTCTGAAAGTGGATATGACACCTAGGGAACTCAGGGCGGTGGTGAATTGCAACTGCCCGAAACAGCAGCACAGCTCTTCCACTGCCAAAACAACTCCACCTGCCTCATGAACTTCACATACCATCAGCTGTGCTAGCAGCTATCTAGGAAACCCTGTTTGGTCACTTCCGGTCCAATGCCCATTGAGCCCAGTGGGATGGAATCAAGCAGGTTGAGCACCCACACTAAACTAAAATGGAGCTCCTCACTCAAACCGCTCAAAACTCCACAGCCAAACACAAGTTCAGCTCTCAATTCATTTCCCGTTGCCATGGAAACCAAGTGCTCTGGCACCACATAGGTCTGAAAGTGGATATGACACCTAGGGAACTCAGTGAGGTGGTGAATGGCAACTGCCCGAAGCAGCAGCACAGCTCTTCCAGTGCCAAAACAACTCCACCTGCCTCATGAACTTCACATACCATCAGCTGTGCTAGCAGCTATCTAGGAAACGCTGTTTGGTCACTTCCGGTCCAATGCCCATTGAGCCCAGTGGGATGGAATCAAGTAGGTTGAGCAACCACACTAAGCTAACATGGAGCTCCTCACTCAAGGCGCTCAAAACTCCACAGCTGAACACAAGTGCAGCGCCCAAGCCATTTCCCGCTGCCATGGAAAGCAAGTGCTCTGGCAGCACATATGTCTGAAAGTGGATATGACACCTAGGGAACTCAGGGCGGTGGTCAATGGCGATTGCCTTAAGAGGCAGCACAGCTCTTCCAGTGCCAAAACAACTACACCATAGTCATGAACTCCACAGACAATCAGCGGTGCTAGCAGCGTTCTAGGAAACCCTGTTTGGTCACTTCCGCTCCAATGCCCATTGAGCCCAGGGTGATGGAATCAAGCAGGTTGAGCACCCACAATAAACTAACATGGAGCTCCTCACTCAAGGCGCTCAAAACTCCACAGCCCAAAACAAATTCAGCGCCCAAGCCATTTCCCGCTGCCATGGAAACCAAGAGTTATGGCACCACATATGTCTGAAAGTGGATATGACACCTAGGGAACTCAGGGCGGTGGGGAATGGCAACTGCCCGAAGCAGCAGCAGCACAGCTCTTCCAGTGCCAAAACAACTCCACCTGCCTCATGAACTTCACATACCATCAGCTGTGCTAGCAGCTACCTAGGAAACGCTGTTTGGTCACTTCCGGTCCAATGCCCATTGAGCCCAGTGGGATGGAATCAAGCAGGTTGAGCACCCACACTAAACTAACATGCATCTCCTAACTCAAGGAGATCAAAACTCCACAACCAAACACAAGTCCAGCGCCCAAGCCATTTCCCGCTGCCATGGAAACCATGTGCTCTAGCACCACATATGTCTGAAAGTGGATATGACACCTAGGGAACTCAGGGCGGTGGTCATTGGCAACTGCCCGAAGCAGCAGCACAGCTCTTCCAGTGCCAAAACAACTCCACCTGCCTCATCAACTACACATACCATCAGCTGTGCTAGCAACTGTCTAGGAAACCCTGTTTGGTCGCTTCCGGTGTAATGCCCATTGAGCCCAGTGGGATGGAATCAAGCAGGTTGAGCACCCACACTAAACTAACATGGAGATCCTCACTCAAGGAGATCAAAACTCCACAGTCAAACACAAGTTCAGCGCAAACGCCATTTCCCGCTGCCATGGAAACCATGTGCTCTAGCACCACATATGTCTGAAAGTGGATATGACACCTAGGGAATTCAGGGCGGTGGTCATTAGCAACTGCCCGAAGCAGCAGCACACCTCTTCCAGTGCCAAAACAACTCCACCTGACTCATCAACTTCACATACCATCAGCTTTGCTAGCAGCGTTCTCGCAAACCATGTTTGGACACTTCCGGTACAATTCCCGTTGAGCCCAGTGGGATGGAATCAAGCAGGGTAAGCACACGTACTAAACTAACATGGAGCTCCTCACTCAAGGAGATCAAAACTCCACAGCCAAACACAAGTTCAGCGCCCAAGCCATTTTCGCTGCCATGGAAACCAAGTGCTCTGGCACTACATGCCTGAATGTGGATATGACACATAGGGAACTCAGGGCAGTGGTGAATGACAACAGCCGAAGCAGCAGCACAGCTCTTCCACTGCCAAAACAACTCCACCATAGTCATGAATTCCACATACCATCAGCTGTGCTAACAGCTATGTAGGAATCCCTGTTTGGTCACTTCCGGTCCAATGCCCATTGAGCCAAGTGGGATGGAATCAAGCAGGTTGAGCACCCACACTAAACTAACATGGAGCTCTTCACTCAAGGCGCTCAAAACTCCACAGCCAAACACAAGCTCAGTGCCCAAGCCATTTCCCGCTGCCATGGAAACCAAGTGCTCTGGCACAACATATGTCTGAAAGTGGATATGACACCTAGGGTACTCAGGGCGGTGGTGAATGGCTACTGCCCGAAGCAGCAGCACAGCTCGTCCACCGCCAAAACAACTCCACCTGCCTCATCAACTTCACATACCATCAGCAGTGCTAGCAGCGTTCTAGGAAACCTTATTTTGTCACTTCCGGTCCAATATCCATTGAGCCCAGTTGGATGGAATCAAGCAGGTTGAGCACCCACACTAAACTCACATGGAGCTCCTCAATCAAGGCTCTCAAAACTCCACAGCCAAACACAAGTACAGCGAACTAGCATTTTCCCGCTGCCATGGAAACCAAGTGCTCTGGCAGCACAAGTCTGAAAGTGGATGTGACACCTAGGGAACTCAGGTCGTGGTGAACGGCAACTGCCCGAAGCAGCAGCACAGCTCTTCCAGTGCCAAAACAACTCCACCTGCCTCATCAACTTCACATACCATCAGCTGTGCTAGCAACTGTCTAGGAATCCCTGTTTGGTCACTTGCGGTCCAATGCCCATTGAGCCCAGTGGGATGGAATCAAGCAGGTTGAGCACCCACACTAAACTAACATGGAGCCCGTCACTCAAGGAGCTCAAAACTCCACAGCCAAACACAAGTTCAGCGCCCAAGCCATTTCCCGCTGCCTGGAAACCAAGTGCTCTGGCACTACATATCTGAAAGTGGATATGACACCTAGAGAACTCAGGGCGATGGTCATTGGCAACTGCCCGAAGCAGCAGCACAGCTCTTCCAGTGCCAAAACAACTCCACCTGCCTCATGAACTTCACATACCATCAGCTGTGCTAGCAACTGTCTAGGAAACCCTGTTTGGTCACTTCCGGTCCAATGCCCATTGAGCCCAGTGGGATGGAATCAAGCAGGTTGAGCACCCACACTAAACTAACATGGAGCTCCTCACTCAAGGCGCTCAAAACTCCACAGCCAAACACAAGTTCAGCGCAAAAGCCATTCCCGCTGCCATGGAAACCAAGTGCTCTGGCAGCACATATGTCTGTAAGTGGATATGACACCTAGGGCTCAGGGCACTTGTCAATGGCAACTGCCCGAAGCAGCAACACAGCTCTTCCAGTGCCAAAACAACTCCACCTGCCTCATCAACTTCACATACCATCAGCTGTGCTAGCAGCTATCTAGGAAACCCTGTTTGGTCACTTCCCGTTTAATGCCCATTGAGCCCAGTGGGATGGAATCAAGCAGGTTGAGCACCCGCACTAAACTAACATGGAGCTCTTCACTCAAGGCGCTCAAAACTCCACAGCCAAACACAAGCTCAGAGCCCTAGCCATTTTCGCTGCCATGGAAACCAAGTGCTCTGGCACTACATGCCTGAAAGTGAATATGACACCTAGGGAACTCAGGGCAGTGGTGAATGGCAACAGCCCGAAGCAGCAGCACAGCTCGTCCACCGCCAAAACAACTCCACCTGCCTCATCAACTTCACATACCATCAGCTGTGCTAGCAGCTATCTAGGAAACCCTGTTTTGTCACTTCCGGTCCAATGCCCATTGAGCCCAGTGGGATGGAATCAAGCAGGTTGAGCACCCACACTAAACTAACATGGAGCTACTCACTCAAGGCTCTCAAAACTCCACTGCCAAACACAAGTACAGCGAACTAGCATTTTCCCGCTGCCATGAAAACCAAGTGCTCTGGCACCACATGTCTGAAAGTGGATGTGACACCTAGGGAACTCAGGTCGTGGTGAACGGCAACTGCCCGAAGCAGCAGCACAGCTCTTCCAGTGCCAAAACAACTCCACCATAGTCATGAACTCCACAGACCATCAGCTGTGCTAGCAGCGTTCTAGGAAACGCTGTTTGGTCACTTCCGGTGTAATGCCCATAGAGCCCAGTGGGATGGAATCAAGCAGGGTAAGCACACGTACTAAACTAACATGGAGCTCCTCAGTCAAGGCGCTCAAAACTCCACAGCCAAACACAAGTTCAGCGCCCAAGCCATTTCCCGCTACCATGGAAACCAAGTGCTCTGGCACCACATATGTGTGAATGTGGATATGACACCTAGGGAACTCAGGGCGGTGGTCATTGACAGCTGCGCGAAGCAGCAGCACAGCTCTACCAGTGCCAAAACAACTCCACCTGCCTCATGAACGTCACATACCATCAGCTGTGCTAGCAGCTATCTAGGAGACCCTGTTTGGTCACTTCCGGTCCAAAGCCCATTGAGCCCAGTGGGATGGAATCAAGCAGGTTGATCACCCACACTAAACTAACAGGAGCTCCTCAGTCAAGCCGCTCAAAATTCCACAGCCCAAGACAAGTTCAGCGCCCTAGGAATTTCCCGCTGCCATGGAAACTAAGTGCTCTGGCACCACATACTTCTGAAAGTGGATATGACACCTAGGGAACTCAGTGAGGTGGTGAATGGCAACTGCCCGAAGCAGCAGCACAGCTCTTCCAGTGCCAAAACAACTCCACCTGCCTCATGAACTTCACATACCATCAGCTGTGATAGCAGCGTTCTCGCAAACCCTGTTTGGACACTTCTGGTACAATTCTCGTTGAGCCCAGTGGGATGGAATCAAGCAGGTTGAGCACCCACACTAAACTAACATGGACCTCCTCACTCAAGCCGCTCAAAACTCCACAGCCAAACACAAGTTCAGCGCCCAAGCCATTTCCCGCTGACATGGAAACCAAGTGCTCTGGCACTACATGCCGGAAAGTGGATATGACACTAAGGGAACTCAGGGCAGTGGTGAATGGCAACAGCCCGAAGCAGCAGCACAGCTCTTCCAGTGCCAAAACAACAACACCATAGTCATGAATTCCACATACCATCAGCTGTGCTAGCAGCTATGTAGGAAACCCTGTTTGGTCACTTCCGCTCCAATGCCCATTGAGCCCAGTGGGATGGAATCAAGCAGGTTGAGCACCAACACTAAACTAACATGGAGCTCTTCACTCAAGGCGCTCAAAACTCCACAGCCAAACACAAGCTCAGCGCCCAAGCCATTTCCCGCTGCCATGGAAACCAAGTGCTCTGGCACAAAATATCTCTGAAAGTGGATATGACAAGTAGGGAACTCAGGGCGGTGGTGAATGGCTACTGCCCGAAGCAGCAGCACAGCTCGTCCACCGCCAAAACAACTCCACCTGCCTCATCAACTTCACATACCATCAGCTGTGCTAGCAACTGTATAGGAAACCCTGTTTGGTCACTTCCGGTCCAATGTCCATTGAGCCCAGTGGGATGGAATCAAGCAGGTTCAGCACCCCCACTAAACTAACATGGAGCTCCTCACTCAAGGCTCTCAAAACTCCACAGCCAAACACAAGTACAGTGAACCAGCATTTTCCCGCTGCCATGAAAACTAAGTGCCCTGGCACCACATGTCTGAAAGTGGATGTGACACCTAGGGAACTCAGGGCGGTGGTGAACGGCAACTGCCCGAAGCAGCAGCACAGCTCTTCCAGTGCCAAAATAACTCCACCTGCCTCATCAACTTCGCATACCATCAGCTGTGCTAGCAGCGTTCTAGCCAACCTTATTTGGACACTTCCGGTCCAAAGCCCATTGAGCCCAGTGGGATGGAATCAAGCAGGTTGAGCACCCACACTAAACTAACATGGAGCTCCTCACTCAAGGAGCTCAAAATTCCACAGCCCAAGACAAGTTCAGCGCCCTAGCCATTTCCCGCTGCCATGGAAACCAAGTGCTCTGGCACTACATGCCTGAAAGTGGATATGACACCTAGAGAACTCAGGTCGTGGTGATCGGCAACTGCCCGAAGCAGCAGCACAGCTCTTCCAGTGCCAAAACAACTCCACCTGCCTCATCAACTTCACATACCATCAGCTGTGCTAGCAGCTATCTAGGAAACCCTGTTTGGTCACTTCCGGTGTAATGCCCATTGAGCCCAGTGGGATGGAATCATGCAGGTTGAGCACCCACACTAAACTAACATGGAGCTCCTCAATCAAGGCGCTCAAAACTCCACAGCCAAACACAAGTTCAGCGCCCAAGCCATTTTCGCTGCCATGGAAACCAAGTGCTCTGGCAGCACATATGTCTGAAAGTGGATGTGACACCTAGGGAACTCAGGTCGTGGTGAACGGCAACTGCCCGAAGCAGCAGCACAGCTCTTCCAGTGCCAAAACAACTCCACCTGCCTCATCAACTTCACATACCATCAGCTGTGCTAGCAACTGTCTAGGAAACCCTGTTTGGTCGCTTCCGGTGTAATGCCCATTGAGCCCAGTGGGATGGAATCAAGCAGGTTGAGCACCCACACTAAACTAACATGGAGATCCTCACTCAAGGAGATCAAAACTCCACAGTCAAACACAAGTTCAGCGCAAACGCCATTACCCGCTGCCATGGAAACCATGTGCTCTAGCACCACATATGTCTGAAAGTGGATATGACACCTAGGGAATTCAGGGCGGTGGTCATTAGCAACTGCCCGAAGCAGCAGCACACCTCTTCCAGTGCCAAAACAACTCCACCTGACTCATCAACTTCACATACCATCAGCTTTGCTAGCAGCGTTCTCGCAAACCATGTTTGGACACTTCCGGTACAATTCCCGTTGAGCCCAGTGGGATGGAATCAAGCAGGGTAAGCACACGTACTAAACTAACATGGAGCTCCTCACTCAAGGAGATCAAAACTCCACAGCCAAACACAAGTTCAGCGCCCAAGCCATTTTCGCTGCCATGGAAACCAAGTGCTCTGGCACTACATGCCTGAATGTGGATATGACACATAGGGAACTCAGGGCAGTGGTGAATGACAACAGCCGAAGCAGCAGCACAGCTCTTCCACTGCCAAAACAACTCCACCATAGTCATGAATTCCACATACCATCAGCTGTGCTAACAGCTATGTAGGAATCCCTGTTTGGTCACTTCCGGTCCAATGCCCATTGAGCCAAGTGGGATGGAATCAAGCAGGTTGAGCACCCACACTAAACTAACATGGAGCTCTTCACTCAAGGCGCTCAAAACTCCACAGCCAAACACAAGCTCAGTGCCCAAGCCATTTCCCGCTGCCATGGAAACCAAGTGCTCTGGCACAACATATGTCTGAAAGTGGATATGACACCTAGGGAACTCAGGGCGGTGGTGAATGGCTACTGCCCGAAGCAGCAGCACAGCTCGTCCACCGCCAAAACAACTCCACCTGCCTCATCAACTTCACATACCATCAGCTGTGCTAGCAACTGTCTAGGAAACCCTGTTTGGTCACTTCCGGTCCAATGCCCATTGAGCCCAGTGGGATGGAATCAAGCAGGTTGAGCACCCCCACTAAACTAACATGGAGCTCCTCACTCAAGGCGCTCAAAACTCCACAGCCAAACACAAGTTCAGCGCAAAAGCCATTTTCGCTGCCATGGAAACCAAGTGCTCTGGCACCACATATGTCTGAAAGTGGATATGACACCTAGAGAACTCAGGGCGATGGTCATTGGCAACTGCCCGAAGCAGCAGCACAGCTCTTCCAGTGCCAAAACAACTCCACCTGCCTCATCAACTTCACATACCATCAGCTGTGCTAGCAACTGTCTAGGAAACCCTGTTTGGTCACTTCCGTTCCAATGCCCATTGAGCCCAGTGGGATGGAATCAAGCAGGTTGAGCACCCCCACTAAACTAACATGGAGCTCCTCACTCAAGGCGCTCAAAACTCCACAGCCAAACACAAGTTCAGCGCAAAAGCCATTTTCGCTGCCATGGAAACCAAGTGCTCTGGCACCACATATCTGAAAGTGGATATGACACCTAGAGAACTCAGGGCGATGGTCATTGGCAACTGCCCGAAGCAGCAGCACAGCTCTTCCAGTGCCAAAACAACTCCACCTGCCTCATGAACTTCACATACCATCAGCTGTGCTAGCAGCTATCTAGGAGACCCTGTTTGGTCACTTCCGGTGTAATGCCCATTGAGCCCAGTGGGATGGAATCAAGCAGGTTGAGCACCCGTACTAAACTAACATGGAGCTCTTCACTCAAGGCGCTCAAAACTCCACAGCCAAACACAAGCTCAGAGCCCTAGCCATTTTCGCTGCCATGGAAACCAAGTGCTCTGGCACTACATGCCTGAAAGTGGATATGACACCTAGGGAACTCAGGGCAGTGGTGAATGGCAACAGCCCGAAGCAGCAGCACAGCTCGTCCACCGCCAAAACAACTCCACCTGCCTCATCAACTTCACATACCATCAGCTGTGCCAGCAGCGTTCTAGGAAACCATGTTTGGTCACTTCCGGTCCAATGCCCATTGAGCCCAGTGGGATGGAATCAAGCAGGTTGAGCATCCACACTAAACTAACATGCAGCTCCTCACTCAAGCCGCTCAAAACTCCACAGCCAAACACAAGTTCAGCGCCCAAGCAATTTCCCACTGCCATGGAAACCAAGTGCTCTGGCACCACATATGTCTGAAAGTGGATATGACACCTAGGGAACTCAGGGCGGTGGTCAATGGCAAATGCCCGAAGCTGCAGCACAGCTCTTCCAGTGCCAAAACAACTCCACCTGCCTCATCAACTTCACATACCATCAGCTGTGCTAGCAGCTATCTAGGAAACCCTGTTTGGTCACTTCCGGTGTAATGCCCATTGAGCCCAGTGGGATGGAATCAAGCAGGTTGAGCACCCACACTAACTAACATGGAGCTCCTCACTCAAGGCGCTCAAAACACCACAGCCAAACACAAGTGCAGCGAACAAGCATTTTCCCGCTGCCATGGAAACCAAGTGCTCTGGCACCACATATGTCTGAAAGTGGATATGACACCAAGGGAACTCAGGGCGGAGGTCATTGGCAACTGCCCGAAGCAGCAGCACAGCTCTTCCAGTGCCAAAACAACTCCACCTGCCTCATCAACATCACATACCATCAGCTGTGATAGCAGCGTTCTCGCAAACCATGTTTGGACACTTCCGGTACAATTCCCGTTGAGCCCAGTGGGATGGAATCAAGCAGGTTGAGCACCCACAAAAAACTAACATGGAACACTTCACTCAAGGCGCTCAAAACTCCACAGCCAAACACATGTTCAGCGCCCAAGCCATTTCCCGCTGCCATGGAAACCAAGTGCTCTGGCACTACATGCCTGAATTTGGATATGACACCTAGGGAACTCAGGGCAGTGGTGAATGGCAACAGCCGAAGCAGCAGCACAGCTCTTCCAGTGCCAAAACAACTCCACCATAGTCATGAATTCCACATACCATCAGCTGTGCTAGCAGCTATCTAGGAGACCCTGTTTGGTCACTTCCGGTCCAAAGCCCATTGAGCCCAGTGTGATGGAATCAAGCAGGTTGATCACCCACACTAAACTAACATGGAGCTCCTCACTCAAGGAGCTCAAAACTCCACAGCCCAAGACAAGTTCAGCGCCCTAGCCATTTCCCGCTGCCATGGAAACCAAGTGCTCTGGCACTACATGTCTGAAAGTGGATATGACACCTAGAGAACTCAGGGCGATGGTCATTGGCAACTGCCCGAAGCAGCAGCACAGCTCTTCCAGTGCCAAAACAACTCCACCTGCCTCATCAACTTCACATACCATCAGCTGTGCTAGCAAATGTCTAGGAAACCCTGTTTGGTCACTTCCGGTCCAATGTCCATTGAGCCCAGTGGGATGGAATCAAGCACGTTGAGCACCCACACTAAACTAACATGGAGCTCCTCACTCAAGGCGCTCAAAACTCCACAGCCAAACACAAGTTCAGCGCCCAAGCCATTTTCGCTGCCATGGAAACCAAGTGCTCTGGCAGCACATATGTCTGAAAGTGGATATGACACCTATGGAACTCAGGGCGGTGGTGAATTGCAACTGCCCGAAGCAGCAGCACAGCGCTTCCAGTGCCAAAACAACTCCACCTGCCTCATCAACTTCACATACCATCAGCTGTGATAGCAGCGTTCTCGCAAACCCTGTTTGGACACTTCTGGTACAATTCTCGTTGAGCCCAGTGGGATGGAATCAAGCAGGTTGAGCACCCACACTAAACTAACATGGACCTCCTCACTCAAGCCGCTCAAAACTCCACAGCCAAACACAAGTTCAGCGCCCAAGCCATTTCCCGCTGACATGGAAACCAAGTGCTCTGGCACTACATGCCGGAAAGTGGATATGACACTAAGGGAACTCAGGGCAGTGGTGAATGGCAACAGCCGAAGCAGCAGCACAGCTCTTCCAGTGCCAAAACAACAACACCATAGTCATGAATTCCACATACCATCAGCTGTGCTAGCAGCTATGTAGGAAACCCTGTTTGGTCACTTCCGCTCCAATGCCCATTGAGCCCAGTGGGATGGAATCAAGCAGGTTGAGCACCCGCACTAAACTAACATGGAGCTCTTCACTCAAGGCGCTCAAAACTCCACAGCCAAACACAAGTTCAGCGCCCAAGCCATTTCCCGCTGCCATGGAAACCAAGTGCTCTGGCACAACATATCTCTGAAAGTGGATATGACAAGTAGGGAACTCAGGGCGGTGGTGAATGGCTACTGCCCGAAGCAGCAGCACAGCTCGTCCACCGCCAAAACAACTCCACCTGCCTCATCAACTTCACATACCATCAGCTGTGCTAGCAGCTATCTAGGAAACCCTGTTTGGTCACTTCCGGTCCAATGTCCATTGAGCCCAGTGGGATGGAATCAAGCAGGTTCAGCACCCCCACTAAACTAACATGGAGCTCCTCACTCAAGGCTCTCAAAACTCCACAGCCAAACACAAGTACAGTGAACCAGCATTTTCCCGCTGCCATGAAAACTAAGTGCCCTGGCACCACATGTCTGAAAGTGGATGTGACACCTAGGGAACTCAGGGCGGTGGTGAACGGCAACTGCCCGAAGCAGCAGCACAGCTCTTCCAGTGCCAAAATAACTCCACCTGCCTCATCAACTTCGCATACCATCAGCTGTGCTAGCAGCGTTCTAGCCAACCTTATTTGGACACTTCCGGTCCAAAGCCCATTGAGCCCAGTGGGATGGAATCAAGCAGGTTGAGCACCCACACTAAACTAACATGGAGCTCCTCACTCAAGGAGCTCAAAATTCCACAGCCCAAGACAAGTTCAGCGCCCTAGCCATTTCTCGCTGCCATGGAAACCAAGTGCTCTGGCACTACATGCCTGAAAGTGGATATGACACCTAGAGAACTCAGGTCGTGGTGATCGGCAACTGCCCGAAGCAGCAGCACAGCTCTTCCAGTGCCAAAACAACTCCACCTGCCTCATCAACTTCACATACCATCAGCTGTGCTAGCAGCTATCTAGGAAACCCTGTTTGGTCACTTCCGGTCCAATGCCCATTGAGCCCAGTGGGATGGAATCATGCAGGTTGAGCACCCACACTAAACTAACATGGAGCTCCTCAATCAAGGCGCTCAAAACTCCACAGCCAAACACAAGTTCAGCGCCCAAGCCATTTTCGCTGCCATGGAAACCAAGTGCTCTGGCAGCACATATGTCTGAAAGTGGATATGACACCTAGGGCTCTGGGCACTGGTCAATGGCAAATGCCCGAAGCAGCAACACAGCTCTTCCAGTGCCAAAACAACTCCACCTGCCTCATCAACTTCACATACCATCAGCTGTGCTAGCAGCGTTCTAGGAAACCCTGTTTGGTCACTTCCGGTGTAATGCCCATTGAGCCCAGTGGGATGGAATCAAGCAGGGTGAGCACCCACACTAACTAACATGGAGCTCCTCACTCAAGGCGCTCAAAACTCCACAGCCAAACACAAGTGCAGCGCCCAAGCCATTTCCCGCTGACATGGAAACCAAGTGCACAGGCACCACGTAGGTCTGAAAGTGGATATGACACCAAGGGAACTCAGGGCGGAGGTCATTGGCAACTGCCCGAAGCAGCAGCACAGCTCTTCCAGTGCCAAAATAACTCCACCTGCCTCATCAACTTCGCATACCATCAGCTGTGCTAGCAGCGTTCTAGCCAACCTTATTTGGACACTTCCGGTCCAAAGCCCATTGAGCCCAGTGGGATGGAATCAAGCAGGTTGAGCACCCACACTAAACTAACATGGAGCTCCTCACTCAAGGAGCTCAAAATTCCACAGCCCAAGACAAGTTCAGCGCCCTAGCCATTTCTCGCTGCCATGGAAACCAAGTGCTCTGGCACTACATGCCTGAAAGTGGATATGACACCTAGAGAACTCAGGTCGTGGTGATCGGCAACTGCCCGAAGCAGCAGCACAGCTCTTCCAGTGCCAAAACAACTCCACCTGCCTCATCAACTTCACATACCATCAGCTGTGCTAGCAGCTATCTAGGAAACCCTGTTTGGTCACTTCCGGTCCAATGCCCATTGAGCCCAGTGGGATGGAATCATGCAGGTTGAGCACCCACACTAAACTAACATGGAGCTCCTCAATCAAGGCGCTCAAAACTCCACAGCCAAACACAAGTTCAGCGCCCAAGCCATTTTCGCTGCCATGGAAACCAAGTGCTCTGGCAGCACATATGTCTGAAAGTGGATATGACACCTAGGGCTCTGGGCACTGGTCAATGGCAAATGCCCGAAGCAGCAACACAGCTCTTCCAGTGCCAAAACAACTCCACCTGCCTCATCAACTTCACATACCATCAGCTGTGCTAGCAGCGTTCTAGGAAACCCTGTTTGGTCACTTCCGGTGTAATGCCCATTGAGCCCAGTGGGATGGAATCAAGCAGGGTGAGCACCCACACTAACTAACATGGAGCTCCTCACTCAAGGCGCTCAAAACTCCACAGCCAAACACAAGTGCAGCGCCCAAGCCATTTCCCGCTGACATGGAAACCAAGTGCACAGGCACCACGTAGGTCTGAAAGTGGATATGACACCAAGGGAACTCAGGGCGGAGGTCATTGGCAACTGCCCGAAGCAGCAGCACAGCTCTTCCAGTGCCAAAACAACTCCACCTGCCTCATCAACTTCACATACCATCAGCTGTGATAGCAGCGTTCTCGCAAACCATGTTTGGACACTTCTGGTACAATTCCCGTTGAGCCCAGTGGGATGGATAAAAGCAGGGTGAGCACCCACACTAAACTAACATGGAACACTTCACTCAAGGCGCTCAAAACTCCACAGGCAAACACAAGCTCAGCGCCCAAGCCATTTCCCGCTGCTATGGAAACCATGTGCTCTGGCACCACATATGTCTGAAAGTCGATATGACACCTAGGGAACTCAGGGCGGTGGTGAATGGCAACTGCCCGAAGCAGCAGCACAGCTCTTCCAGTGCCAAAACAACTCCACCTGCCTCATGAACTTCACATACCATCAGCTGTGCTAGCAGCATTCTAAGAAACCCTGTTTTGTCACTTCCGGTCCAATGCCCATTGAGCCCAGTGGTATGCAATCAAGCAGGTTGAGCACCCCCTCTAACCACCATGGAGCTCCTCACTCAAGGCGCTCAAAACTCCACAGCCAAACACAAGTTCAGCGCCCTAGCCATTTCCCGCTGCCATGGAAACCAAGTGCTCTGGCACCACATACTTCTGAAAGTGGATATGATACCTAGGGAACTCAGGGCGGTTTTGAATGGCTACTCCCCAAAGCAGCAGCACAGCTCTTCCAGTGCCAAAACAACTCCACCTGCCTCATCAACTTCACATACCATCAGCTGTGCTAGCAGCTATCTAGGAAACCCTGTTTGGTCACTTCCGGTCCAATGCCCATTGAGCCCAGTGGGATGGAATCAAGCAGGTTGAGCACCCCCACTAAACTAACATGGAGCTCCTCACTCAAGGCGCTCAAAACTCCACAGCCAAACACAAGTTCAGTCCAAAAGCCATTTCCCGCTGCCATGGAAACCAAGTGCTCTGGCACCACATATGTCTGAAAGTGGATATGACACCTAGGGAACTCAGGGCGGTGGTGAATGGCAACTGCCCGAAGCAGCAGCACAGCTCTTCCAGTGCCAAAACAACTCCACCTGCCTCACGAACTTCAGATACCATCAGCTGTGCTAGCAGCTATCTAGCAAACCTTGTTTGGACACTTCCGGTCCAATGCCCATTGAGCCCAGTGGGATGGAATCAAGCAGGTTGAGCACCCACACTAAACTAACATGGAGCTCCTCACTCAAGCCGCTCAAAACTCCACAGCCAAACAAAAGTTCACCGCCCAAGCCATTTCCCGCTGCCATGGAAACCAAGTGCTCTGGCACCACATATGTCTGAAAGCGGATATGACACCTAGGAAACTCAGGGCGGTGGTCATTGGCAACTGCCCGAAGCAGCAGCACAGCTCTTCCAGTGCCAAAACAACTCCACCTGCCTCATCAACTTCACATACCATCAGCTGTGTTAGCAGCTATCTAGGAAACCCTGTTTGGTCACTTCCGGTCCAATGCCCATTGAGTCCAGTCGGATGGAATCAAGTAGGGTGAGCACCCACACTAAACTAACATGGAGCTCCTCACTCAAGGCGCTCAAAACTCCACAGCCAAACACAAGTTCAGCGCCCAAGCCATTTCCCGCTGCTCTGGCACCACATGTGTCTGCTAGTGTGTCAGGAGCCGTGCACTATAGCCACACTGAAGCCATTTTGAATATAGACCTATGGGACAGTGGAAACCCCCGGTTGGCTAGATGCTTGGGAAAGAAGTTATGAAACTAATCACACGCTTAGCTTCAATTGTTCCTAGCAACTGTTTCAGAATATGATTGATGCTGTACTTACCAACATCTTGTTACTGATTACCTACGCTATTGTCGATATGTGGGTTACTATTGTTGATATGGTGGCTGCTCAAGAACAATCGGTCTTGAGACCATGGCTTGCATCCCAGTTTCTCCTTCTCTCCCTGAGCCTTAGTTACTGAAGAATATAAAAACCCTCAGTTGAAATCAATAAACTGACAGCTTGATCAGACCTACTGTCTTGCTGTCCATTCTTCGTGTCTCTTGTCCCCTCATTCTCTCCTAGGTGACTGCGACCCCGTTGACTGTCCTGCTGGACAGGACAAATTGGCGCCCAACGTGGATGTGTGCAGACCACCGACAGAGAGAACGCCGTGCCATCATTCATGGAGAGGCCTCTCGTGGTGTCGAAAGGAACACCGGTTGAGCAGTTTCACGGTTGACCCACCGGAATTCGAGCTCGTGGGAAATATTCACGGCGCAAATCTTATGGAGCCAAGGTAAGATGGGACAAGCATTATCATAACATGACCTATTCTTGCAAGGTCTTATAGATTCATTCAAGACACTAGGAATTAGGGTGAAAAAGAAAGACCTCAAAACCTTTTTGGATTTTGTTGGTCTGATTTGTTCCTGGCATCCCCAGGACGGTTCTATTGATGAGAAAACTTGGTGTAGAGTAGGTGATTGTTTTAAAGATTACTATGAGGTTTTTGGATCTGAGAAAATTCCTGTTACTGCTTTTAATTATTGGACTTTGATTTATGATATTTTAAAGATTAAGTCTCAACATCCAGATTTACAGGATCTGGCTTTTGAGGGAGAATGATCTCTTAAAAAAAAAAAAAAGTCACTCTCGGCTGGCCACACCTGTCCCCTCACCTTCCCCCGGTTCTCGACCATCTTCTGTCATTATAGATATTGAGGCAGAGTCCAATGCCAAGCCCCTTGATCAACTCACCCACCTCCACCTTATGCTTCAGAAGCAGCAGCTCCTTCAGCCCCTGCCTCATTACTAGAAGAGGAACCTGTAATAGAACCCCGTAAGAGTGAGGCTTCAGATCTCCCCAAGAAGAGTGTAATATGCTGCCCTGTTATTCAGACCCCTGCACGAGGTGGTGGACACCACGCCACGAACATCAACCACTGCAGTTTAAAGATCTAAAAAATATTAAACAAGCAGTGAAAGATTATGGCACTCAGACACCTTTTACCTTTGCCCTTATTGAGTCCTTTTCAGGCATGCATCTCCCACTTCTTTACCCAGCCCCTTAGCTGAGAGAGGGTAAGATAAGCCATTTAAGGTTTATTAAAAAAAAAAAAAAAAAAAAAAAAAAAAGAAAGAAAAAGAAAAAAAAAGAAAAAGAAAAAGAAAAGAAAAGAAAAACGTGTTCTGTAATTTGACTTAACAAAAGTAATCTGATAAAGAGTGTTCCAAATCCACTGTTAAATTAACTTAAAGCATGAGATGAACCTATGTGTGCTTGTTTTACAAAATCTCTCCAGGTTAAAGTATTTTGAAGAAGAGGTTGGAAGTTGCAGCAGGTTTGAGAGTTATATATCTCTGTTCTGACATGTTTGGTGTTTGTGCTTATGTTTGTTTTGTCAATATTGTTAGTGTTCTATTATTTTTGTCCGGACAAAACTAAATTTTGTTTTAATATTCTTTCTCCAGTTGTGTCTTTGTCTTGAATTGTTAAGTTGTTGTTCTTGTTCTGAATTGGTGCGTGTGTGACTGACTGACAGAAGAGATGGGACGGATCATGACTAACCCCCTGGTTAGTTTCTCTCTCCTGGTAAATTTTAGAGAGGTCTAACAAATTTAACAGGACCTGGCCAGACCAGACTCCCCACCTCCACTGGGAAAAAATTTGTGTGTCATTTTCTTGCTGTTTGGTCTTTAGCTTACAGTGCTGTCCTGGCATTGATTAGGTCTATCAGTATTCAACATATTCAGTTAAATGCTAAAGGTACTTTTGTTTAACTCATTTAGACCTCTAAATTCTTCAGAGTTTTAAACCAAATCTCATGACTTTGGGGGTTCCAGTAGGATCCCTGGAACTCTCAAAGATTGAGATAAAATTTAAATAATGTACTTGTCATTTAAAATAATTTGGATTATAATCTCACAATATTACAAAATTATGCTAAATTTATTGCATCATATATGCTATTAAAATAGAAGAGCATTTATGTTCATTGGTCAAAATGTTTCCTACTCATGAAATTGATCCAGATTGTAAATTACTTGTGTTCTTACTTACAAAAAAAAAAAAAATGTGAGATTTTGCCTTTGCAGGAGAACAACGAATTCTTTAAAGATGTATAGTAAAATTGGTCATAATGTGTATATTTTCTGAATGTTTGCCTTTAAAACAATGGAGTTGAAGTCTGATTCTTTGTGAAAAACAGTGTTTTAACATCTTCTTTTAAGTAATTTTCATTTTATTGATAACCAAACCTGTTAACTAACTTCAGTAAATTCCAAGGTAGTCTCTCAAGACAACAGCTAAATTTAAGTTTTTTCAGCTCTCTTGACTTCAATAAAACAGAAGTTTAGGGGAAGCTCCAGGCCTATCAGCCATAAAACAAGGAAGGGACATGCTTGGAGTCTGCCCTTTGAAGAATTTGGGACGTTGACTTTGTCCCTGTTGTGGTGATTCTTATCTGCCTTCATTTTAAAAGGGAAAAATTTCCAAATCAGCTAGAAGAAGACTGAAAAAACTTCTCTTTCCCAGTTTTGAGGAGGATTTGTGCTAAAATGTGTTTCCATGAATTAGGAGAAATGATTGAAAATTGCTTAAAGCCGTTGTATTTAAAAGTTGGTATCCTTTTATTAAGAAAATGTCTTAAGAAAAGTTGAGGAATGAATCTTGTAAGCTTTACATATAATTGGCTATAATTTTAAAGATAATATTACAACATTGTGTAAGTCTTTAACATTAATACCTAATACATGCTGATGTTAGAATTGATATCTGTATTCAAAAAAAGTTTTTGAAGTGTGTATACATCGCAATGCTAGTAAATACCTAAAAATAAAAATATCTCCAATTTTGAAAGCTGTTAAGAAATTGAAGCATTGAAAAAAAAATTGAAACATTGAACTTTAGGTAGTCTCTGTTCAATGGGTAGCTTTGTCAATTGTCTATCCAGCTTCAGTAAGCTCTATTCTTGTTCCAACCTTTGAGTTTGTTACAGTTCTTAAACAGTTAAGAGATGATTTTATGCACTAATTCCCATGTTTAAGGTTATATCTCCCTTTTGGTGATTGACTAAGGAAATATACATTTTGCCTTTCAGTTAGATAATCCCTTGCGTTCTGTATATTGTCTTTGTTAAATTCTCATGATTTAAAAGAACTGTGTTTAAGGGTGTTTTTTGGTATGTATTTACTTTAAAATGTTTGGGTGATCATTTATAAGTGATAAAAAAATTTTTTTTGATGTGTTGCTGTTTGAATCAGTCTGACTAAATGAATGGATATTATAATGAGGAATCTTTGATCAGATACTTTAAGAACTCTTGGCATATTAAATAGGTTTAACTCTTCTGGTTCTGGAATTTCTAAATAGACCCCTAGTAGTCTCAAAGTCAGAAGAATGTGTTTCAAAGGTTGCATCTTTCGGTTAGTGAAATTAATTATAGAACAGATAATTAATTAGATCTATTAAACAAATGGTGGGGGAGGGGACAATTGCAGGAAAGCCATTGGGAAACCTTGCCAGTGGGGAGCCAGGATGGCTAAGTCTAAAAAGTACAAGAGTGTGTAACATCCTACAGGTAGTACCACGGCGCTAAACATAGATATTTTATTTTCTAGGATTCCAGCAAGCCTATTGCATCCATTAAAGCTAAAGTTTAATTGTAAACTATAGGTATGGTTTATTCAGATTACTAAGAGCAAAATGTAATTCTAAACAATTGGTAACTTGAACATACTTAACAGAATTCTCAAGTAGCTGTTACAAAAGCTGTTTTGTTTTATGTGTGTTATCTGATATGCATGTACATGTTTATGAATGAAAATTGTTAAGCTAAATCCTTTTTAAAAATTATGTACAGATGTATAATTAGGTTATTAGAGAGTCATGTCTGTTACTGTTTTCTTAGGACCTACAAGATCTGTTCAGCTCAATAGTTCTACACGATTTTAAATGGACTTACTGCTGGCGTACAGTTTCAAGATTGGCCATGGGAGCCCAAATCCTCATAAACTAGATGGAAAATATATGGGTATATGTATGCAAGTGTTTAATGATAACTCAGATGTCAGAGAATGTTAAAATGCTCCAACATGGGAAGCAGCTCTTACAGCAGACTCATAGACTGTCAATTTTAAAAAGCACTTAGTGGCCTCAGAAACGCCCAAGCCGATGCTGCCACACGGCTAGTTTTCCTAACCATAGATCCCTCTGTGTCTGAAGCCCACCGAGCACATGCCTTACATCACTTAAATGCGATCACACTTCGTCAGATGTTCAAGATCACTAGAGAACAGGCTAGAGAAATTGTTAAAAGTTGCAACTCCTGTGCTCAGTTTTCTCCAGTACCTCATTTAGGAGTTAACCCCCGAGGCTTAATCCCAAACGATAGATGGCAAATGGATGTCACACATTTCCCATCATTTGGCAGACTCAAATATGTCCACGTAACAGTGGATACCTATAGTGGTTTTATTTATGCCACAGCACTAACTGGAGAAGCTTCCAAAGATGTTATTACCCACATGCTACAAAGCCTGTCAGTTATGGGCAAACCTAACAGCATTAAAACTGATAATGGCCCAGGATATACAGGAGCTAAATTCCAACAATTCTGCTCTCAACTGAAAATTAAACATATTACTGGCATCCCTTATAACCCACAAGGACAAGGAATTATTGAAAGGATACATCAGACCTTAAAAAATGTGCTTAAGAAGTTAGAACTCTCCACAGATTTATCTGTGACACCCACTCCTAAGAATAGATTGAATCATGCCCTTTTTATTATAAATTTCTTAACCCTAGATAATAATAATCGATCTGCAGCAGATCGACATTGGCATTCCACAACCCAGGATTCACATGCCTTAGCCATGTGGAAAGATCCCCTCACAGGAGCATGGAAAGGACCAGACCCAGTGCTTATCTGGGGACGAGGCTCTGCCTGCGTGTATGACAGGGAAAATGCAGAACCACGCTGGCTACCAGAGAGGCTTCTTAGAGCAGTTAACTCATCGCTGTCCAGAAAGGAGGCCAACCCCCTCTCTGAGACATCTTCCTCTCCTTTTCCAGATGGTGCTGCTACTACAAACACGGTTGATGGTGACCCTTTACAACCTCTGGGTCCTGTGGATTCTGACCCAATGGGCACAGACGACTGCTAACAGCCTTAGACCACAACTCCATAATCCACACCAACCATGGAATTACACCTGGGTGGTGCTATCTGAGCCACGTGATATTGTTTGGTCAACATCTCGGATCACCCCCCATGTATGGTGGCCAGAAGTCCTCACTCTGGACTTATGTAAGCTTGCTCTTGGGGCTGCCAAATCTTGGGGACTTAGTACTCTCCTCGGACTTTCTGTAGCACCTGAACTGCCTAATCAATTGTCTGACCCTGGATGTGCCGACACTCGACAACGAGTTCTCCTCCAAGCCACCGATTTTTATGTGTGCCCTGGAAGCCACCATGATCGTCATCTCCTTCATAAATGTGGTGGCTCTGCTGATTATTTCTGTGCCTCTTGGGGATGTGAAACTACAGGTACTGCTTACTGGATTAAAAACTCAGAAGACAAGGACTTGATTACAGTCAGACGCAATTTCAGCTACCCAACTACAGCAGCAGTCTATGGCCTCACCTTCCTTTCCTCCTATTACGATGACACCGCTGTATGCCGTCCCAATCATCCCGACACAAAAGGCTGGTGTACCCCTTTAAAAATTCAGTTCACCCCTAGAGCATACACTGATCAAGAAGAGACTTGGGTGAGAGGCCGTGATTGGGGACTTAGATTGTATAAGTCAGGAATAGATACGGGCGTATTATTTTCTATCAAATTGTTAAAAGAACCTGTTAATGCTAATTCTCCTGCCAACATTGGACTAAATAATGTTATTGCATATAAGCCTCCCTTACCCCAACCTCCTATCCGACCTCCCATTCCTTCCCCAACCCCTCAACCTCTCCCATCTTCTGTTATTTCTCGCTCCCTGCCTCCCTCACCATCTCCTCCTTTATGTCTTAATCTCCCTGCCCTCCTTCCTGACAATCTCATTTTGACCTTGGTTAACCAAACAGCCTTAATAGTTAATGAGTCTTCACCTGAATTTATGAATGATTGTTGGCTTTGCACAAATGCCCGTCCCCCATTTTATGAAGGTATTGCCTTAATTGATGTTTTTTATTATTCCAATTCTTCCTCCTCTTGCAGGTGGATCAGCAGCGATTGGTCTGGCATGTCTTTAACCCAGGTTGTTGGTTTAGGTCTTTGCTTGATTACTTCCCTTAGATCCCCCTATTTAGATTCCTTCTCTTATTTGTGTAATTCCACCATTATTCCAGCAGCCCACTCTCAATACCTTCTTCCCCCTCGCGATGCTTGGTGGGCCTGCACCGGCGGTCTCACCCCCTGCCTTTCATATCAGATTTTCTCATTTCATAAGGAATTTTGTATATTAGTCCAGTTAGTTCCTCATTTGTCCTATTATGCCTCTGAGAAATTTTTGCAATTATGGGAATCCAATCCCACTTCCCTCTCCCGTTCAAAGCGTGAGCCTATCACTGTCCTTACAATTTCTGTTCTGTTAGGATTTGGTGCTGTTGGCACTAGCATCGGCATTTCCTCTCTCATTCTTTCCCAGAACCGGTATGCCGAGCTACGTTCCACCATTGATGAGGATATACAACGTTTACAACAAGGCATTGATGATTTATCTGACTCCCTCTCCTCCCTAGCTGAAGTAGTGTTACAAAATCGCCGAGGCTTAGATCTATTGTTCTTGCAGCAAGGAGGCCTATGCACCGCCCTTAAAGAAGAATGCTGCTTTTATGTAGATAAAACAGGTGTTGTAAAAGAGAGCATGAAAAAGATTTGTGAAGGCCTTAAAAAATGAAAAGAAGAAAGGGAAAAAGAGGAAAGCTGGTATAAAAATTGGTTCTCTTCATCCCCATGGCTCACTACCTTATTACCCACTATATTGGGGCCCCTAGTTGGATTATTGCTTTTAATTTCCTTTGGTCCCTGGGCATTTACTAAACTCACTAATTTGATAAAGCAGCAAATTGATAATTTAGCTTCTAAACCTATTCAAGCATATTATCACCGCTTAGCTCTAGAAGATAGATTGTGTTAAGAGAACCCTGACTCCTCAAGAAGTGAACCCCCACGTTGTAATACGCGGCTCCAGTCTTCTAACTGGTTCGTCTAAGGTAATGTGTCTGTTTGCGGTTGGAGCAGTGTTTCCCAACAGGGCTGTCATTTACGGTAGCATTGCCGGGGAATACATGCTCCAGGTATGAATTGTTACATGGCCCCTTTTCTAGTAAGCATGTAGCCAATGACGGGCACCTTTCTGATACCTTGCCAACCTAAGACAGGGAGTCCTGGATGACTGGCAGGGCTGCCCAGAGACGGGTAAGAGCTGAGGGTCCCTCAGAATGAACCTAAGACAGGCAGCGCTTATCTTGCTTCACGAACCTTTCTCTTTTTGCCGCTTTCATTGATATATAGAAAAAAAGGGGGAGATGTCAGGAGCCGTGCACTAAAGCCACACTGAAGCCATTTTGAATATAGACCTATGGGACAGAGGAAACCCCCGGTTGGCTAGATGCTTGGGAAAGAAGTTATGAAACTAATCACACGTTTAGCTTCAATTGTTCCTAGCAACTGTTTCAGAATGTGATTGATGTTGTACTTACCGATATCTTGTTACTGATTACCTATGCTATTGTTAATATACTGGTTACTATTGTTGATATGGTGGCTGCTTAAGAACAATAGGTCTTGAGACCATGGCTTCTGTCCCAGTTTCTCTTTCCCTGAGCCTTAGTTACTGAATAATATAAAAACCCTCAGTTGAAATCAATAAACTGACAGCTTGATCAGACCTCTGTCTTGCTGTCCATTCTTTGTGTCTCTTGTCCCTTCCTTCTCTCCTAGGTGGATGCGACCCCGTTGACTGTCCTGCTGGACAGGACAAGGTTTAATTTTAAGGTTAGGGTTGGTGTAAGCATTAGGTTTAGGGGTAGGGTTAGGGTTTGTGTTTTGGTTAGGGTTCGGCTTAGAGTTAGAGAGTGTTTGGGTTAGGGTTAGGGTTAGGGTTGGTGTAATCATTTGAATTACGGTTGGGTTTAGAGTTCCAGGTAGGTTTAGGGTTAATGTTATGGTTAGAGTTAGGGTTAGGGTTAGGGTTAGGGTTTGTGTTAGAGTTAGGGTTAGGCTTAAGGTTAGGGTTGGTGTAATCATTAGGTTTAGGGTTAGGGTTTGTGTTGGGGTTATTCTAGCTTAGGGTTAGTGTAAGGGTTAGGCTTAGGGTTAGGCTTAGTGTTGGTGTAAGCATTAGTGTTAGGGTTAGGTTTAGGATTAGTGTTGGTGTAAGCATTATGGTTAGAATTTGTGTTAGGCTTGGTGTAAGCATTAGGGTTAGGGTTAGGGTTAGTGTTAGTGTTAGTGTTAGGGTTAGTTTTAAGGTCCAGGTTAGTCATAGGTTTAGGGTTACAGTTGGTGTAAGTATTAGGTTTAGGGTTAGGGTTAGGGTTAGGGCTGGTGTAATCATTTGGATTACGGTTGGGGTTAGGTCTCCAGGTAGGTTTAGGATTAATGTTAGGATTAGGATTAGGGTTCTGGTTTGTATTAGGCTTATGGTAAGGTTTAGGGTTAGGGTTGGTGTAAGCATTAGTTTTAGGGTTGCGGTTAGGATTAGGGTTTGTGTTAGAGTTAGGGTTAGGGTTTTGTTTAGGTTTAGGGTTAGGTTTAGGGTTAGGGATAGGGTTAGGGTTTGTGTTAGGGTTAGTGTTAGGGTTAGGGTTAGGGTTAGGGTTTGAGTTATGGTTAAGTTTAGGGTTTGGGTACATGTTTGGTTTAGATTTGGTGGAAGGGTTAAGGTTAGGGTTAGGGTTAAGGGTGGTGTAAGCATTACGGTTAGGGTTAGGGTGAGGTTGAGGGTTAGGGTTAGGGTTGTTGTAAGCTTTTGGGTTAGGGTTAGGGTTAGGTTTAAGGTTAGGGTTGGTGTAAGTAATAGGTTTAGGGTTAGGGTTGGGGTTAGGATTATGGTTGGTGTAATCATTTGGATTACGGTTGGGGTTAGGGTTCCAGGTAGGTTTACGGTTAATGTTAGGATTAGGATTAGGGTTCTGGTTTGTGTTAGGGTTAGGGTTAGGGTTATGGTTAGGGTTGGTATAAGCATTAGTTTTAAGGTTACGTTTCTATTTAGAGTTAGTTTTAGTGTTACGGAGCGTGTTATGGTTGGGTTTCAGGATAGGGTTGGTGTAGGTATTAGGCTTTGGGTTGGTGTAAGCATTAGGGCTGGGGTTAAGGTGAGGGTGATGGTGAGGGTTAGGTTCAGGGTTAGGGTTGGTGTAAGCATTAGGTTTACGGTTAGGGTTAGGTTTATGCTTTGTGTTAGGGTTAGGAAGGGGTTTGGGTTAAGGTTGGTGTAAGCATTAGGGTTAGGGTTCGGGTTAGGGTTAGGGTGAGGGTGAGGTTTAGGGTTAAATTTTGGGTTGGTGTAAGCATTAGGTTTAGGGTTAGGCTTGGGTTTAGGGTTGGTTTAATCATTTGGATTATGTTGGGTTTGGTTCCAGGTAGGCTTAGGGCTAATGTTAGTGTTAGGGTTTGTGTTAGGGTTAGGGTTAGGGCTAGGGTTAGTGTTAGAGTTAGGGAGCGTTAGGGTTAGGGAAAGAGTTTGTTTTAGTGTTAGGCTTTGTGTTGAGGTTAAGGTTAGTGTTAGGTTTTGGGTTGGTGAAAGCATTATGGTTAGGGTTAGGTTTAGAGTTTTTGTTAGGGTTGGGGTTGGGGTTAGGTTTAGGGTTAGTGTTAGAGTTAGGAAGTGTTTGGGTCATGGTTAGGGTTGGTGTAAACATTTGGGTTACTGTTGGGGTTTGGTTTCATCTATGTTTAGGGTTAGGGTAAGGGTTAGAGTTAGAGTTAAGCTTTGTGTTAGGGATAGGGTTAGGATTTGGGTAAGGGTTAGGTTTAGGGTTGGTGTAAGCATTAGTGTTAGTGTTAGGGTTAGCGTTAGGGTTAGGTTTTGGGTTAGGATAAGGGTGAGGGTGAGGGTTAGGGTGAGGGATAGGGTTAGGGTTGGTGTAAGTATTAGGTTTAGTGTTAGGGTTAGATTTAGGCTTAGGGTTTGTGTTCGGGTTAGGGTGAGGTTAGGGTTAGGGTTGGTTTAAGCATTATGTTTATGGTTCGGGTAATGTTTAGGGTTCCTGTTAGGGTTAGGGTTTGGTTGAGGGTGAGGTTTTGGGTTAGGTTTAGGGTTAGTGTAAGCATTAGGTAAGGGTTATGGTTAGTTTTTCTGTTACCGTTAGGGTTAAAGTGAGGGTTAGGGTTGGTGTATGCATTAGAGTTAGGGTTACGGTTAGTGTTAGTGTGTGTGTTATGGTTAGGGTTAGTGTTAGGGTTTGTGTTATGGTTGGTGTAAGGGTTACGGTTAGGGTTAAGTTGGAGGTTAGGGTTTGTGTTAGGTTTAACGTTAGGGTTGGGTTAAAGTTAGGGTTATTGTTAGGGTTAATGTAAGCATTAGGTTTAGGGTTAGTTTTAGGTTTATTTTTGTGTTAGGGTTAGGATGGGGTTAGGGTTAGGGTTGGTGTAGCATTAGGGTTAGGGTTAGGGTTAGGGTTAGTGTTAGGGTTAGGGTTAGGATGATTGTGAGTTTTAGGGTTAAGTTTAGGGTAGGTGTAAGCATTAGGTTTAGGTTTAGGGTAAGGGTTTGTGTTAGGGTTAGATTTAGCGTAAGTGTGAGGGTTCGGTTTAGGATTAGAGAGTGTTAGGGTAAGGGTTAGCGTTAGGATTGGTGTAATCATTTGGATTATGGTTGAGGTTATGATTCCAGGTAGCTTTAGGGTTAATGATAGGATTATGGTTAGGAATAGTTTTGTGTTATGGTTAGAGCTAGGGTTAATATTAGGTTTGGTATAAGCATTAGAATTAGGGTTACACTTAGAGTTAGGGTTTGTGTTAGGGTTAGAGTTAGGGTTTGGGTAAGTGTTAGGTTTTGGGTTGGTGTAAGCATTAGTGTTATTGTTAGGATGAGGGTGAGGGTGAGGATTAGTGTTAGAGTTTGTGTAAGCATTAGTTTCAGGGTTAGGGTTAGGGTTTGTGTTAGGGTAAAGTTTAGGCTTTGGGTTAGAAAGTGTTAGGGTTGGGGTTACGGTTAGGGTTGGTTTAATCATTTGGATTAGTTTGGGGTTGGTTCCAGGACGGTTTAGTGTTAATGTTAGTGTTAGTGTTAGGGTTAGGCTTTGTGTTAGGCTTAGGGTTAGTGGTAGAGTTAAGGAGTGTTATTGTTAGGTTTAGGATTGGTATTAAGGTTAATGCTAGTGTTAGGGTTAGTGTTAGGGTTAGGGTTAAGGTTTGGGTTGGTGTAAGCATTACGATTAGGGTTAGTGTTAAAGTTTGTTGTAGGGTTATGGTTAGGGTTAGGGTTAGTGGTAGAGTTAGGGAGTGTTTTGGTTAGGGTTAGGGTTGATGTAAGCTTCTGGGTTACGTTTGGGGTTTGGTTCCAAGTAGGTTTAGGGTTCGGGTTAGGGTTAGATTTAGGGTTAGATATTGTGTTAGGGATGGAGTTAGGATTTGAGTAAGGGTTAGGTTTACGGTTGGTGTTAACATTAGAGTTAGTGTTAGGGTTAGGGTTAGGAAAAGGGTTAGGATTACGGTTAGGGTTAGGGTTAGGATTAGAGTAAGGGTTGGGTTAGGGTTAAAGTTAGGATTAGGGTTAGGGTTAGGGTTAGGGTTGGTGTAAGCATTAGAGTTAGGGTTAGGGTTAGGGTTAGTATTAGGGTTAGGGTTAGGGTTAGGATTAGAGTTATGGTTAGGATTAGAGTTATGGTTAGGGTTAGGGTTAAGGTTAGGATTAGAGTTAAGGTTAGGGTTAGGATTGGTGTAAGCATTAGAGTTAGAGTTAGGATTAGGATTATGTTTTGTGTTAGGGTTAGTGTTAGGGTTATTGTTAGGGTTAGGGTTTGTGTTTGGGTTATATTTGGGTTTGGGTAAGGGTTTGGTTTAGGGTTGGTGTAAGGGTTTAGTTTAGGTTTAGGGTTAGGGTTGGTATAAGCATGAGGGTTAGGGTTGTGGTGAGAGTGAGGGTGAAGTTTAGGGTTAGTTTTGTTGTAAGCATTAGGGTTAGGGTTAGGGTTAGGGAAAGTGTTAGGGTTAGGGTTACGGTCCGGGTTAGTGTTAGGTGTAGGGTTAGGATTGGTGTAAGTTTTAGGTTATTTATAGGGTTAGGGTTAGGGGTAGGGTTGGTGTAATCATTTGGATTATGGTTGGGGTTTGGTTTCCTGGTAGTTTTAGGGTTAATGTTAGGATTAGGATAAGGGTTCTGGTTTGTGTTAGATTTATGGTTAGGGTTACAGTTAGGGTTTGTGTAAGCATTAGGGATAGGGTTACTGTTAGGGTTAGGGTTAGGGTTAGTTTTAGGGTTAGTGTTACGGTTAGGGTTTGTGTTAGGGTTAGGGTTACGGTTAACATTAGACTTAGGTTTAGGTTTAGGGTTGGTGTTAGCATAATGTTAGTTTTAGGGTTACGGTTTTTGTTAGGGTTAGTGTTAGTGTTATGGTTAGTGTTATGGTTCTGGTTAGGGTTAGGTGTATGGTTACGGTTGGTGTAAGTAATAGTTTAGGGTTAGGGTTAGGGTTAGTGTTAAGGTTGATGTAATCATTTGGATTACGGTTGGGGTTATGGTTCCAGGTAAGTTTAGGGTTAATGTTAGGAAGTATTAGGTTTCTTGTTTGCGTTAGGGTTATGGTTAGTGTTAGGGTTAGTGTTGGCGTAAGCATTAGTGTTAGGGTTAGTGTTAGGCTTAGGGTTTGAGTTTGAGTTTGGTATAGGGTTAGGGATAGGGTTTGGGTTAGGATTAGAGTGAGGGTTAGGGTTAGTGTTGGTGTAAGCATTAGGGTAGGGATTTGTGTTAGGGTGTTTGTTAGTTTTAGGGTTAGGGTTAGGGTTAGGTTTAGGGTTTGTGTAAGGGTTAGTGTTAGTGTTAGTTTTAGGGTTAGGGTTAGGGTTAGGGTTAGGATTTGTGTTAGGGTTGGTGTTAGGGTTAGGGTTATGGTTGGTGTAGCTTTATTGTTACTATTGTGGTTTGGACCAAAGTCGGCTTAGGGTTAGGGTTAGGTTTTGTGTTAGGGTTCGGGCTAGGGTTAGGGTTAGGGTTAGGGTTGGTGTAAGCATTAGCGGCAGGGTTAGTGTGAGGGTGATGGTGAGGGTTAATGTTAAGGTTGGTGTAAGCATTATGTTTAAGTTTAGGGTTAGGGTTTGTGTTAGGGTTAGGCTGGGGTTAGGGTCTGGGTTGGTGTAAGCATTAGTGTTAATTTTAGGTTTAGGTTTAGTGTTAGGGTTTCTGTTAGGGATATGGTTAGGCTTTCTGTTAGGATTTGGGTTAGGGTGAGTTTCAGGGTTATGGTTAGGGTTGGTGTAAGCATTAGGCTCTTGGATAGGTTTAGGGTTTGGGTTAGGTTTAGGGTTAGGCCTAGAGTTAGAGAGTGTTATGGTTGGGTTAGGGTTAGGGTTGGTGTAATCATTTGGATTACGGTTGGTGTTAGAGTTCCAGGAATGTTTAGGGTTAATGTTAGGATTAGGATTAGGGTTTTGGTTAGTGTAAGTGTTAGGGTTAGGGTTAGTGTTAGGGTTCGTGTAAGCATTAGGGTGAGTTTTACGGTTAGGGTTAGGGTTTGTGTTAGGATTATGTTTTGGGTTAGAGTTAGAGTTAGGGTTAGGGTTAGTGTGAGAGTTAGGGGTTAGGTTTAGGGTTCGTGTAAGCATTTGGATTTGGTTGGGGTTAGGGTTCAACATAGGTTTATTGTTAATATTAGTTTTAGGGTTTGTGTTTGGGTTAGGGTTATTGTTAGGGTTAGGGTTAGGGTTAGTGTTACAGTTAGGGAGTGTTAAGGTTAGGGTTTGTGTTAGGGTTAGTGTTAGGAATAGGGTGAGGTTAGGGTTTGGGTTGGTGTAAGCATTTGGGTTAGTTTTGAGTTTTGGTTCCAGGTAGGTTGAGGGTTTATGGTTGGGGTTAGAGTTAGGGTTAATGTTTGTGCTTAGCATAGGGTGACGATTTGGGTAAGCGTTAGGTTTAGTGTTGGTGTAAGCATTAGTGTTTGTGTTAGGGTTAGCATTAGGATTATGTTTAGGGTTAGGGTGAGGGTGAGAGTGAGATTTAGGGTTAGGGTTAGGGTTGGTGAAAGAATTAGGTTTAGGTTTAGGGTTAAGGTTAGGGCTTGTGTTAGGTGTAGGGTGGGGTTAGGGTTAGGTTTGGTGTAAGCATTTTGCTTAGAGTTATGGTTAGGGTTAGAGTTTGTGTTATGGTTAGGTTAGTATTAGGGTTTGTTGTAGGGTTGGTGTAAGGGTTAGGGTATGTGTTAGGGTGAGGGTGAGGGTTAGGTTTAGGGTTGGTGTAAGCATTAGGTTTAGGGTTAGGGTAAGATTTAGTGTTTATGTTAGGGTTAGGTGGGGTTAGGGTTAGGGTTGGTGTAAGCATTAGGGTTAGGTCTAGGGTTACGGTTATGGTTAGGGTTTGTTTTAGGCTTGGTGTAAGCATTAGGTTTAGAGTAGGGTTAGGTTTTGTGTTAGGGTTAGGGTCTGGCTTAGGGATAGACAGTGTTCGGGTAAGGGTTAGTGTTAAGGTTAGTGTAAGCATTAGAGTTAGGTTAGGTATAGGATTTGTGTTAGGGTTAGGGTTAGTCTTAGGGTTAGGGTTGATGTAAGCATTAGGGTTAAGTTTAGAGAGTGTTAGGGTAACGGTTAGGCTTAGGTTATTTTTATCATTTGGATTACAGTTGTGATTACAATTCCAGGTCGGTTTAGGGTTAATGTTAGTGTAATGGTTTAGGGTTCGGGTTTGTGTTAGGGTTAGGGTTAGGGTTTGGGTTAGGGATGGTGTAAGCATTAGGGTTAGGGTTACGGTTAGTGTTAGGGTTTGTGTTAGGGTTAGGGTTAGGGTTGTTGTAAGCAATAGGGTTAGGGTTAGGGTTATTGTTTGTGTTAGGGTTAGGGGTATGGTTTGATTTAGAGAGTGTTAGGGTTAGGGTTTGGGCTATTGTAAGCATTTGGGTTACTGTTCCATTTAGGGTTCCAGGTTGGCTTAGGGTTAGGGTTAGCATTCGTGTTAGTGTTAGCGTTAGGGGTGTCGTTAGGGTTAGTGTTGGTGTAAGATTTAGGGTTAGGGTTTGTGTTAGGGTTAGTGTTGAGGTTCAGGTTAGGTTTGGAGAGTTAGGATTAGGGTCAGGGTTAGTTTTAGGGTTACTGTCAGTGATAGGGTTTGGGATATTGTTAGAGTTACAGCTAGGGTTTGGGTTATGATTAGGCTTAAGGTAACGATTAGCTATAGAGTTACAGTTACATTTAATGTTAGGCTTAGGGTTAGGGTGAGGGTTAGATTTAGGCTTTGATTTAGGGTTAGAGTTAGGTTTACCGTCAGTATTAGAGTTAGGGTGAGGGTTAGGGTTAGTGTTAGGGTTGGTGTAAGCATTAAGGTTAGGGTTTTGGTTATGGTTAGGTGTTATGGCTTAAGGTTAGGTTTTGGTTTAAGGTTAGGTTTAGGGTTAGGGTTTGAGTTAGGGTTGGTGTAAGCATTAGGTTTAGGGTTATGGTTAGAGTTAGTATTATGCTTAGGGATACGGTTAGGGTTAGGGTTTGTGTTAGAGTTAGAGTTACGGTTAGGGTTTGGTTTAGGGTTAGGATTACGGTTAGAGTTAGGGTTAGGATTATGGTTAGTGTTAGGGTTAGGGTTCGTGTAAGCATGCGGTTTAGGTTTAGGGGTAGTGTTAGGGTTTCTGTTAGGGTTAGGGTTAGGGTGAGGGTGAGGGTGAGGTTTAGGGTTAAGAATAGGATTGGTTTAAGCATTAGGTTTAGGGTCAGGTTTAGGGTTAGTGTTAGGGTTAGGTTTAGGCTTAGAGTTAGAGAGTGTTAGGGTTAGGGTTGGTGTAATCATTTGGATTATGGTTGAGGTTAGAGTTCCAGGTAGGTTTTTGGTTAATTGTAGGGTTAGGGTTAGGGTTAGGGTTTGTGTTTTGGTTAGGGCTAGTCTCAGGATTAGGGTTGTTCTAAGCATTAGGGTTAGGGTTACGGTTAATGCTAGGGTTTTTGGTAGGGTTAGGGTTAGTGCTAGAGTTAGTGTTAGGGTTACAGTTAGGGTTAGGCTTAAGGTTGGTGTAAGCTTTAGGGTTAGAGTTAGGATTGGGTTTAGCGTTTGTGATAAGGTTAGGGTTAGGGTTTGTTAGGGTTGGTGTAAGCATTAGAGTTAGGGTAAGGTTTAGGGTTCGTGTAAGCATTAAGGTTAGGGTTAGGGTTAGTGTTAGGGTTAGTGTTACGGTCCGGGTTATGGTTAGGTTTAGGGTTAGGGTTGGTGTAATCATTTGGAGTATGGTTGGGGTTAGGGCTCCATGTAGGTGTAGGTTTAATGTTAGAATTAGGATTATGGTTCTGGTTTGTGTTAGGGTTGTGGTTAGGGTTGGTGTTAGCATTAGTGTTAGGGTTACGGTTAGCTTTAGGGTTTGTGTTAGATTTAGGGTTAGGGTTAAGGTTTGGTTTAGGGTTAGGATTAGGGTTTAGGGTTATGGTTTGAATTATTGTTAGGGTTAGGGTTCGGTTTGGAGTAAGCATTAGGGTTAGTGTTAGGGTTAGGGTTTGTGTTAGGTTTAGGGTTAGGGATTGAGTAAAGGTTATGTTTAGGGTTGGTGTAAGGTTTAGGGTGAGGTTTAGGGTTAGTGTAAGCATTAAGTTTAGGGTTAGGGTGAGGGTGAGGGTGAGGTTTAGGGTTAGGGTTGGTGTTAGCATTAGGGTTAGGGTTAGGGTGAGGGTGAGGGTTTGTGTTAGGGTTAGGGTTAGGGTTAGGGCCTGGGCAAAGATTAGGTTTTGTGTTTGTGTAAGCATTAGGGTTAGGGTTAGGGTTTGTGTTAGGGTTAGGAGTACGGTTAGGGTTAGAGAGTGTTAGGGTTAGGGTTAGGACTATTTTAAGCATTTTGGTTACTAGTTGGGTTCGGGTTCTAGGTAGGCTTAGGTTTAGGGTTAGAGTTAGGGTTTGTGTTAGCGTTAGGGTTGTGGCTAGGGTTAGTGTTGGCGTAAGATTTGGGGTTAGGTTTAGGGTTTGTGTTTGCGTTAGGGTTAGGGTTAAGTTTGGAGAGTTAGGTTTAGGGTCATGTTTAGGGTTAGGGTTACTGTCAGTGATGCGGTTTTTGATAGGGTTAGAGTTACAGTTACTGTTGGTTTTAGTGTTAGGGTTAGTTTTAGGGTTTGGGTTGGTGAAATCATTAGAGTTAGAGTTAGTGTTAGGGTTAGGGTTTATGTAAAGGTTAGGGCTAGGGTTAGAGTTAGTTTAGGGTTAAGGTTTGTGTTCGGGTTAGTGGTAGATTAGGGGTTGGTTTAAGTATTAGGTTTAGTTTTAGGGTTAGGGTTTGTGTTAGGGTTAGGGTAAGGCTTAGGGTTAGAGAGTGTTATGGTTAGGGTTAGGATTGTTGTAAGCATTTGGGTTATGGTTTGGTTAGAGTTCCAGGTAGGCTTAGGGTTAGTGTTAGGGTTAGGGGTAGGGTTTGTGTAAGCATTAGGGTTAGGGTTAGGATTATTTCTCGGGTTTGTGTTAGGGTTAAGGATAGGGTTATGATTAGGGTTAGATTTAGGTTTAGAGAGTGTTAGGGTTAGGGTTAGTGTTGGTGAAAGCATTTCGGTTACTGTTGGGGTTAGGGTTAGGGTTTGAGTTATGGTTAAGGTTAGTGATAGGGTTAGGGTTTGTGTTAGGGTTGGTGTAAGCATTGGGGTTAGTGTTAGGTTTAGTGTTATGGTTAGTGTTAGGGTTAGGTTTAGGGTTTGGGTTGTTGTAAGAATTAGGGATAGGGTTAGGGTTTTTGTTAGGGTTAGGGTTAGGATTAGAATTACTGTTGGAGTTATGGAGTTTTTGGGTTAGGGTTAGGGTTGGTGTAAGCATTTGGGTTACGGTTGGGGTTAGGGTTCTAGGTTGGCTTAGGGTTAATATTAGGGTTAGGGTTAGGATTATTATTATAGTTAAGGTAACGATTAGGTACAGGGCTACTGTTATGTTTAATGTTAGGCTTAGGGTTAGGCTGAGGGCTAGGGTTGGTTTAAGCATTAGGGTTAGGGTTATGGTTAAGGTTAGGGTTTGTGTTAGGGTTAGGGTTAGTGTTTTGGTTAGGGTTAGTTAAGGGTTATTTGGGTTAGTGTAAACATTAGGTTTATGGTTAGGGTTAGGTTTAGGGTTAGTGTTTTGGTTAGGGTTAGTTTAGGTTTATTTGGGTTAGTGTAAACATTAGGTTTAGGGTTAGGGTTAGGGTTAGTGTAAGCCTTAGGTTTATGGTAAGTGTTAGCGTTATTGTTAGTGTTAGGGTTAGGGTTAGAGTTAGCGTGAGGGTTTCTGTCAGGGTTGGTGTAAGCATTAGAGTTATGGTTATGTTTAGGTTTAGTGTTAGGGTTAGGGTTACGATCTAGGTTAGGGTTAGATTTAGGGTTAGGGTTGGTGTAATCATTTTGATTATGGTTGGGGTTAGGGATCCAGCTTGGTTTAGGGTTAATGTTAGGATTAGTATTAGGTTTCTGGTTTGTGTTAGGGTTAGGGTTAGGGTTGGTGTAAGCATTAGGGTTAGGATTATTTTTAGGGTTAGGGTTTGTGTTAGGGTTAGGCTTAGTGTTAGGGTTAGAGTTATGGTTAGGGTTGGTGTAAGCATTTGGATTAGGTTGGGTTAGGTTTCCAGGTTACTTTGTTGGTAATGTTAGGGTTAGGGTTTGTGTTAGGGTTATGGTTAGTGTTAGGGTTAGGGTTAGCTTTAGGGTTTGGGTTGTTGTAAGCATTACGGTTAGGGTTAGGGATAGGTTTTGTGTTAGGTTTGGGGTTATTTTTAGGGTTAGTTTTCGAGTTAGGGAGCGTTTGGGTTACGGTTAGAGTTATGGTGTAAGCATTTTGGTTATGGTTGAGGTTTGGTTAAAGGTATGTTTAGGGTACAGGGTTAGGGTTAGAGTTTGTGTTAGGGTTTGTGTTAGGGATGGGGTTAGGATTTGGGTTAGGGTTAGGTTTAGGAATCGTGTAAGCATTTGTGTTAGTGTTAGGATTAGCGTTAGGGTTAGGTTTAGGGTTAGGGTGAGGGTGAGGTTTAGGTTTAAGATTAGGGTTGGTGTAAGCATTAGGTTTACTGTTAGGTTTAGGGTTAGGGTTTGTGTCAGTTTTAGGGTTGGCTTAGTGTTAGTGTTGGTGTAAGCATTTTGTTTAGAGTGAGGGTTAGGTTTTGGTTTCTGTTTGGGTTAGGTTTAAGGTGAGGATGAGGTTTAGTATTAGGTTTAGGGTTGGTGTAAGCATTAGGTTTAGGGTAAGGGTTAGTGTTTGTGTTAGGGTTAGAGTGTGTGTGAGGGTTAGCGTTGGTGTAAGCATTAGGGTTAGGGTTATGTTTAGGGTTAGGGTTTGTGTAAGGGTTAGGGTTAGTGTTAGGGTTTGTGTTAGGGATGGTGTAAGGGTTAGTGTTAGGGTTATGATTAGAGTTTGTCTTAGAGTTATGGTTAGGCTTAGGGTGAGGGTTAGAGTTAGGGCTATTTTTAGCGTTTGTGAAAGCATTAGGTTTAGGGTTAGTGTTTAGGGTTAGTGTAAGCATTAGGTTTAGAATTAGGGTTAGTGTATGGGTTAGGGTTTGTGTTAGGGTTAGGGTTTGTGTTAGGGTTGGTGTAAGCATTAAGGTTAGCGTTATTGTTAGGGTTAGTGTTAGGGATAGGGTTAAGGTCTGGGTTAGGTTTAGGTTTAGGGTTAGGGTTGGTGTAATCATTTGGATTACGGTTGGGGTTAGGATTCCAGGTATGTTTAGGATTAATGTTAGGATTAGTATTAGGGTTCTGGTTTGTGTTAGGGTTAGGGTTAGGGTTGGTGTAAGCATTAGGGTTAGGATTATTTTTAGGGTTAGGGTTTGTGTTAGGGTTAGGCTTAGTGTTAGGGTTAGAGTTATGGTTAGGGTTGGTGTAAGCATTTGGATTAGGTTGGGTTAGGTTTCCAGGTTACTTTGTTGGTAATGTTAGGGTTAGGGTTTGTGTTAGGGTTATGGTTAGTGTTAGGGTTAGGGTTAGCTTTAGGGTTTGGGTTGTTGTAAGCATTACGGTTAGGGTTAGGGATAGGTTTTGTGTTAGGTTTGGGGTTATTTTTAGGGTTAGTTTTCGAGTTAGGGAGCGTTTGGGTTACGGTTAGAGTTATGGTGTAAGCATTTTGGTTATGGTTGAGGTTTGGTTAAAGGTATGTTTAGGGTACAGGGTTAGGGTTAGAGTTTGTGTTAGGGTTTGTGTTAGGGATGGGGTTAGGATTTGGGTTAGGGTTAGGTTTAGGAATCGTGTAAGCATTTGTGTTAGTGTTAGGATTAGCGTTAGGGTTAGGTTTAGGGTTAGGGTGAGGGTGAGGTTTAGGTTTAAGATTAGGGTTGGTGTAAGCATTAGGTTTACTGTTAGGTTTAGGGTTAGGGTTTGTGTCAGTTTTAGGGTTGGCTTAGTGTTAGTGTTGGTGTAAGCATTTTGTTTAGAGTGAGGGTTAGGTTTTGGTTTCTGTTTGGGTTAGGTTTAAGGTGAGGATGAGGTTTAGTATTAGGTTTAGGGTTGGTGTAAGCATTAGGTTTAGGGTAAGGGTTAGTGTTTGTGTTAGGGTTAGAGTGTGTGTGAGGGTTAGCGTTGGTGTAAGCATTAGGGTTAGGGTTATGTTTAGGGTTAGGGTTTGTGTAAGGGTTAGGGTTAGTGTTAGGGTTTGTGTTAGGGATGGTGTAAGGGTTAGTGTTAGGGTTATGATTAGAGTTTGTCTTAGAGTTATGGTTAGGCTTAGGGTGAGGGTTAGAGTTAGGGCTATTTTTAGCGTTTGTGAAAGCATTAGGTTTAGGGTTAGTGTTTAGGGTTAGTGTAAGCATTAGGTTTAGAATTAGGGTTAGTGTATGGGTTAGGGTTTGTGTTAGGGTTAGGGTTTGTGTTAGGGTTGGTGTAAGCATTAAGGTTAGCGTTATTGTTAGGGTTAGTGTTAGGGATAGGGTTAAGGTCTGGGTTAGGTTTAGGTTTAGGGTTAGGGTTGGTGTAATCATTTGGATTACGGTTGGGGTTAGGATTCCAGGTATGTTTAGGATTAATGTTAGGATTAGTATTAGGGTTCTGCTTTGTGTTTCGGTTAGGGTAAGGTTTAGGGTTACGGTTGGTGTAAACATTAAGGTTAGGGTTAATATTAGGGTTAGGGTTTTTGTTTTGGTTAGGGTAGTGTTAGGATTAGGTTTAGGGTTATGGTTAGGGGTAGTGTTAGGTTTTGTGTTAGTGTTAAGGTTAGGGTTAGGGTAAGGGTTAGGTTTAAGGTTGATGTAAGGGTTAGGGTTAGGGTTAGGTTTAGGGTTAGGGTTAGGGTTGGTGTAAGCATTAGGTTTAGGGTTAGTGTGAGGGTGAGGGTGAGGGTGAGGGTTAGGGTTAGGGTTGGTATAAGCATTAGTTTTAGGGTTAAGGTTAGGTTTAGGGTGTTGTCAGGGTTAGGGTGTTGTCAGCGTTAGGGTTGGTGTAAGCATTAGGTTTAGAGTTACAGTTAGGTTTTGTATTAGTGTTAGGGTTCAGCTTATGGTTAGAGAGTGTTAGGGTAGGTTTTAGGGTTAGGGTAGGTGTAAGCATTAGGGTTATGGTTACGGTTGGGGATAGGGTTTGTGTTAGGGTTAGGGATAGGGTTAGGGTTAGGGTTTAGGGTTAGTGTTTGGGTTAGGGTTAGTGTTAGGATTAGGGTTATTGTTTGGGTTAGGGTTAGTGTATGCACCATGAGTTAGGTTTATGGTTAGGATTACGGTTAGTGTTTGTGTAGGGTTAGAGTTAGGGTTAGCGTTAGGGTTAGGGTTGGTGTAAGTATTAGGTTTTGTGTTAGGGTTTGTGTTAGTGTGAGGGTTAGTGTTACGGTCCGGGTTAAGGTTAGGTGTAGGGTTAGGGTTGGTGTAAGTATTAGGCTTAGGTTTAAGGTTGGGGTTAGTGTTGCTGTAATCATTTGGATTACTGTTGCTGTTAGGGTTCCAGGTAAGTTTAGGGTTAATGTTAGGATTACTATTAGGGTTCTGGTTTGTGTTAGGGTTAGGGTTAGAAATGGGTTGGTGCAAGAATTAGTGTTAGGGTTAGGGTTAGGGTTAGGGTTAGCATGTGAAACCTGCATGTGCAAACATTTGGTTTAAGATTGGGGTTAGGGTTCCAGGTACGTTTTGGGTTAATATCAGGATTAGGATTAGGGTTCTGCTTTATGTTAGGGTTAGGGTTAGGGTTAGGGTTAGGGTTAGGGTTAGGGTTAGGGTTGGTGTAAGCATTAGGGTTAGGTTTAATATTAGGTTTAGGTTTTGTGTTAGGTTTAGGGTTAGTGTTAGTATTAGGTTAAGTTTAGGGTTAGGGTTCGGGTTAGGTTTTGTGTCAGGGTTAGTGTTAGTGTTTGGGTAAAGGTTATATTTAGGGTTGGTGTAAGGTTAGGGATAGGGTTACGGTTAGGTCTGGTGTAAGCATTAGGGTTAGAGTTTAGGATGAGGGTGAGCGTTAGGGATAGTGTTGGTGTAAGCATTAGGTTTAGGGTTAGGGTTAGGTTTAGTGTTTGTTTTAGGGTTAGGTTGGCTTCAGGGTTAGGGTTGGTGTAAGCATTAGGGTTAGGGTTAGGGTTAGGGTTAGGGTTTCTGTTAAGGTTGGGATAAACATTAAGTTTATGGTTAGGGTTAGGTTTTGTGTTAGGGTTAGGGTTCGGCTTAGGGTAAGAGAGTGTTCGGGTAAGGGTTAGGGTTAGGGTTGGTGCAAGCATTAGGTTTAGGGATTTTGTGAGGGGTAGGGATAGCGTTAGGTTTTGGTTTAGGTTTAGGGTTTGGGTTCGTGTTAGTGTTAGCATTAGGGTTAGGGTTTGGGTTAGGGTTAGTGTATGCAACATGGGTTAGTGTTAGCGTTAGGTTTTGTCTAGTGTTACGGTTAGAGTTAGGGTTAGGGTTAGAGTAAGGGTGGGTGTAAGTATTAGGTTTAGGGTTAGGGTTAGGGTTTGTGTTAGGGTTGGGGTTTGGATTTGGTTTAGGCTTAGGTTTAGCGTTAGGATTAGGCTTCGGGTTATTGTTAGGGTTGGTGTAAGCAAATTGGTTAGGGTTAGGGTTAGGGTTATGGTTTGTGCTAGGGTTAGTGTTAGGGTTAGGGTTTGGGTTAGTGTTTGTGTTAGTTTTAGGGTTAGGGTTTGGTTAAGATTTTGGTTTAGGTTTGCCGTAAGGGTTAGGGATAGGGTTAGGGTTAGGGTTGATGTAAGCACATTAGGGTTAGGGTGAGGGTGAGGGTGAGGTTTAAAGTTAGGGTTGGTGTAAGCATTAGGGTTTTGGTTAGTGTTAGAGTTAGGGTTTGTGTTAGAGTTAGGGTTAGATTTAGGGTTAGGTTTAGTTTAATCATTTGTATTACGGTTGGGGTTTGGGATTAGGGTTCTTCTTTGTGTTAGGGTGAGGGTTATTGTTAGGGTTAGGGTTAACTTTAGGTTTAGGGTTGGTGTAAGCATTAGATTAGGGTTAGGTTTAAGGTTAGGGTTGGTGTAAGCATTAGGGTTAGGGTTAGGGTTTGTGTTAGGGTTAGTGTTAGGGCTAGAGTTAGGTTTAGTGTTAGGCTTGGTGCAAACATTTGGTTTACGATTGGGGTTAGGATTCCAGGTACGTTTAGGGTTAATATCAGGATTAGGATTAGGGTTCTGCTTTGTGTTAGGGTTACGGTTAGGGTTAGGGTTAGGGTTGGTAGCATTAGGGTTAGGGTTAAGGTTAGGTTTACGGTTAGTGTTAGTAATAGGTTAAGTTTAGGGTTAGGGTTCGGGTTAGGTTTTGTGTCAGGGTTAGTGTTAGTGTTTGGGTAAAGATTATGTTTAGGGTTGGTGTAAGGTTAGGGATAGGGTTACGGTTAGGTCTGGTGTAAGCATTAGGGTTAGGGTTTAGGATGAGGGTGAGCGTTAGGGATAGTGTTGGTGTAAGCATTAGGTTTAGGGTTAGGGTTAGGTTTAGTGTTTGTTTTAGGGTTAGGTTGGGGTCAGGGTTAGGGTTGGTGTAAGCATTAGGGTTAGGGTTAGGGTTAGGGTTTCTGTTAAGGTTGGTATAAACATTAAGTTTATGGTTAGGGTTAGGTTTTGTGTTAGGATTAGGGTTCGGCTTAGGGTAAGAGTGTTAGGGTAAGGGTTAGGGTTAGGGTTGGTGTAAGCATTATGTTTAGGGATTGTGTGAGGGGTAGGTTTTGGTTTAGGTTTAGGGTTTGGGTTCGTGTTAGTGTTAGCATTAGTGTTAGGGTTTGGGTTAGGGTTAGTGTATGCAACATGGGTTAGTGTTAGGGTTAGGTTTTGTCTAGTGTTACAGTTAGAGTTAGGGTTAGGGTTAGGGTAAGGGTGGGTGTAAGTATTAGGTTTAGGGTTAGGGTTAGGGTTTGTGTTAGGGTTGGGGTTAGGATTTGGTTTAGGCTTAGGTTTAGCGTTAGGATTAGGCTTCGGGTTATTGTTAGGGTCTGTGTAAGCAAATAGGTTAGTGTTAGGGTTAGGGTTATGGTTTGTGTTAGGGTTAGTGTTAGGGTTAGGGTTTGCGTTAGTGTTTGTGTTAGTTTTAGGGTTAGGGTTTGGTTAAGATTTTGGTTTAGGGTTGGCGTAAGGGTTAGGGATAGGGTTAGGGTTAGGGTTGATGTAAGCATTAGGGTTAGGGTGAGGGTGAGGGTGAGGTTTAAGGTTAGGGTTGGTGTAAGCATTAGGGTTAGGGTTAGGGTTAGAGTTAGAGTTAGGGTTTGTGTTAGAGTTAGGGTTAGATTTAGGGTTAGGGTTAGTTTAATCATTTGTATTACGGTTGGGGTTTGGGATTAGGGTTCTGCTTTGTGTTAGGGTTAGGGTTATTGTTAGGGTTAGGGTTGGTGTAAGCATTAGGGTTAGGGTTAAGGTTAGGGTTAGGGCTTATGTTATGGTTATTTTTAGTGTTAGGATTAGGTTTAGGGTTAGGGTGAGGGTTAGGTTAGGGTTAGGGTTAGGTTTTGTGTTAGGGTTAGGATTAGGGTTCGGGTAAGCTTTTGGTTTAGGGTTGGTGTAAGGGTTAGTGTTAGGGTTGGTTAGCCTTGGTGTAAGCATTAGAGTTAGGGTGAGGGTGAGGGTGAGGTTGAGGGTTATGGTTGGTGTAAGTATTAGGGTTACTGTTTGGGTTAGTGTTAGGGTTAGGGTTACGGTCTGTGTTAGGTTTAACTTTAGGGTTAGGGTTGGTGTATTAGATTAGGGTTAGGTTTAAGGTTACGGTTGGTGTAAGCATTAGGGTTAAGGTTAGGCTTAGGGTTAGTGTTAGGGTTAGGGTTGCGGTCCGGGTTAGGTTTAGTTTTAGGTTTAATATTGGTGTAAGTATTAGGTTAAGTTTAGGGTTAGGGTTAGGATCAAGGTTGGTGTAATCATTTGGATTACGGTTGGAGTTAGGTTTCCAGGTAGGTTTAGTGTTAATGTTGGGATTAATATTAGGGTTCTGGTTTGTGTTAGGATTAGGGTGAGGGTTACGGTTAGGGTTGGTGTAAGCATTAGGGAGAGGTTTACGGTTAGGGTTAGTGTTATTGTTCGCTTAGGGTTTGGGTTAGTGATGGTGTAAGCATTAGGGTTAGGAATAGGGTTAGTGTTCATGTGAGGGTTAGTGTTACTGTCCTGGTTAGGATTAGGTGTAGGGTTAGGGTTGGTGTAAGTATTAGGTTTAGGTTTAGGGTTAGCGTTAGCGTTAGTGTTGGTGTAATCATTTGGATTACTGTTGAAATTAGGGATCCAGGTAAGTTTAGGGTTAATATTAGGATTAGTATTAGGGTTCTGGTTTTTGTTAGGGTTATGGTTAGGGTTAGGTTTAGGGATGGTGTAACAATATGTGTTAGGGTTAGGGTTAGGGTTAGGGATAGGTTTGTGTTGGTGTAGCATTAGGGTAAGGGTTAGGGTTTGTGTTAGGGTTAGTGTTAGGGTTAGGTTTAGGTTTAGGGTTACGGTTCATGTAATCATTTTAATTACTGTAGGGAATAGAGTTCCATGTAGGTTTAGTGTTAATGTTAGGATTAGGATTAGGGTTCTGCTTTGTGTTAGCGGTAGGTTTAGGGTTAGGGTTAGGGTTGGTGTAAGCATTAGGGTTAGGGTTAGGGTTAGGGATAGGGTTAGGTTTTGTGTTAGGGTTAGGGTTAGCGTTTGGGTAAGGGTTAGGTATAGGGTTGGTGTAAGTGTTAAGGTTAGGGTTAGGGTTAGGGTAGGTGTAAGCTTTAGGGTTAAGGTTAGGGTGCCGGTGAGGGTTTGTGTTAGGGTTAGGTTGGGGTCAGGGTTATGGTTGGTGTAAGCATTAGGGTGGTTTAGGGTTACGGTTAGGTTTCTGTTAGGGTTGGTGTAAGCATTAGGTTTACGGTTAGGGTTAGGTTTTGTACTAGGGTTAGGGTTCGTATTTGGGTTAGAGAGTGTTAGGGTAAGAGTTAGGGTTAGTGTTTGTGTAAGCATTAGGATTCGGGTTATGGTTAGGGTTAGGATTTGTGTTAGGGTTAGGGATAGGGATAGGGTTGAGGTTTGGCTTAGGGTTTTGGTTTGGGTTAGGCTTAGCGTTAGGATAAGGGTTAGGGTTTGGGTTATGGTTGGAGTATGCAACATATGCTAGGGTTAGTGTTAGGGTTTGTGTTAGGGCTAGGGTTAGGGTTAGGGTTATTGTTAGGATTAGAGTTTGTGTAAGCATTAGGGTTATGGTGAGTGCAGGCGTGAGGGTGAGGTTTAGTGTTAGGGTTGGTGTAAGTATTAGGATTAGGGTTAGGTTTAGGGTAACGGTTTGTGTTAGGGTTAGGGTTATGGTCCAGGTTATGGTTAGGTTTAGGGTTAGGGTTGGTGTAAGTAATAGGTTAGGGTTAGCGTTAGGGTTAGGGTTGGTGTAATTATTTGGATTTCGGTTGGGGTTAGGTTTCCAGGTAGGTTTAGAGTTAATGTTAGGATTAAGATTAGGGTTCTGGTTTGTGTTAGGGTTAGGGTGAGGGTTACGTTTAGGGCTGGTGTAAAGATTAGGTATAGGGTTACAATTAGGGTTAGTTTTAGGGTTAGGTTTGATGTTTTGGTTAGGGATAGGGTTAGGGTTAGGCTTAGGATTAGAGTTAGGTCTAGGTTTATGGCTGGTGTAAGCATTATGTTTAGGGTTAGGTTTAGTGTTTGTGTTACGGTTAGGGTTAGAGTTTGTGTAAGGGTTGGTGTAAGCATTAGGGTGTTGGTTAGTGTTAGTGTTAGGATTCATGTTGTTCCGGTTTAGGGTTAGGTTTAGGGTTAGGGTTGGTGTAAATATTAGGTTAAGGGTTAGACTTAGGGTTAGGTTTGGTGTAATCATTTGGTGTATGGTAGGGATTAGGGTTCCAGGTAATTTTAGGGTGAATGTTAGCATTAGTGTTAGGGTTGCTCTAAGCATTAGTGTTAGTGTTAGTGTTAAAGTTAGGGTTTGTGTTAGGGTTAGGATTATGGTTAGGGTTTGGGTTATGGTTAGGGTTATGATTAGGATTAGGGAAGGTTTGGGTTGTTGTAAGAATTAGGGTTTGTGTTAGGTTTAGGGTTAGGGTTCTGGTTTGTGTTAGAGTTAGTGTTAGTGTTAGGTTTAGGGTTAGGGTTAGGATTTGTGTTTGGGTTGGGGTTAGGGTCAGGGTTAGTGTTGGTGTAAGCTTTATGGTTACGGTTGGGGTTTGGTTCCGCTTACGTATAGGGTTAGGTTTAGGTTTTGTGTTAGGGTGAGGGTTAGAGTTAGGGTTATCGTTGGTGCAAGCATTAGGGTTAGGGTTAGTGTGAGGGTGAGGGTGAGGGTTAGGGTTAAGATTGGTGTAAGCATTAGGTTTAGGTTTAGGGTTAGGGTTTGGGTTATGGTTTGTGTCAGGGTTTGGGTAGTGTTAGGGTTAGGGTTTGTGTAAGCATTAGGGTTAATTTTAGGTTTAGAGTTAGGGTTAGGATTAGAGTGATGTTTAGGATTATGATTAGGGTTGGTATAAGCATTAGGTTTAGGGATAGAGTTAGGTTTTGCTTTAGGGTTAGGGTTAGGCTTAGATTTAGAGATTGTTACGGTTATGGTTAGGGTTAGGGTTGGTGTAATCGTTTCGATTACAGTAGGGGTTAGAGTTCCAGGTAGGTTTAGCGTTAAATTTAGGGTTATAGTTAAGATTAAGGTTTGTGTTAGGGTTAGCGTTAGGATTATGTTTTGTGTTAGGGTTACGGTTATGGTTAGGGGTTGGTTTAGGTTTAGGGTTAGGGTTAGTGTCATGGTCCAGGTTAGGGTTAGGTTAACAAATGGGGTTGGTGTTAGTATTAGGTTTAGGATTAGGATTAGGCTTAGGGTCTTGGTTTCTGATTAGGGTTTGTGTAATCATTTGGATTACGGTTGGGGTTAGGATTCCAGGTTGGTTTAGGATTAATGTTAGGATTAGGATTAGGGTTCTGGTTTGTGTTAGCGTTATACTTAGTGTTAGCGTTAGCGTTGGTGTAAGCCTTATGTTTACGATTGTGGTTATACTTAGGATTTGTGTTAGGGGTAGTATTAGGGTTAGGGTTAGGGGTAGGGTTTGTGTTAGGGTTAGTGTTAGGGTTACGCTTAGGGTTAGGGTTAGGCTTAGTGTAAGTATTAGGTTTAGGGATAGGGTAAGGTTTTGTGTTAGCGTTCTGTTAGGGTTAGGGTTAGTGTTGGAGTTATGGAGTGTTTGGGTTAGGATAAGGGTTGGTGTAAGCATTTGGGTTATGGTTGGGGTTTGGTTTCAAGTAGGTACAGGGTTAGGGTTTGGAGTAGGGTGTTGGTTAGAATTAGGGTTATGTTTAGGTTTAGGGTTAGGGTGGGTGTAAGCATTAAGGTTAGGGTTAGGTTTTGGGTTAGGGTTTGTGTTAGGGTTAGTGTTATGGTTATGGTTAGGGTTAGGGTTGATTTAAGTATTAGGTTTAGGGTTCGGGTTAAGGTTTGTGTTAGGGTTGAGGTTAGGGTTAAGGATAGTATTAGAGTTAGGGAGTGTTTGGGTTAGGGTTAGGGTTGGTGTAATCATTTGTGTTACGGTTTGGGTTGGGTTCCAGGTAGGTATATGGTTAGGGTTAGGTTTAGGGTTAGGGTTAGGGATTGGCTTTGTGTTAGGGTTAGGTTTAGGGTAAGGGTTAGGTTTAGGGTTGGTGTAAGGGTTAGGGTTAGGGTTAGGGTTGGTGTAAGCATTAGGGATAGGGTTAAGGTGAGGGTGAGGGCTAGGTTTAGGGTTAGGGTTGGTGTAAGCATTAGGTTTAGGGTTAGGGTTAGGTTGTTGGTTTGTGCTGGGTTAGGTTGGAGTTAGGGTTAGGATTGGTGCAAGCGTTAGTGTTAGTTTTAGGGTTAGGGTTAGGGTTTCTGTTAGGGTTAGGGTTAGGTTGAGGGTGAGGTTTAGGGTTAAATTTAATGTAGGTGTAAGCATTAGGTTTAGGTTTAGGGTTAGGGTTTGTGTTAAGGTCAGGGTTATGCTTAGGTTTTGAGAGTGTTAGGGTTATGGTTAGGAATAGAGTTGTTGTAACCATTTGGATTACGGTTGGGTTAGGGTTCTAGGTAGGTTTAGGGTTAATGTTAGGGATAGGGTTAGCATTAGGGTTTGTGTTAGGGTTATGGTTAGAGTTAGGGTTAGGGTTATGGTAAGGGTTAGTGTTTGTTTTAGGGTTAGTGTTAGGATAGGGGTTTCTGTTAGGGTGAGGGTTAGGGTGAGGGTTTGTGTTAGGGTTAGGGTTTGAGTGAGGGTTAGGGTTGGTTTAAGCATATTGGTCAGGGTAACGGTTAGGCTTAGGTTAAGAGATAGGGTTAGTGTTAGGGTTTGTGTTACGGTTGGTATAAGGGTTAGGGTTAGGGTTAGGTTTTGTGTTAGGATTAGGGTTAGGTTGAGAGTTAGATTTATTGTTAAGGTTGGTGTAAGGATTAGGTTAGGGTTAGGCTTAGTATTAGGGTTAGGGTTTGTATTAGGGTTAGGGTTAGGGTATGTGTTAGGGTTGGAGTAAGCATTAGGGTTAGGGTTAGGGTTAGGGTTAAGGTTTGTGTTAGGGTTAGGGTTTGAGTTAGGGTTAGGGTTAGATTTAGGGTTAGAGTTGGTGTAATCATTATGATTACGGTTGGGGTTAGGTATCCAAGTAGGTTTAGGGTAAAAGTTAGGATTAGGATTAGGGTTCTGGTTTCTGTTAGGGTTAGGGTTATGCTTAGGGTTATAGAGGGTGAGGGTTAAGGTTAGGGTTAGGGTTGGTTTAATCATTTGTTTTAGGTTGTAGTTGGTTCCAGGTAGGTTTATTGTTAATGTTAGGGTTAGCGTTTGTGTTAGGGTTATAGTTAGTGTTAGCGTAGGGGTTAGGGTTAAGGTTAGGATTAGTGTCAGAGTTAGGGAGTGTTAGGGTTAGGGTGAGGGTTTGTGTTGGAGTTAGGGTTAGTGTTAGAGTTAGGGTTAGGGTTTGGATTGGAGTATCATTACAGTTAGAGTTAGATTTATTTTTAGGGTTTCTGTTAGTGTTAGGGTGATGGTGAGGTTTAGGTTTAGTTTTAGGTTTGGTGTAAAAATTAGGTTTATTGTTAGGGTTAGGGTTTGTGTTAGCTTTGGTGTAAGAGTTAGGGTTAGGGTTAGGTTTTGTGTTTGGGTTAAGGTTAGTGTTAGGGTTAGGGTTAGAGTTAAGGTTATTGTTAGGCTTAGTGTAAGCATTAGATTTAGGGTTAGGGTTTTGGTTAGTTTTAGTGTAAGCATTACGTTTAGTGGTAGGGTTTGTGTTAGGGTTTGTGTTAGGGTTGGTGTAAGCATTAGTGTTAGGGTTAGGGTTAGTGTTAGGTTTATGGTTACGGTCTGGGTTAGGGTTTTGTTTAGAGTTAGCGTTGGTGTAATCATTTGGATTACAGTTGGGGTTAAGGTTTCAGCTAGGTTTTGGGTTAATGTTAGGATTAGGATTTGGGTTCTGGTTTGTTTTAGGGTTAGGGTTAGGTTTAGGGTTGGTGTAAGCATTAGGGTTAGGGTTAAGTTTAGCATTAGGGTTTGTGTTAGGGCTAGGTTTAGTGTTAAGATTGTGTTTAGGGTTATGTTTAGGGTTAGGTTTAGGGTTACGGTTGGTTAAGCATTTGGATCAGTATGGGGTTTGGTTTCCAGGTAATTTTATTGTTAATGTTAGGGTGACGTTTTGTGTTAGGATTAGGGATAGGGTTAGGGTTAATGTTAGAGTTAGGGTGTTAGGGTTAGGCTTAGGGTTTGCGTTAGGGTTAGTGTATGTGGTAGGGTTAATGTTAGGGTTAGGGTTTGATTTGGTGTTTGCATTATGGTTAGGGTTAGGGTTAGGGATAGAGTTAGGGTTGGGTTTAGGTTTAGGCTTAGTGTTAGAGTTAGGTAATGTTTGGTTTAGGGTTAGGGTTGGTGTAAACATTTGGGTTACGGTTGGGGTTTTGTTCCAGGTAGGTTTAGGGTTAAGGTTAGGGATAGAGTTTGGATTAGGGTTTGTGTTAGGAATAGGGTTAGGTTTTGGTAAAGGTTAGATTTAGGGTTCGTGTAAGCATTAGAGTTAATGTTAGGGGTAGCCGTAGGGTTAGTTTTAAGGTTGGGTTAAGGGTGAGGGTGAGGGTTAGGGTTAGGTATGATGTAAGCTGAGTTTAGGGTTAGGGTTAGGGTTAGGTTAGTGTTGGTTTAATCATTTGGATAAGGTTGTATTTGGTTCCAGATAGGCTTAGTGTTAATGTTAGGGTTAGGGTTTGTGTTAGGATTAGGGTTAGTGTTAATGTTAAATTAAGGGGTAGTGTCAGAGTTAGGGAGTGTTTGGGTTTGGGTTAGGGTTTGTGTTAGGGTTATGGTTATGGTTAGGGTTAGGGTTAGGGTTAGTGTCAGAGATATGGATTGTTTTGGTTAGGGTTAGGGTTTGTGTTGGTGTTAGGTTTAATGTTAGGGTTAGGTTTAGGGATTGGGTTGGTGTATCATTACGGTTAGAGTTAGGGTTAGTTTTAGGTTTTCTGTTAGTGTTAGGGTGATGGTGAGGTTTAGGTTTAGGGTTAGGTTTGGTGTAAGCATTAGGTTTAGGGTTAGGGTTAGGGTTTTTATTAGGATTAGGGTTAGAGTGAGGGTTATTGTTAGGGTTAGTGTAAGCATTAAGTTTAGGGTTAGGGTTAGGGTTAGTGTAAGCATTAGGTTTAGGGTTAGGGTTCGTGTTAGGGTTAGGGTTTGTGTTAGGCTTAGGGTTAAGGTTAGGGTTAGGGTTGGTGTAAGAATTAGGGTTAGGGTTAATGTTAGGATAAGGGTTTGTGTTAGGGCTAGGCTTAGTGTTAGAGTTAGGGTTAGGGTTAGGTTTAGGGTTAGGGTAGGGTTAGGGTTGGTGTAAGCATTTTGATTAGGTTGGGTTTAGGGTTCCAGGTATGTTTATTGGTAATGTTAGGGTTAGGTTTTGTGTTAGAATTTGGGTTAGAGTAAGGTTAGTGTTAGAGATAGGGAGTGTTAGAGTTAGGGTTTGTGTTAGGGTTAGGGTTAGTTTTAGTTTTAGTGTTAGAGTTATAGAGTGTTTTGTTAGGGTTAGGGATGGTGTAAGCATTTGGGTTACAGTTGAAATTGGGTTCCAGGTAGGTATAGGGTTAGTTTTAAGTTTAAGGTTAGGGTTAGAGATTGGCTTTGTGTTAGGGTTAGGGTAAGGGTTAGGGTAAGGGTTAGGTTTAGGGTTGGTGTAATGGTTAGGGATAGGGTTAGGATTTTGTTTAGGGTTAGTGTAAGCATTAGGGTTAGGGTTAGGGTTAAGGTGAGGGTGAGGTTTAGGGTCAGGGTTAGTATTAGGTTTGATGTAAGCATTAGGTTTAGGGTTAGGGTTAGGTTTATGGTTTGTGTTAGGGTTCGGGTGTGTTTTGGGTTACGGTTGATGTAAGCATTAGGGTTAGGGTTAGGGTTACCGTAGGGTTTGTGTTAGGGTTGGTGTAAGCGTTAGGGTTAGGGTTGGGGTTTGGGTTAGGGTTAGTGTTAGAGTTACGGTTTGTGTTAGAGTTAGGGTTAGGTTTAGGGTTATGGTTGGTGTAATCATTTGGATTACAGTTGGGTTTAGGGTTCCAGGTAGGTTTAGGGTTAATGTTAGGATTAGGATTAGGGTTATGTTTTGTGTTAGGGTTAGGGATAGTCTTAGGGTTAGAGAGGGTTAGGTATAGGGTTAGGGTTAGAGTTAGGATTAGGGTTAGGGTTTTTGTTAGGGTTACAGTTAGTGTTAGGGTTAGGGTTACGGTTAGGGTTTGCGTTAGGTTTAGTGTCAGAGTTAGGGAGTGTTAGGGTTAGGGTGAGGGTTTGTGTTGGGGTTAGGGTTATTGTTAGTGTTAGGGGTAGGGTTTGGTTAGGTGTATCATTACGGTTAGGGTTAGCGTTAGGGTTAGGGTTTGTTCTTGGGTTTGGGTTAGGGTTAAGTTTAGGGTTGGTGTATGCATTATGTTTATAGTTAGGGTGTGGTTTATGGTTCTATTAGGGTGAGGGTTAGGGTGAGAGTGAGGTTTAGGTTTAGGGTTAGGTTTGGTGTAAGCCTTTGGTTTAGGGTTAGGGTTAGGCCTTGTGTTAGGATTAGGGTTAGAGTGAGGGTTATTGTTAGGGTTAGTGTAAGCATTAGGTTTAGAGTTAGGGTTAGGGTTAGGGTTAGTGTAAGCATTAAGTTTAGGGTTAGGGTTAATGTTAGGTTTAGGTTTTGTGTTAGGTTTAGGGTTAGGGTTAGGGTTAGGGATAAGTTTAGGGTTAGGGTTGGTGTAATCATTTGGATTACGGTTGTGTTTAGGGTCCAGGTATTTTTAGGGTTAATGTTAGGAGTAGGATTTGGGATCTGGTTAGTGTAAGGGTTAGGGTTATTGTTAGTGTTGGTGTAAGCATTAGGGTTAGCATTAAGGTTAGTGTTAGAGTTTGTGTTAGAATTAGGGTTAGTGTTAGGCTAAATGTTAGATTTAAGGTTATTGTTAGGGTTAGTTTAAGCATTAAGTTTAGTGTTAGGGTTAGGGTTAGTGTAAGCATTAGTTTTAGGGTTAGAGATTGTGTTAGTGTTAGAATTAGGGAGTGTTAGGGTTAGGGTTAGGGTTTTTGCTAGGGTTAGGGTTTGGGTTGGCGTAAACATTACGGTTACGGTTAGAGTTATATTTGTGTTAGGGTTGGGGTTAGGGTTAAATTAGGGTTAGGACTGGTGTAATCATTTGGATTACGGTTGTGGTTAGGGTTCCAGGTAGGTTTAGGGTTAATGTTAGCATTAGGATTAGGTTTCTGCTTTGTGTTAGTGTTAGGGTTAGGTTTAGGGTTAGGATTGGTGTAAGCTTTAAGGTTAGGGTTACGGTCTTTGTTAGGGTTAGGATTAAGATTAGAGTTGTTGTAATCATTTGAATTACGGTTGTGGTTAGTTGTCCAGGTAGGTTTAGGGTTTATGTTAGGATTAGAATTAGGGTTCTTGTTTGTGTTAGGCTTAGGGTTAGGGTTAGGGTTAGGGTTAGGATTGGTGTATGCATTAGAGTTAGGGTTAATGTTAGGGTTAGGGTTTTGTTAGGATTAGGTTTAGGGTTAGGGTTAGGGTTAGGTTTTGTGTTAGGGTTGGGTTGATGAAAGGGTTAGGGTTAGGGTTGGTGTAAGCATTAGGGTTAGGTTTAGGGTGAGGATGAGGGTCATGGTTAGGGTTAGGATTGGTGTACGCATTAGGTTTAGGGTTAGGGTTAGCGTTAGGGTTTATGTTAATGTTAGTGTGAAGTTAGGGTTAGATTTGGTGTAAGCATGAGATTTAGGGTTCGGGTTAGGGTTCAGGTTAGTGTTAATGTTAGGGTTACGGTTACAACCCGGGTTAGGGTTAGTTTTAGGGCTAGGGTTGGTGTAAGTATTAGTTTTAGGGTTAGGGTTAGGGCTAGGGTTAGGTTTAGGGTAAGTGTAGAGGTTATGGTTAGGGTTAGGGTTATGGTTAGGTTTAGGGTTAGTGTTAGGGTTACGGTTACAGTCCGGGTTAGGGTAAGTTTTAGGGTTATGGTTGGCGTAAGTATTAGGTTTAGGGTTAGGGTTACGGTTAGAGTTAGGGTTAAGGTTAGGGTTAGGGTTAGGGTTAAGTTTAGGGTTTTTGTTAGGGTTGCGGTTAGGGTTAGGGTTAGGGTTAGAGTTAGGGTTATATTTAGGATTGGTGTAGGCATAGGGTTAGGGTTATGGTTTGTGTTAGAGGTAGGGTTAGGGTTAGCTTTAGGTTTAGTGTTAGGGTTAGGGACATGGTTAGGGTTTTTGTAAACACTTGGATTAAGGTTGGGGTTACGGCTCCAGGTAAGATTAGAATTAATGTTAGAATTAGTGTTAGGGTTCTGGTTTGTCTTAGTGTTATGGTTAGGGCTAGGGTTGGTGTAAGCATTAGTGTTAGGCTTTGGGTTAGGGTTTGTGTTAGAGTTAGGGTTAGGATTAGGGTTAGGCTTTGTGTTAGAGGTAGGTTTAGGGTTAGGGTTCGGCTTAGGATTAGTGTTAGGGTTAGATTTAGGGTTGGTGTAAGCATTAGGGTTTGGGTTAGTGTTAGTGTTAGTGTTTGAGTTAGTGTTCCAGTCCGGGTTAGGGTTAGGTATATGTTTAGAGTTGTTGTATTAGGTTTACGTTTAGGGTTAAGGTTAGGGTTAGGGTGGGTGTAATCATTTGGATTACGGTTTGTGGTTAGGGTTCCAGTTAGGTTAAGGGTTAATGTTAGGATTAGGAATCGGTTTCTGGTTTGTGTTAGGAATATGGTAAGAGTAAGGGTTAGGTTTGGTGTAACCATTATGGTTAGAGTTACGCTTCGGGTAAGGTTTTCTGTTAGGTTTAGGTTTAGGGTTAGTGTTTGGTTTAAGGTTAGGTTTAGCGTTAGTGTTAGGTTTAGGGGTAGGATTAGGGTTAGGGTTAGAGTTAGGGGTGTTGTAAGCATTAGGGTTTGTGTTAGGGTACGGTTAGGGTTTGTGTTAGGGTTAGTGTTAGGGTTAGGGTTAGGGTTTGAGTTAGGGTTAAGGTTAGGGTTTGCGTAAGGGTTTGCTTTAGGGTTGGTGTAAGTGTTAGGGTTAGGGTTAGTGTTAGGGATGGTGTAAGCATTAGGGTTAGGTTTAGGGTGAGGGTGAGGGTGAGGATTAGTGTTAGGGATGGTGTAAGCATTAAGGTTAGGTTTAGGTTGAGGGTGAGGGTGAGGATTAGTGTTAGGGTTGGCGTAAGCATTATGGTTAGGTTTAGGGTTAGTTTTAGGGTTTGTGTTAGGGTTACGGTTAGCCTGAGGGTTATGGTTATGGTTAGTGTTAGGTTTTGTGTTAGGTAAAGTGTAAGGTTTATGGGTAGGGTTAGGGTTAGGGTGGTGTAAGCAACAGGGTTAGGGTTAAGATTAGGGTTAGGGATTCTGTTAGTGGTAGTTTTAGGGTTTAGGTAAGGGTGAGGTTTCTGGTGGTGTAAGCATTAGTGTTAGTGTTAGGGTGAGGGTTCGGGATAGGATTAGGGTTAGGGATAAGGTGAAGGTTTGTGTTAGGGTTAGAGTGTGGTTAGGGTTAGTGTTGATGTAAGCATTTTGGTTAGGGTTTGTCTTAGGGTTTGGGTTAGGGTTAGGGTAAGGGTTAGGGTTAGGGTGAGGGTGAGGGTGAGGTTTAGGGTTAGGGTTAGGCTTTGTGTTAGGGTTAGGGTTAGGCTTAGGGTTAGAGATTGTTAGGGTTAGGATCAGGGTTTTTGTAATCATTTGGATTACGGTTGGGGTTAGGGTTCCATGAACGTTTAGGATTAATGTTAGGTTTAGGGTTAGGGTTCTGGTTTGTGTTAGGGTTAGTGTTAGGGTTAGAGTTAGGGTTATTGTTAGAGTTAGTGTAAGCATTAGGTTTAGGGTTAGGGTTAGGATTAGGGTTAGTGTAAGCATTAGGTTTAGGGTTAGGTTAAGTGTTAGTGTTATGTTTTGTTTTATGGTTAGGGTAAGGGTTAGGGTTTTCTTAGGGTTGGTGTAAGGGTTATGGTTATGGTTATGGTTAGGGTTATGATTAGGCTTAGGTTTGTTACGGTCTGGGTTAGTGTTAGTATTGGGTTACTGGGGGTGTAAGTGTTAGGTTTAGGGTTAGGATTAGGGTTAGGGTTGGTGTAATCATTTGGATTACGGTTGGTGTTAGGGTTCCTGGTAGGTTAAGGGTTAGTGTTAGGATTAGGATTATTGTTACTATTAGGGTTAGGGTTAATATTAGTCTTAGGGTTAGGGTTTTTGTAAGCATTATGGTTAGGTTTACAGTTAGGTTTAGGGTTTGCGTTAGGGTTCGGGTTAGGGTTCGAGTTCGGGTTCGGGTTAGGGTTTGTGTTAGGGCTACAGTTAGGGTTAGGGTTAGAGTTTGGGTTAGGATTAGGCTTAGGGTTGGTGTAAGTATTAGGATTACGGTTAGCGTTAGGGTTTGTGTTAGGGTTTGGGTTAGGGTTAGAGTTAGGGTTATTGTTAGAGTTAGTGTAAGCATTAGGTTTGGGGTTAGGGTTAGGATTAAAGTTAGAGAATGTAAGGGTAAAGGTGAGGGTTAGGGTTGGTGTAATCATTTCGATTACAGCTGGGGTTAGGATTCCAGGTAGGTTTAGGGTTAATGTTAGGGTTAGGTTTAGGGATTTTGTTAGGGTTAGAGTTAGGGTTAGGGTTAGGGTTCGTGTAAGCATTAGGGTTTGGGTTATGGTTAGGGTTAGGGGTAATTGTTAGGGTTAAGGGTTTGTGTTAATGTTAATGCTAGGGTTTGTGTTAGCGTTGGTGTAAGCATTACGGTTAGGGTGAGATTTTGTTTTAGGTCCGGGTTAGGGTTCGTTTTAGGATTAGGTTGGGGTTAGGGTTAGGGTTGGTGTAAGCATTAGGGTAAGGTTAAGGGTAGGATTAGTGTTACAGTTTCTGTGAGTTTTATGGTTAGGGTGAGGGTGAGGTTAAGGTTAGGGTTAGGGTTGGTGTAAGCATTAAAGTTAGGGTTTGTGTTAGCGTTATGGTTTGTGATAGAGTTAGGGTTAGGGTTAGAGTAAGAGATAGGGTTAGGCTTAGAGAGTGTTAGGGTAAGGGTTAGCGTTAGGGTTGGTGTAATCATTTGGATTACGGTTGGTGTTAGAATTCCAGATAGGTTTAAGGATAATGTTAGGGTTTGTGTTAGGGATATGGTTCGTGTTAGGGTTAGAGTTAGGGTTAGATTTAGGGTTGGTGTAAGCATTAGGGTTATGGTTACGGTAAGGGTTAGGGTTTGTGTTAGGGTTAGTGTTAGGGTTTGGGAAAGTGTTAGGTTTTGGGTTGGTGTAACCATTAGTGTTAGTGTTAGGGTGAGGGTTAGAATTAGGTTTAGGGTGAGGGTTAGGATGAGTGTGAGGGTGAGGTTGAGGGTTACAGTTGGTGTAAGCATTAGTTTTAGGGTTAGGTTTAGTATTTGTGTTATGGTTATGGTTATGGTTAGGGTTAGAGTTAGGGTTGGTGTAAGTATTAGGTTTAGGGTTAGGGTTAGAGTTTGTGTTACGGGTTATTAGGTTTATTGTTAGTGTTTGGGTTAGGGTTATGATTAGGGTTTGGGTTGGTGAAAGCATTACGGTTAGGGTTAGGGTTATGGTTTATGTTAGTGTTGGGGTTAGGTTTAGCGTTAGTGTTAGATTTAAGGAGTGTTAGGGTTTGGGTTAGGGTTGGTGTAAGCATTTTTGTTACGGTTGGGGTTTGGTTCCAGGTAGATTTAGGGTTAGGCTTTTGGTTCCAGTTAGGGTTAAGGTTTGCGTTAGGGTTAGGGTTTGGCGAAGGGTTAGTTTTAGAGTTGGTGTAAGCATTAGTGTTAGTGTTAATGTTAGGGTTAGGTTTAGGTTTAGGGTTAGAGTTAGAGTTAGGCTTTGTGTTAGGTTTAGAATGTGTTTAGGGTTGGTGTAAGCATTATGGTTAGGGTTAGGTTTTGTGTTAGGGTTAGGGGTAGGCTTGGGTTAGAGAGTGTTAGGGTTAGGGTTACGGTTGGTGTATTCATTTGGATTACGGTTGGTCTTAGGTTTCCAGGTAGGTTTAGGGTTAATGTTAGTTTTAGTTTTAGGGTTTGTGTTAGGGTTATGGTTAGAGTGAGGGTTAATGTTACGGTTAGGGTTAGTGTTTGTGTTAGGGTTAGCGTTAGAGATAGGGTTAGGGTTAGGATTGGTGTAATCATTTGGTTACGGTTCAGGTTAGGATTCCAGGCAGGTGTAGTATTAATGTTAGGGTTAGGGTTAGGGATAGGGTTTGTATTAGGGTTAGAGCTAGGTTTAGGCTTAGGGTTGGTGGAAGCAATAGGGTTAGGGTTATGTTTAAGGCTAGGGTTTGTGTTAGGGGTAGGTTTAGGGTTTGGGTAACGATGAGGTTGGGTTTGTGTAAGCATAAGTGTTTGTGTTAGGATGAGGGTTAGGGTTATGTTTAGGGTTAGGGTGAGGGTGAGGGTGAGGGTAAGGTCTAGGGTTAGGGTTGGTGCAAGCATGAGTTTTAATGTTAGGGTTAGGGTTTGTGTTAGGGTTGGAGTTAGGGTTAGAGAGTTTTAGGGTTTGGGTTAGGGTTAGGGTTGGTAAATCATTTGGATTATTTTTGGGTTAGGGTTCCAGGTAGGTTTAGGATAAATGTTAGGGTTAGGGTTTGTGTTAGGGTTATGGCTAGGGTTAGGGTTAGGCTTAGGGTTTGTGTAAGTATTAGGTTTATGGTTCGGGTTAGAGTTTGTGTTAGGTTTATGGATAGTGTTAGGGTTTGGGTTAGAATAAGGTTAGAGAGTGTTAGAGTTAGGATAAGTGTATTTTAAGCATTTGTGATACGTTTGAGGTTAGGTTAGGGTTAGGGTTTATGTTAAGGTTTCGGTTAGGGTTAGCGTTAGTGTTAGAGTTAGAGTTAGGGAGTGTTAGGGTTAGGGTTAGGGTTTGTGTTAGGGTTAGGATTAGTGGTAGGGTTAGGGTTAGGGTTAGGGTTTGGTTTAGGGTTAGTGTTAGGGTTAGGGTTAGGGTTAGCATTAGGGTTAGGGTTGGTGTAATCATTAAGTTGTGGGTTAGGGTTAGTTTTAGGTTTAGGGTTAGGGTTTGTGATAGGGTTAGTGTTAGGGTTAGAATTAGGGTTAGGGTTAGGGTTGGTGTAAATATTAGGTTTATGGTTAGGGTTAGTGTTTGTGCGAGGGATGGAATTAGGGTTTGGGTAAGGGTAAGTTTTAGGGTTGGTGTAAGCTTTAGCGTTAGGGTAACAGTTAGGGTTAGGCCATTGCTGAGGGCTGATGTAAGCATTAGGGTTAGTGTTAGAGTTCGGGTTAGGGTAAGGGTTAGGTTTAGGGTTAGAGAGTGTTATGGTAAGCTTTAGGATTAGGGTTCCAGGTATGTTTAAGGTTCGTGTTATGGTTAAGGTTAGATTTAGGTTTAGGGTTAGGGTTTGGGTGAGGGTGATGGTGAAGGGTAGGGTTAGTGTGAGTGAAAGCATTAGGTTTAGGGTTAGGGTTAGGGTTAGGTTTATGGTTAGGTTTATGGTGGGGTTAGGGTTAGGGTTGTTGTAAGCATTAGGGTTAGGGATATGGTTATGTTTAGGGTTTGTTTTAGGGTTAGGGTTAGGGTTAGGGTGAAGGTGAGTTTGTGGTAGGGTTAGCGTTGGTTAGGTATTAGGTTTAGGGTTAGGGTTAGGGTTTGTTTTAGGATTACGGATAGACTTAGAGTTAAGGAGTTAGAGAGTGTTAGGGTTAGGGTTAGGATTGGTGTCAGCATTTGGGTTACGGTTGTGCTTAGGGTACAAGGTATTTTTAGAGTTTGGGTTGTGTTTAGGGTTAGGGTTAGTGTAAGGTTAGGGTGGGGTTAGGGTTAGGGTTGGTGTAAGCATTAGGGTTTGGGTTATGGTTAGGGTTTGTGTTAGGGTTTGTGTTAGGGGTACGGTGAAGGTGAGTTTAGGGTTAGGTTAAGGGTTGGTGTAGGCATTAGGTTTAGGGTTATTGTTAGGGTTTGTGCTACGGTTACGGTTAGGCTTAGGGTTAGTCAGGGTTAGGGTTAGGGTTAGTGTTAGGTTCAGGGTTGGCGTAATCATTTGGATTACGGTTCGGGTTAGAGTTCCAGGTAAGTTTAGGGTTTATGGTAGGTTTAGGATTACGGTTCTGCTTTGTGTTACAATTAGGGTTAGGATTTTGGTTAGGGTTGGAGTAAGCATTAGGGTTACTGTTAGGGTTAGGGTTTATGTTAAGGTTAGGGTTAGGGTTATGTTTTGTTTCAGGTTTAGGTTTAGGGTTAGGGTTAGAGTGTGTTAGGGTTAGGGTTAGTGTTGGTGTAAGCATATTGTTACGGTTGGTGTTAGGGTTCCAGCTAGGCTTAGGGTATGTTTAGGGTTAGTATGAGGGTTAGGGTTAGGGTTAGGGCTACGGTTGGTGTAAGCATTAGGTTTAGGGTTAGGGTTTGTGTTATTGTTAGGGTTAGGTTTATTGAGTGTTAGTGTTAGGGTTAGGGTTGGTGTCAGCATTTGGGTTCGGTTGTGGTCAAGATTCCAGGTAGGTTTAGCGATGGGGTAAGGTTTAGGGTTATGGTTACTTTTATTTTTAGGGTGGGGTTAGGTTTAGGGTTGGTGTCAGCATTTGGGTTACGGTTGTGGTTACTGTCCCAGGTAGGTTTAGGGTTGGGGTTAGGTTTAGGGTTAGTGTTAGTGTTAGGTTTACTTTGGGGTTAGCGTTAGGGTGTGTGTTATGGTTAGGGTTAGGGTTATGGTTAGGGTGAGGGTGAAGGTGAGTTTAGGGTTAGTGTTAGGGTTCTTATAGGCATTAGGTTTAGGGTTTGGATTAGGGGTTGTGCTAGGGTTACGGTTAGGCTTAGGGTTAGAGTTGTTACGGTTAGGGTTAGTGGTGGTGTAAGCATTTGGATTAGGGTTACGGTTAGGGTTCCAGGTTAGATTAGGGTTAATGTTAGGGTTAGTATTAGGGTTCTGGTTTGTGTTAGGGTAAGGGTAAGGTTTAGGATTAGGCTTGGTGTAAGCATCAGGGTTATGGTTATTGTTAGGGTTTGTGTTAGGGTTAGGGGTAGGGTTAGGTTTAGGGTTATGGTTAGGGTTAGGGTTAGGATTAGCTTTAGGGTTAAAGTTGGCGTTGGTGTAAGCATTAGGGTAGGTTATGGTTAAGGTTAGGGTTTGTGTTTGGGTTAGCGTTACGGTTACGGTTAGGGTTTGTGTTAGGGTTAGTGTTAGGGTTAGAGTTTGTGATAGTTTTAGGGTTAGGGTTAGCGTTAGAGAGTGTTACGGTTAGGGTTAGGGTTGGTGTAAGCATTTACCTTACAGTTAGGGTTAGGGTTCCAGGTAGGCTTTGACTTAAGGTTAGGGTTAGGGTTAGGGTTTGTGTTAGGTTTAGGGCTAGGTTTTAGGTGACGGTTAGGATTAGGGTTGGTGTAAGCATTAGTGTTAGTGATAGGGTTAGGGTTAGCGTTAGGTTTAACGTTATCGTTAGGGTGAGGGTGAGGGTTATTTTTAGGGTTGTTGTAAGCATTAGATTTATGGTTAGGGTTGGGGTTAGTGTTTGTGTTCGGGTTAGTTTGGTGTTAGGGTTCGGGTTGGTGTAAGCATTAGGGTTAGCGTTAATGTTAGGGTTTGTTTTAGTGTTATGGTTAGGGTTGGTGTAAGCATTAGGGTTAGGGTTAGCGTCAGGGTTTGTGTTAGTGTTCGAATTAGGGAAAGTGTTAGTGTTAGAGATAGCGAGTGTTTGGTTAGGGTGGGTGTAAGCATTTGGGTTACGATTGGGGATAGGGTTCTAGGTAGGTTTAGGGTTAGGTTTAGTGTTAAGGTTAGGGTTAGGTTTAGGGTTAGGGTTTGGGTGATGGTGAGGGTGAATGTTAGGGTTAGGGTTGGTGCAAGCATTAGGTTTAGGTTTAGGGTTGGTGTTATGGTTAGGTTTAGGTTTAGGGTTAGGTTTTATGTGAGGGTGAGTGTGAAGGTTTGGGTTAGTGTTAGGGTTAAGGTTAGGGTTAGTTATAGGTTTAGGGTTAGGGTTAGGATTTGGATTAGGGTTAGGGTTAGTGTTGGTGTAAGCATTAAGGTTAGGGTTATGGTTAGGGTTCGGGTTTGTGTTAGGCTTAGGGTTAGGGTTAGGTGTAGGGTGAGGGTTAAGGTTAGGGTTAGGGTTACGGTAGGTGTAAGCAGTACGTTTAGGTTAGGGTTTGTGTTAGTGTTAGGGTTAGGATTAGGGTTTTATAGTGTTATGGTTAGGGTTAGTGTTGGTGTCAGCATTTGGGTTACAGTTGTGGTTAGGGTTTCAGGTAGGATTAGTGTTGTTGTTGTGTTTAAGGTTAGGTTTAGTGTTAGGTTTAGCGTGGGGTTTGAGTTAGGTTTGGTTTAAGAAATAGAGTTATGGTTTGTGTTAGAGTTAGGGTTACGGTTAGGGTTAGGGAGAAGGTGAGTTTAGGGTTAGGGTTAGTGTTGGTGTAGGCATTAGGTTTAAGGTCATTGATAGGGTTTGTGCTAGGGTTACGGTTCTGCTTAGGCTTATAGAAGGTTAGAGTTAGGGTTAGGGTTATGGTTCTGGTTTGTGTTAGGGTTGGGGTTAGGGTTAGGTTTAGGGTTGGAGTAAGCATTAGAGTTACTGTTATTGTTACGGTTTGTGTTAGGGTGTGGGTTAGGGTTAGGGTAATGCTTAGGGTTAGGTTTAGTGTTAGGGTTAGGTGTAGGGTTAGGGTGCATGTGAGGGTAAGGGTTATGGTTAGGCTTGATGTAAGCATTAGGTTTAGGGTTAAGTTTAAAGTTTATGTTAGGGTTAGGTTTAGGGTTAGCGTTAGAGTGTGTTATGGTTAGGGTTGGGGTTAGGGTTGGTGTAATCATTTGGATTATGGTTGGGTTTATGATTCCAGGTAGACTTAGGGTTAGGGTTAGGGTTAGGATTAAGGTTAGGGTTAGGGTGAGGGTGAGGTTTAGGGTTAGGGTTAGGGTTACGCTTTGTGTTAGGGTTAGTGTTAGGTTGAGTGATACTGTTGGTTTAAGCATTAGGCTTACGTTTCCGTTTAGGGTTAGGATTTGTGTTAGGTTTTGGGCTATGCTTAGGGTTAGAGAGTGTTATGGTTAGGGTTTGGCTCGGTGTAAGCATTTGCGTTATGGTTGGGGTTAGGGTTTCAGGTAGGCTTACGGTTAGGGGTAGTGTTTTGGTTAGGATTAGGGTTAGTGTTTGTGTTAGGTTTCAGGTTAGGGTTATGGTTTTGGATGGTGTAAGCATTATGGTTAGGGTTAGTGTTAGGGTTTGTGTTAGTGTTAGTGTTAGGGTTAGGGTTAGGGTGAGCGTGAAATTTAGGGTTATGATTAGGGATAGGGTTAGGGTTCGGCTTAAGGTTATGGTTCATGTAAGCATTAGTGTTAGTGTTAAGGTTAGGATTAAGGTTAGGTCTAGGGTTTAAGGTTAGGGTTAGGGTGAGGGTGAGGCTTAAGGTTAGGGTTGGTGTAAGCATTAGGTTTAGGCTTAGGGTTATGGCTAGGGTTTGTGTTATGTTTAGTGTTAGGTTTCTGGTGATGGTGAGGGTTAGTGTTAGGTTTGGGGTTATGGCTAGGGTTTGTGTTATGTTTAGTGTTAGGTTTCGGGTGATGGTTAGGGTTAGCGTTCGGGTTGGTGTAAGCATTAGGGTTAGGGTAGGGTTAGGGTTTGGTTTAGGTTTAGGGTTATGTTTAGGGTTTGTGTTAGGGTTAGGGTACTGTTAGGGTTAGGGTTGGTGTAAGCATTAGGGTTACTGTTTGTGTTAGGTTTAGTGTTTCTGTTGGGGTTAGGGTGAGTGAGGTTTAGGGTTATGGTTTGGTTGTGTTAGGGTTAGGGTTTAGAGTTAGGGTTAGGCATAGGTTTAGCTTTCGGCTAAGGGTGAGAGTTAGACAGTGTTAGGTTTAGAGTTATTGTTGGTGAAAACATTTGGGTTACGGTTTGGGTGGTTAGTGTTAGGGTTTTTGTTAGGGCTCAAGCTAAGGCTAGGGTTAGTGTTAGAGTTAGGTAGTGTTAGGGTTATGGTTTTTGTTAGGGTTAGGGTTATAGTGAATGTTAGCGTTAGGGTTAGGGTTAGGGTTTTAGTTAGGGTTAGTCTTAGGGTTGGTGTAATCATTAGGGTTAGGGTTAGGGTTGGGGTTTGTATTAGAGGTAGTATTAGGGTTAGGTTGAGGTTTTGCCTTGGTTTAGAGAGTGCTAGGGTAAGTGTTAGGGTTAGGGTTGGTGTAATCATTTAGAATACAGTTTTGGTTATGATTCCAGGTATGTTTAGGGTTAATGTTAGGTTCAGGGTTGTGGTTAGAGTTTGTGTTTGGGTTAGAGTTACAGTTAGAGTTAGGGTTGGTGTAAGATTTAGGGTTAGGGTTACGGTTAGGGTTAGGATTTCTGTAAGGGCTAGGGTTTGGGTAAGGATTAGGTTTAGGGTTGGTGTAAGCATTACTGTTAGTGTTAGGGTTAGGGTTAGGTTTAGGGTGAGGGTGAGAGTGAGGTTTAGGGTTAGGATTGGTGTAAGCATTAGGTTTAGGGTAAGGGTTAGGGATTGTGTTAGGATTATTGTTAGGCATAGGGTTATTGAGTGTTAGGGTTAGGGTTAGGGTTAGGTTTGGTATAATCATTTGGATTAGGTTGGGGTTAGGGTTTCAGGTAGGTTTAGGGTTAACGTTAGGGTTAGGGTTATGGTTAGGGTTACGGTTAGGGTTTGTGTAAGGGTTAGGGTTAGAGTTAGGGTTTGTTTTAGGTTTAGGGTTAGGGTTAGGGCTAAATTAGGGTTAGGGTTAGGTTTGGTGTAAGTCTTAGCTTTAGAATTAGGGTTAGATTTTGTGTTAGGGTTAGCGATCGGGTTACGGTTGTGGTTAGGGTTAGGGTTAGTGTTTGTGTTAGGTTTAGGGTTAGGGTTATTGTTAGTGTTAATGTTAGGGAGTGTAAGGGTTAGGGTTAGGGTGTGTGTTAGGGTTAGGGTTAGTGTTTGGGTTATGGTTAGGATTAGGGTTTGGTTTGGTGTAAGCATTATGGTTAGGGTTTGCGCTAGGGTTTTTGTTAGGGTTCGGGTTAGGGTTAGGGTTTGTGTTAGAGTTAGTGAGTATTAGGGTTTGTGTTAGATTTTATGTTAGGATTAGGGTTAGTGTTAGGGTTAGGGTTACGGTTAGGGTTAGGGTTAGGGTGAGGGTGATGTTTAGGGTTAGGGTCAGTGTCTGTGTAAGCATTAAGGTTTGTGTAAAGGTTAGGATAGTGTTTGTTTTAGGGTTTGAGTTAGGCTTAGGGTTAGAGGGTGTTAGGGTAACAATAGCATAGAGTTGGTGTAATCAGTTGAATTACGGTTGGTTTCAGGATTCCAGGTAGGTTTAGGGTTAATGTTAGGGTTAAGGTTATGGTTAGGGTTTGTGTTAGGGTTAGAGTTAGGTTTAGGTTTAGGGTTAGTGTAAGCATGAGGGTTAGGGTTAAGGTTAGTGTTAGGGTTTGTGTTAGTGTTAGGGTTAGGGTTTGGGTAAGGCTTAGGTTTAGGGATGGTGTAAGCATTAGTGTTAGTGTTAATGTAAGGGTTAGGGTTAGGGTTGTTTAGGGTTAGGGTGAGGGTTAGGGTGAGGTTTAGGATTAGTGTTGGTGCAAGCATTATATTTAGGGTTAGGGTTAGTTTTAGAGTTAGAGAGTGTCGGGTTAGGGTTTGGGTGGGTGTAAGCATTTGGGTTAGTGTTCGGGTTAGGGTTAGGGTTAGGGTTTATGTTTGGTTTGGGTTAGGTTTAAGGTTAGTGTTAGAGTTAGGGAGTGTTAGGGTTAGGGTTCGGGTTTTTGTTAGGATTAGGGTTCGTGTTATGGTTAGGGTTATGGTTAGGGTTACCGTGAGGATGAGGTTTAGGGGTAGTGTTAGGGTTGTTGCAAGCATTAGGTTTAAAGTTAGGGTAAGGAACTGTGTTAGGTTTGTGTTTAGGGTTCGTGTTAGGGTTAGGGTTAGGTTTAGGGTTGGTGTAACTATTAGATTCAGAGTTAGGTTTAGGAATTGTGTTAGGGTTAGTGACAGGGTTAGGGTCCGTTTTAGGATTAGGCTTAGAGTTAGGGTTAGAGAGTTTTAGGGTTAGGGTTAGGGTTTCGGTTGGTGTAACGATTAGGGTTAGGGTTAGGGTTAGGGTTAGGGTTTGTGTTAGGGTTTGGCTTAGGGTTATAGTTAGGGTTAGGGTTTGTGTTTGTGTTTGGGTTAGGGAGAGGAATAGGGTGAGGTTTAGGATAAGGGTTGGTGTAGGCATTAGGTTTAAGTTAGGGTTATAGTTAGGGTTGGTGGTAGGGTTAGACTGGGGTTAGTATTAAGGTTGGTGTAAGCATTAGGATTAGGGTTAGGGCTTGTGTTAGGTTTAGGGTTAGGGTTAGGAAGAGGGTGAGGTTTAGGGTCAGGGTTAGGGTTGGTCAAAGCATTATGTTTAGCGTTATGGTTAGAGTTGGATCTAGGGTTTGGATTGGGCTTAATGTTAGAGAGTATTAGGGTTAAGTTTAGGGTTAGGGTTGGTGCAATCGTTTGGATTAGTTTCGGGCTAGGGTTCCAGAGATGTTTATGGTTAATGTTAGGGTTAGATTTGGGGATAGCGTTTGTGTTAAGGTTAGGGTTATGGTTAGATTTAGGGTTGATGTAAGCTTTAAGGTTAGGCTTAGGATTAGGGCTAGGCTTAGGGTTAGGTTTAGTATTAGGTTTAGGTTTAGGGTTAGGGTTAGTGTAAGCATTAGGTTTAGGGTTAGGGTTTGTGTTATGGTTAGGGTTAGTGTTAGGGTTTGTGTTAGGGTTCCATATAGGGTTAGGTTTAGGGTTGGTGCAAGCATTAGGGTTAGGGTTAGGTTTAGGTTTTGTGTTAGGGTTAGGGTGAGGTTGAGTTTTAGGGTTAGGGTTAGGGTTGGTGTAAGTATTAGGTTTAGGGTTAGGGTTCGGGATTGCGATATGATTAGGTTGGGATTAGGGTTAGGGTTGGTGTAAGCATTAGGGTTATCGTTTGGGTTAGGGATAGGGTTAGGGTTTGTGTTAAGGTTAGTGTTATGGTTAGGGTTAGGGTTAGGGTTACGGTTATGGTTAGGGTTTGTGTTAGGTATAGGGTTAGGGTTTGTGTTAGGTATAGGGTTAGGGTTAGGCTTTGGATTAGGGTTGGGGTTTGGGTTAGGGTTAGTAATAGGTATAGATTTAAGTTTGGTGTAAGCATTAGGGTTTGGGTTACGGTTAGGGTTAGGGTTTGTGTGAGGGATAGGGTTTGTGTTAGGCTTGGGGTTAGGGTTAGGGTTGGTATTATGGTTAGGTTTAGGGATAGGGTTTGTGTTAGAGTTAGGGTTAGGGTTTGTGTTAGCGTTCCTTTTAGGCTTAGGGTTAGGGTTCGGCTTAGAATTAGGGTTAGGGTTTTGCTTAGAGAGTGTTAGAATTAAGGTTCGTGTTGAAAGCATTTGGGTTACGGTTGGGGTTAGGGTTAGGATTAGGTTTTGTGCTAAGGTTTGGGTTACGGTTATGGTTAGTGTTAGAGTTAGGGAGTGTTAGGCTTACGGTTAGGGTTTTTATTAGGATTAGGGTTAGGGCTAGGGTTAGGGTTAGGTTTAGGGTTAGGTTTGGTGTAAGCATTTGGGTTATGGTTGAGTTTTGCTTCCAGGTAGGTTTAGGGTTAGGATTAGGGTTAGAGTTATGGTTAGGGTTTGTGTTAAGGTTAGTGTTAGGGTTAGGTTCGGGTTAGGTTTTGGAATAGGGTTAGGGTGAGGGTGAGGTTGACGGTTAGGGTTAGTGTTGATATAAGCATTAGGGTTAGGGTTAAGGTTAGGGTTCCGGTTATGGTTAGGGTGAGGGTGAGGTTGACGGTTAGGTTTAAGGTTGGTATAAGCGTTAGGTTTAGGGTTATGTTTAGGGTTTATGTTAGGGTTAGCATTAGGCTTATGCTTAGGGTTAGGGTTGGTGTAAGCATTAAGGTTATGGTTACGGTTAGGGTTAGTGTTTGTGTTAGTGTTAGGGTTAGGGTTAGTGAATGTGTTAGGGTTAGATTCAGGGTTAGGTTTAGGGTTGGTGTAAGCATTAAGGTTAGCGTTAAAGGTAGGGTTAGTGTTTGTGTTAGGGTTAGGTTTGGGATTGGTGTAAGCATTAGTGTTAGTGTTTGGATTAGGGTTAATTTAGAATTAGGGTTGGGGTGAGGGTGAGGTTTAGTGTTAGGGTTGGTTAAGCAATAGTTTTAGGGTTAGAATTAGTGTGAGGATTAGGTTTATGTTTTGTGCTAAGGTTAGGCTTAGGGATAGGCTTAGGGTTAGGGTTAGGGTTAGGATTATGGTTAGGGTTTGTGTTAGGGTTATTGTTAGTGTTAGGTTTAGAGTTAGGGTTACGATTAGGATTAATGTTGGTGTAAGCATTAATTTTATGGTTAGGGTTAGGGTTTCTATTATTGTTAGGGTTAGTGTTTGGGTAAGGGTTGATATAAGCATTATGGTTAGTGTTAGGCATATTGTTTGATTTAGCTTTAGGTTTTGTGTTAGGTTAGGGTTAGGCTTGGTGTTAGAGAGTATTAGGGTTAAGTTTAGGGTTAGGGTTGGTGCAATCGTTTGGATTAGGTTCGGGTTAAATTTCCGGGTAGTTTTAGGGTTAATGTTAGGGTTAGATTTGGGGATTGCGTTTGTGTTAGGGTTAGGGTTAGATTTAAGGTAATTGTAAGCATGTGGGTTTGTGTTACGGTAGGGTTAGCTTTTGTTTTAGGGATAGGGTTAAAATTAGGCTTAAGTTTAGGTTTAGGGTTAGTATTACGGTTAGGTTTAGGGTTAGGTTTGGTGTAAACATTAGGTTTAGGGTTAGTGTTTGTGTTTGGGTTAGGGTTAGGCTTAGGGTTAGACAGTGTTATGCATAGGGTTAGGGATAGGGTTGGTGAAATCATTTAGATTAGATCTGTGTTAGGGTTCCAAGTAGGTTTAGGGATAAAGTTAAGGTTACGGTTTGTGTTAGGGTTAGGGTTATGGTTAGTGGTTAGTTTTCAGGTTCGGGTTAGGTTTGGTGAAAGTATTCGGGATAGGATTAGAGAGTGTTAGGGTTAGGGTTCGTGTTGGTGTAAGCATTTGGGTTACAGTTGGGGTTAGGGTTTTTGTTAGGTTTGTGTTAAGGTTCGGGTTAGGGTTAGAGTTAGTGTTAGGGTTTGGGTTAGTGTAAGCTTTATGGTTAGGGTTTTGGTTAGGGATTGTGTTAGGGTTAGTGTTAGGTTTAGTGTTTGGGTTAGGGTAATCGTGAGGGTGAGGTTTTGGGTTAGGGTTGGTGTAAGCATTAGTTTAGGGTTAGGGTTAGTGTTTGTGTTAAGGTTAGAGTTAGGCCTTTGGTTAGAGAGAGCTAGAATAGGTTTAGGGTTAGGGTTAGTGTAAGCATTTGGATTAGGTGGGGGTTAGGATTCCAGCTAGGTTTAGGGTTAATGTTAGAGTTAGGGTTTGTGTTAGGGTTAGGGTTAAGGTTAGGGTTAGGGTTAGGGTTGGTGTAAGCATTAGGGTTAGGGTTAGTGTTAGTTTTAGGCTTTGTGTTAGTGTTAGGATTAGGGTTAGGGTTTGGTTTAGGTTTAGGTTTAGGGTTAGGTTTACGGTTAGCATTAAGATTAGGGTTAGGGTTAGGGTTGGTGTAAGCATTAGTGTTAGTGTTAGCGTTATGGTTAGGGTATTGTTTAGGATTAGAGTTAGGGTTAGGTTAGTGTTAGCGTTAGGTTGAGAGTTAGGGTTTTAGTTGGTGTAACTATTAGGTTTAGCGTTAGGATTATGGTTTGTGTTAGGGTTAGGTTTAGGGTTTAGTTTTCTGGTTAAGATTAGGATTGTTGTAAGCATTATTGTTAGAGTTAGAGTGTGTTAGGATCACGGATTAGGTTTGGTGTAAGCATTACAGTTAGGGTTAGCGTTAGGTTTAGGGCGACGATGAGGGTTGATGTTAGGTTTGGTGTTAGGGTTGTGTAAACATTAGGGTTAGGATTTGTGTTATGGTTAGGGTTAGGGTTTGGGTAAGTGCTAGGTTTAGGGTTGGTGTAAAAATTAGTGTTAGGGTTAGGTTAAGGGTTATGGTTAGGGTTAGGTTGAGGGTGAGGGTGAGGTTTAGGTTTAGGGTTGGAGTAATATTAGGTTTAGTGTTAGGGTTAGTGTTAGGGTTAGGGTTGGTGTAAGCATTAAGTTTGGGGTTACTGTTAGGATTAGAGTTTGTGTTAGGGTTAGTGTAAGCATTATATTTAGCCTTAGTGTTAGTGTTTGGGTTCTGGTTTGTGTTAGGGTTACGGTTAGGGTTAGGGTTAGGGTTGTTGTAAGCATTAGGGTTAGTGTTATGGTTATGGTTAGGGTTTGTGTTAGGGTTAGGTTTGGGGTTAGGGCTTGTGTTAGGGTTAGTGTGAGGGTTAGGCTTAGGGCTCGAGAGTGTTAGTTTATGGGTAAGGGTTAGGGTTGGTGTAATCATTTGGATTACGGTTTGTGTTATGATTTCAGGTAGGTTTAGGATTAGGGTTAGGGATAGGGTTAAGGTTAGTGTTTGTGTTAGGGTTAGAGTTAGGGTTAGGGTTGGTTTAAGCATTTGTGTTAGTGTTAGGGTTAAGGTTAGTGTTGAAGTTAGGGTTTGGGTGAGGGTGATGTTTAATTTAGGTTTAAGGTTAGTGTTACGGTTAGGGATAGGGTTAGCGTTAGGTTTAGTGTTAGAGTGTTTGGATTAGGGTTAGTGTTGGTGTAAGCATTTGGGTTACAGTTGGGGTTAGGGTTAGGGTGAGGGTTATGATTAGGATTAGGGTTAGAGATAGTGTTAGTGTTAGGTAGTGTTAGGGTTAGGGTTATGGTTTGTGTTAGGGTTATTGTTATTGTTAGTGTTAGGTTTAGGGTTAGGGTTTGAGTTTGGGTTGGTGTAAGCATTAGGGTTAGGGTTAGGGTTAGGGTTTGTGTTAGCTTTAGGGTTAGGATTAGTGTTAGAGTTAGGGAGTGTTTGTGTTAGGTTTAGGGTTGATGTAAGCATTTGTGTTATGAATGAGGTTAGGGTTCCAGGTAGGTTTAAATTTAGTGTTAGTGTTAGTGTTAGGGTTAGGGTTTATGTTAGGGTTAGGGTTAGGGTTAGGGTTAGGGTTAGCGTTAGTGTTAGGGGTAGGGTTAGGGTTTGTGGTAGGGATAGTGTTAGGGATGGATTTGTGTTAGGGTTGTTGTAAGCGTTAGGTTTAGGGTTACGGTTAGGGTTAGTGTTAGGGTTAGGGTTATGGTCAGGGCTAGGTTTCGGGTTATGGTTAGAGTTACAGTTAGGTTTAGGGTTCTGATTAGGCTTAAGGCAACGATTAGGTATAGGGTTACAGCTACGTTTAATGTTAGGCTTAGGGTTAGGGTGAGGGCTAGGTTTATTCTATTGTTTACGGATAGACTTATGGTTACGGTCCGGATTAGGGTTAGGGTGAAGGTTAGGGTTAGTGTTAGGGTAGGTGTAAGCACTAGGGTTAGGGTTTGGGTTACAGTTAGGTGATATGGGTTAGGTCTAGGATTAGGTAGGGGTTAGGTTTAGGGTTGGTGTAAGCATTAGTGTTAGTGTTAGTGTTAGGTTTAAGGTTAGGATTATCGTTAGGGTGAGGGTTTAGAAAGTGTTAGGGTTAGGGTTGGTGTAAACATTAGGTTTAGGGTTAGGGTTAGGGTTAGGGTTAAGGTTAGTGTTAGGGTTAGAGTGTGTTAGGATCACGGATAGGGTTGATGTAAGCATTAGTGTTAGGATTAGGGTTAGGGTTAGTGTTAGGATTAGGGTTATGGTTAGGGACAGGGTTAGGGCTAGGGTTAGGGTTAGGGTTAGGGTTAGGGATGGTGTAAGTATTAGGGTTACGGTTACGGTTAGGGTTAGGGTTTGTGTTAGGGTTAGGTTAGTGGTAGAGGGTGTTATTGTAAGGGTTAGGGTTAGTTTGGTGTAATCATCTGGATTACGGTTAGGGTTAGGGTTAGGCTTAGGGTTAGGGTTAGGGTTAGGGTTAGGGTTAGGGTTAGGGTTAGGTTTAGGGTTAGGCTTAGGGTTGGTGTAATCATTTGGATTAATTTGGGGTTAGGGTTCCAGGTAGGTTTAGTGTTAATGTTAAGGTTAGGGTTTGTTGTAAGGGTAGGGTTAGGGTTAGGATTTTTAGGATTAGGATTCGGGTTAGGGTAGATGTATGTATTAGGGTAAAGTTTGTGTTAGGTTTAGGGATAGGCTTAGGGTTCCAGTTAAGGTTAGGGTTAGGGTTAGATCGTGTTAGGGTTAGATTTAGGGTTGGTTTAAGAATTAGGTTTAGGGTTATGGTTAGGGTTTGTGCTAGGGTTAGCGATAGGTTTAGGGTTCAGGTTAGGGTTAGGGTTAGGGTTAGAGAGTATTAGGTTTAGGTTTCGTGTTGGTGTAAGCATTTTGGTAACGGTTTTGGTTACGGTTAGGGTTATGGTTTTTGTTAGTTATATGGTAAGGCTTAGGGTTAGAAAGTGTTAGGGGAGAGGCGAGCCGAGGGCTGCGGGAGAGGACGTCTAGCTCGGATCCCGAACCCAGTCCGCCATGTGCCCATGGCTCATGGCGGGCTGGGCCCGGGCGGCCAGTGTGCCATTTGGCGCCAGGCTGTGCCTGCTGGCCGCCCAGCCGGGGAGCTCTGGGGTATTGGACATCTGAATCGCTGCTGAGATAGCTCTAGAGTGACCCCACTGTTTCTGGGATCTGAGTCAATCCTAAAGATTCCCAATGCCAGTAACTCTTCCTTTGAAGAACTTCCAATCCCTTAATAATGCTGAGCTTTGAACACCTATCAAGTAAAAGATAAGCTCCGGCTTGTGTAGCAGGCTGGCACCTAATGGTCCTCGGAGCAACCACGTGCAGGTGCGTGATTTACGGCTAGGAACGGTCCCAATCTGGGATGCCACAGCTGGGATGAGGTTCCCACCAAGGGGTGTATGTGCTGGAATGGGGGCTGCGTTCTATCTAGGAAACAGTTGCAGTCACCCGAGGCACTAGTGTGGGCTGGGATTGGATGCACCAGGCCGGTTCAGATGCCAGCACCATCTGGTGTTATGGAGAAACAGGGTAGATGTGGGACTGACTAGGCTGGGTCTCAATCCTCTTCTGAGCCATGTGTGAGCTGTATGTGGGTACGGATGAGCCATGGCTGGGCTGAAACATCCAACAACAAGAGTCAGAATGGGGTGAAAGCCAGCCAGGAAAAGCCACTGTTCCTGCTAGGACAGGAGGTGAACTGAGTAGGGTTGGCTCAAGAACCCCCTGGCAAGCGCAAAATCTGGCATTGGGAGGGGTTCTGATGGAGGAGCCTGGGCAACTCCTCTGGCAGGACACAGTCCCTGCAGGTAAGCGCGAGAAGCATGATTGGAAACAGCCCAGAATAGGCCATGGAAAGTTTCCCACTGGCATGCATTCGGCATGGGTCAGGAGCAGACCAGGCTGAATCAGTTCATGTCATCCTCTGGCAAATCCGATCACCAGAACAGAGTGTGGAATGGGCCGGGTTTGGTTGCGACAAAACCAGTACACATTACGGAACGCCAGGGCGTGGTTGCCTGTACTGGATATGAATGCAGCACCCATCCAGCACACGTGAGATCCAGGAAGGGAGGGGCAGAGCTGGCAGGGGGTTTAAGGGGCTGGTCCCCTTGCTGGACAACCACTCCCACTGGAGAGTGTTGGCTGGGATAGAGACAGACACGACTAAGCAAGGCTACAACACCTGTGCGCTGCATGTGGACAAGATCAGGGCCACAGCATCAGCTGGCAGAAGCTGGCACTGGGGACTAATTCTGTCGAGTCAAATCACAGGACCACCTAAAGAGTGCATAAACCGGGACAGAGAGACCTGGGAGGGAAAAAGTGGGTTCCCCCTTCTTGGGTCACTATTCCCGTGGGAGGGCATGAAAACTAGGACGGGGGCTGGGATGGCTAGACAGAGGCACTCAACAACATCTGTGAGGGCTGGATGGTTGAGTCGATTAGATAGAACTAAGCTTTAATACCCATTGACAAGTACCAGAGCCAAATGGGATGGGGGACAGACTGGTCTTCTGCTACACAAATTGGCAAACCAGGGTAGGGGGCAGGCTTGGTGGGGGTTATTGTGGGTCGCCCCGACTAGGCTGCAGCTCCCACTGGTTGATGTAAGGGCCGAACCAGACTGGACTGCAACACCCATTGGTTCCAGTGCAACTCGGGACTGAAAACAGAACCAACACAGCAATTGCAACCACCAGCTGATCGGGGTGATGGACTGTGCCGGGCCCTGTGCTTGCTAGAACATACAAGAAACTAATCTGGGAATACCTCAAAGTATCTTTGGAGATCTCCCCACTTGAACTGCTGGACTCAGAATTCTAACCAAGAAAAGACAGAAGACAGAATAGGACAATCATTCATCTCAGCTACATGTTGGCAGCGAAATATGGGACAAATGGAGACTTCATGATGGACCATATCAATCAGTGGACCACCTCATCGAGCGAAACTGGCAGTGACTCATAACTGGAGAACTATTAACTCCACTTGAGCACATATCTCAGAGCATGCCCCACATCCGGGACTTGGGGTGGGCGGGAAACCGGGTGGGGCTTCTCCCTCAATATCCCCTTTTACCTCAGATACATGATGGAAACAATACGGACATAATAGCATTGCCCACCTCCCTATCCCCCTGAACCTTTTTTTTTTTTCTTCTCTTTCTTGATTTTCCTTCAACTATAGTTAACTATGTAAAGATTGTCAACAACAATACAATAAAATGGATTATAAAAAAAAAAAAAAAAAAAGAAAGTGTTAGGGTAATAGTTAGGGTTATGGTTAGGGTTAGGGTTAGGGTTGGTGTAATCATTTGGATTATTGTGTTTAGGGTTCCAGGTTTTAGGGTTAATGTTTCGGTTAGGGTTTGTGTTAGGGTTAGGGTTTGAGTTAGAGTTAGGTTTAGGGTTAGTGTTAGAGAGTGTTAGTGTTATGGTTAGTGTTGATGTAAGCATTCTGCACACGGTTGGGGTTAGGGTATTGGTTAGGGTTTGTGTCAGGATTAGGGTTAGGGTTAGTGTTAGTGTTAGAGTTAGTGAGTGTTCCCGTTAGGGTTAGGGTTGGTGTAAGCATTTCGGTTAGGTTTAAGTTTAGTGTAAGTGTTAGGGTTTCATTTATCATTAGGGGTAGGGTGAGGGTGAGGTTTAGGTTTAGGGCTATGATTGGTGTAAGCATTATGGTTAGGGTTAGGGTTTGTGTTAGGGTTGGTGTAAGCATTAGGATTAGGGTTAGGGTTAGGGTTTGTGTTAGCTTTAGGGTTAGGATTAGTGTTAGAGTTAGGGAGTGTTTGTGTTAGGGTTAGGGTTGGTGTAAGCATTTGTGTTACGAATGAGTTTAGGGTTCCAGGAAGGTTCAAGTTTAGTGTTAGTTTTAGGTTTAGGCTTTATGTTAGGGTTAGGGTTAGGGTTAGGGTTAGGGTTAGTGTTGGTGTAATGTTGGTTTAGTGTTAGGGTTTGTGGTAGGGATAGGGTTAGGGATGGGTTTGTGTTAGGGTTGTTGTAAGCGTTAGGTTTAGGGTTATGGTTAGGGTTAGTGTAAGGGTTAGTGTTATGGTCAGGGTTAGGTTTCGGGTTATAGTTAGAGTTACATTTAGGTTTAGGCTTCTGATTAGGCTTAAGGAAACGATTAGGAATAGGGTTACAGCTACGTTTAATGTTAGGCTTAGGGTTAAGATGAGGGTTAGGTTTATTCTTTTGTTTAGGGTTTGACTTAGGGTTACGGTCCGGATTAGGGTTAGGGTGAAGGTTAGGGTTAGTGTTAGGGTAGGTGTAAGCATTAGGGTTAGGTTTTGGGTTATGGTTAGGTGAAATGGGTTAAGTCTAGGATTAGGTAGGGGTTAGGGTTAGGGTTGGTGTAAGCATTAGTGTTAGTGTTAGTGTTAGGTTTAAGGTTAGGGCTAGCGTTAGGGTGAGGGTTTAGAAAGTGTTAGGGTTAGGGTTGGTGTAAACATTAGGTTTAGGGTTAGGGTTAGGCTTAGTGTTAGGGTTAAGGTTAGGGTTAGGGTTAGAGTGTGTTAGGATCACGGATAGGGTTGGTGTAAGCATTAGTGTTAGGATTAGGGTTAGGGTTAGTGTTAGGGTTAGGGTTATGGTTAGGGATAGGGTTAGGGTTTGTTTTAGGGTTGGTGTAAGCATTAGGGTTAGGGTTAGGTTTACGGTTAGTTGTTATGGGTTAGGGTTAGGATTTGGCTAAGCGTTAGGTTTAGGGTTGATGTAAGCATTAGTGTTAGTGTCGGGGTTAGGTTTAGGGTTACTTTTAGGGTGAGGGTGAGGTTTAAGGTTAGGGTTTGTGTTAGGGTTAGGGTTAGTGTTAGGGTTAGGGTTTGTGTTAGGGTTATGTTTGGGCTTAGGGTTAGAGAGTGTTAGGCTTAGGGCTATGGTTAGAGTTAGGTTTTGTGTTAGAGTTAGTTTCGGCTTTGGGTTAGGGTTAGGTTAGGGTTAGAAATTGTTAGGTGTATTGTTTGGGTTGTAGTAATCATTTGTATTACGGTTGGTGTTAATTTTCCAGGTCGTTTTAGGGTTAATTTCAGGGTTAGGGTTAGGGTTAGGATTTGTGTTAGGGTTAGGGTTAGTTTGAGGGTTAGGGTTGGTGTAACCATTAGGGTTAGTGTTAGGGGTAGGGTTTGTTAGGGTTAGGGTTAGGGTTAGTGATAGAGTTAGGGTTAGAGTTAGGGTTGGTGTAAGCATTAGGGTTAGGGTTAGGTTTAGGGTTTGTGTTAGAGTTAGAGTTAGTTTTAGGGTGAGGTTTATGCTTATATTTTTAGTGTTAGGGTAAGAGTTCGGCTTAGGGTTGGTGTAATCATATGGAATGAGGTTGGGGATAGGATCCAGGGAGGTTTAGATTTAATGTTAGGGTTAGTGTTAGGTTGTGGTTAAGTTTTGTGTTAGGGTTAGAGTTAGGATTAGGGTTAGGGTTTGTTTAAGCATTAGGGTTATGATTAGGGTTGGGTTTTTGTTATGGTTAGGGTTTGTGTAAGGGTTAGGTTTAGGGTTGGTGTATTCATTAGTGTTAGTTTTAGGGTTAAGGTTAGGGTTAGGTTTAGGTTTAGGGTTAGGGTTAGGATTGCGGTGAGGGTGAGGATGAGGGTGAGGTTTAGGGTTAGGGTTGGTGTAAGCAGTAGGGTTAGGGTTTGTGTTAGGATTAGGGTTAGGCTAAGGTTTAGAGAGTGTTAGGGGTAGGGTTAGGTTTAGGGTGGTGTAATCATTTGGATTAGGTTGGGTTTAGGGTTCCAGGTAGGGTTATGGTCAATGTTAGTTTTTGCGTAGTGGTTTGTACTAGGGTTATGGTTAGGGTTCGCCTTAGAGTTGGTATAAGCATTAGGGTAGGGTTTCGGTTTGTGTTAAGGTTTGGCTTAGGGTTAGGGTTAGGGTTGGTGTAAGCATTAGGGTTAGGGTTAGGGTTTTTGTTAGTGTTCGAGTTAGGGTTAGGGTTAGGTATAGTGTTAGGGTTAGAGTGAGGCTGAGGGTTTGTGCTATGTTAGGGTGGGGTTGTGGTTAGGGTTGGTATAAGCATTAGAGTTAAGGATAGTTAGGGTTTGGGTTAGGGTTTGATTTAGGGTTAGTGTTAGTGTGAGAGTGAGGTTTAGGGTTTGGGTTAGGGTTGGTGTAAGCATTAGATTTAGGGTTAAGGTTTGGGTTTGTATTAGGGATATGTTTAAACTTAGGCTTAAAGAGTGTTAGGGTTAGGGTTAAGGATAGGGTTGGGTTAGGGTTGGTGTAATCATTTGGGTTACGGTTGGTGTTAGGGTTCCAGGTAGGTTAAAGTTAGTGTTAGTGTTAGGGATAGGGTTAGTGTTAGAGTTTCTGTTATTGTTAGGGTTACGGTGAGGGTGAGATTTATCGTTAGGATTTGGGTTAGGGTTACGATTTGTGTTAGGGTTAGGGTGAGGGTTACGGTTGGTGTAAGCATTAGGTTCAGGTTTACGGTTAGTGTTAGGGTTTGTGTTATGGCTTGGGTTGTGCTTAGGGTTAGAGAGTGTTAGGGTTAGGGTTAGGCTTGGTGTAAGCGTTTGGATTTGTGTTAGGGTTATTTTTAGGGTTTGTGTTAGGGTTAGGGTTAAGGTTGGTGAAAGCATTAAGGTTAGGGTTAGGGTTAGGGTTAGTGTTAGGGTTAGTGTTAGGGTGAGCGTAAGTGTGAGGTTCAGGATTATGTTTAGGGTTTGTGTAAGTATTAGGTTTAGGGTTAGGGTTAGGGTTTGAGTTAGGGTTAGGAATAGGGTTAGATTTCGGCTAAGAGTTATGGTTAGGGTTAGGGTTGGAGATTGGTAGGTTTAGGGTTAGTGTTGGTGTAAGCATTTCGTTTAAGTTTGGGTTAGTGTCAGTGTTAGGGTTAGTGTTAGGGTTCAAGCTAGGCTTAGGGTTAGAGTTAGAGTTAGGGAGTGTTAGGGATAGGATTTGTGTTAGGGTTAGTGTTAGTTTTAGGGTTATGATTAGCGTTTGGGTTGGTGTAAGCATTAGGGTTAGGGTTACAGTTATGGTTATGGTTAGGGTTAGGGTTAGATTTAGGGTTATTGTTAGGATTAGTGTAAGCATGAGGTTTATGGTTACAGTTAGGATTAGGGCTAGGGTTTGTGTTAGGGTTGGTGTAAGCATTAGGGTTAGAGTTAAGGTTAGGGATAGTGTTAGGGTTAGGGTTTCGTCTGGGTACTGGTTAAGTTTAGGGATATGTTTGGTGTAAGTATTAGGTTTAGGGTTAGGGTTAGGTTTAGGGTTATGGTTGGTGTAATCACTTGCATTACGGTTGGGGTTAGGGTTCCAGGTAGGTTTAGGGTTAATGTTAAGGTTAGGGTGACGGTGAGGGTGAGGTTTCGGGTTAGGTTTAGGGTTGATGTAAGCCTTAGGTTTAGGTCTAGGGTTAGGGTTTTGTTAGGGTTAGGGTTAGGCTTAGGGTTAGAGTGTGAGGGTTAGTGTTAGGCATAGGGTTGATGTAATCATTTGGATTAAGGTTGGGGTTAGGGTTCCAGGTAGTTTTAGGGTTAATTTTAGGGTATTTGTTAGGGTTACTGTTGGTGTTAGAGTTACGGTTAGAGTGAGGTTTAGGGTTGGTGTAAGCATTAGCGTTAGGGTTACGGTTGTGGTTAGGGTTAGTGTTAGGGTTAAGGTTAGGGTTAGTGTGAGGGTTAGGCTTAGTTTTAGAGAGTGTTATGGTAAGGGTTATGGTTAGTGTTGGTGTAATAATTTGGATTACGGTTGGTGCTAGGATTCCAGGTAGATTTAGGGTTAATGTTAGGGTAAGGGTGAGGGTTAGGGTTTGTGTTAGGGTTAGAGTTAGGGATTCAGTTCAATTTGGTGTAAGCATTAGGGTTAGGGTTATGGTTAGGTTTATGATTAGTGTTAGGTTTAGTGTTAGGGTTCGTGTTAGGGTTAGGTTTTGAGTTGGTGTAAGCATTAGTGTCAGTGTTAGGGTTAGGGTTAGGGTTAGGGTTAGGGTTAGGTTTAGGGTTTGGGTTTGGGTGAGGGTGAGGGTGAGGTTTAGGTTTAGTGTTGGTGTAAGTATTCATTTTAGGGTTAGGGTTATTGTTTGTGTTAGGGTTAGGGTTAGGTTTAGGGTTAGACAGTGTTAGGTTTAGGGTTAGGTTTAGGGTTGGTGCAATCATTTGGATTAGATCTGTGTTAAGGTTCCAAGTAGTTTTATGGTTAAAGTTAAGTTTACGTTTTGTGTTAGTGTTAGGGTTAGGGTTAGGCATTAGTTTCGGGTTCGGGTTAGGGTTGGTGTAAGTATTCTGGTCAGGATTAGAGAGTGTTAGGGTTAGGGTTCGTGTTGGTGTAAGCATTTGGGTTACAGTTCGGGTTTGGGTTTGGTTTAGGGTTTGTTTTAAGGTTCGGTTTAGGGTTAGAGTTAGTGTTAGGGTTTGGGTTAGTGTAAGCTTTATGGTTAGGGTTATGGTTAGGGTTTGTGTTAGGGTTAGTGTTAGGTTTAGGGTTTGGGTTAGGGTAATCGTGAGGGTGAGGTTTTGGGTTAGGGTTGGTGTAAGCATTAGTTTTAGGGTTAGGGTTAGGGTTTGTGTTAGGGTTAGAGTTAGTCTTAGGGTTAGAGAGAGCTAGAGTAGGTTTAGGGATAGGGTTGGTATAATCATTTGGATTAGGTGTGGGTTAGGGTTCCAGCTAGGTTTAGGGTTAATGTTAGAGTTAGGGTTTGTGTTAGGGTTAGGGTTAAGGTTAGGGTTAGGGTTATGGTTGGTGTAAACATTAGGGTTAGGGTTAGTGTTAGGTTTAGGCTTTGTGTTAGTGTTAGGGTTAGGGTTAGGGTTTGGTTTAGGTTTAGGTTTAGGGTTAGGTTTACGGTTAGGATTAGGTTTAGGGTTAGGGTTAGTGTTGGTGTAAGCATTAGTGTTAGTGTTAGGGTTAGGGTTAGGGTATTGTTTAGGATTACAGTTAGGGTTAGGTTAGTGTTAGGGTTAGGGTGAGAGTTAGGGTTTTGGTTGGTGTAAGTATTAGGTATAGGGTTAGGGTTATGGTTTGTGTTAGGGTTAGGGTTTGTGTTAGGGTTAGTGTAAGCATTATATTTAGGGTTAGTGTTAGTGTTTGGGTTCTGGTTTGAGTTAGGATTATGGTTAGGTTTAGGGTTGGTGTAAGTATTAGGGTTAGTGTTATGGTTATAGTTAGGGTTTGTGTTAGGGTTAGGTTTCGAGTTAGGGTTTCTCTTAGGATTAGGGTTACTGTGAGGGTTAGTCTTAGGGCTCGAGAGTGTTAGTTTATGGGATAGGGTTGGTGTAATCATTTGGATTTCGATTTGTGTTATGATTTCAGGTAGGTTTAGGGTTAGTGTTATGGATAGGGTTAGGGTTAGTGTTTGTGTTAGGGTTAGAGTTAGGGTTAGGGTTGATGTATGTATTAGGGTTAGTTTGAGTTAGGGTTAGGGATAGGTTTAGGGTTCCAGTTAGGGTTAGGGTTAGGGTTAGGGTTGGGTTAATTATTAGGTTTAGGGTTATGGTTAGAGTTTGTGTTAGAGTTAGCAATAGGGTTAGGGTTCAGGTTAGTGTTAGGGTTAGGGTTAGAGAGTTTTAGGTTTAGGTTTCGTGCTGGTGCAAGCATTTTGGTAACGGTTTTGGTTACGGTTAGGGTTTGGTTTATGTTATTTATATGGTAAGGCTTAGGGTTAGAAAGTGTTAGAGTTAGAGTTAAGGCTAGGGTTAGGGTTAGGATTGGTGTAATCATTTGGATTATTGTGTTTAGGGTTCCAGGTTTTAGGGTTAATGTTTCGGTTAGGGCTTGTGTTAGGGTTAGGGTTTCGGTTAGGGTTTGGGTTAGGGTTAGGATTAGGGTTAGGGTTAGGGTTGATGTAAGTACCAGGTTTAGGTTTAGGGTTATAATTTGTGTTAGGGTTAGGGTTAGGGTTAGGGCTCTGGTTAGGGTTAGGGTTAGGTTTAGAGAGTGTTAGGGTTAGGGTTGTTGTTGGTGTAAGCATATGGGTTACGGTTGAGGTTACGGTAAGGGTTGGGCTTTGTTTAGGTTTAGGGTTAAGCTTAGGGTTAGAGAGTGTTAGGGAAAGGATTAGGGTTGCTGTAATCATTTGGATTACGGTTGGGCTTAGTGTTAGTGTTGGTTTAGTGTTAATGTTAGGGTTAGAGTTAGGGTTAAGGTTAGGGTTAGGTTGTGGTTTAGTGTTGGTGTAAGCTTTAGGGTTATGGTTACATTTATGGTTAGGGTTTGTTTAAGGTTAGGGTTAGGGTTACATTTAGGGTTAGGGTTTGTGTTAAGGCTATGGTTATGGTTGGGGTTAGGGTTAGATTTAGGGTAACGGTTAGGGTTGGTGTAAGCATTAGGTTCAGGGTTAGGCTTAGGGTTAAGGTTTGTGTTAGAATTAGGGTTAGGTTTAGGGTGAGGGTTAGACTTAGGATTAGAAAGTGTTAGGGTAAGGGTTAGCAATAGGGTTGGTGTAATCATTTGAATTAAGGTTGGGGGTTAGGATTCCAGCTTGATTTAGTGTTAATGTTAAGGTTAAGGTTAGGGTTAGGGTTAGGGTTTGTATTAGGGTTAGAGTTAGGGTTAGGGTTAAGGTTGGTGTAAGCGTTAGGGTTATTGTTTCTGTTAGAGTTATGGTTTGTGTTAGGTTTAGGGTTTGGGTACGGGTTAGGTTTAAGGTTGGTGTAAGCATTAGTGTTAGGGTTAGGGTTTGTGTTAGGTTTAGGGTGAGGGTGAAGTTGAGGTTTAGGGTTAGGGTTGGTGTAAGCATTAGGTTTAGCGTTAAGGTTAGGATTTGTGTTATGGTTAGGGTTAGGATTAGGGTTAGAGAGTGTTATGTTTAGGGTTAGGATTAGGGTTGGTGTAATCATTTGGATTAGGCTGCGGTTAGTGTTCCAGGTAGGTTTAGGGTTAATGTTAGGGTTAGGGATAGGGTTAGGGTTTGTGTTAGAGTTAGGGGAAGGGATAAGGTTAGGGTTGGTGTAACCAGTAGGTTAAGAGTTAGGGTTATGGTTAGGGTTTGTGTTAGGGTTAGGTTTAGGGTTATGGTTAGGGTTGGTGTAAGTTAGATGTAGGGTTAGGGTTAGGGTTAGTGTTAAGTTTAGGGATAGTGTTATTGCTCGGGTTAGGGTTTGGGTTGGGGTTACGGTTAGGGAGTTTTTATTTGGTGGTTAGTGTTGGTTTAAACATATGGGTCATGGTTGGGGTTAGGGGTAGGGTTAAGGTTTGTGTTAGGATTCTGGTTAGGTTTAGGGTTAGGATTGATGTAAGCATTAGTGTTAGGGTTAGGGTTTGTGTTAGGGTTAGGGTTAGGGTGAGGGTGAGATTTAGGGTTAGGTTTGGTGTAAGCATTAGGTTAACCGTTAAGGATAGGGTTTTGTTAGGGTTAGGCTTAGGCTTAGGGTTAGAGAGTGTTAGGGTTAAGGTTAGGGTTAGGGTTGGTGCAATCGTTTATATTAAGTTTGGGTTAGGGTTCTAGGTAGGTTTAGGGTTAGGGATAGGGTTAGGGTTAGGGATAGGGTTTGTTTTAGGGTCAGGGTTAGGGTTAGGGTGTTTGTTAGGGTAATTGTTAGGATTTGGGTTAGGTATGTGTTAGTGTTCATTCTAGGGTTATGGTTAGAGTTGATGGAAGCCTAGGGTTAGGGTTAGTGTTAGGGTTAGGGTTTGTGTTAGAGTTAGGGATTGATGGGTTAGGGTTAGTGTTGGTGTAATCATTTGGGTTACTGTTGGGTTTTGGTTCCAGGTAGGTTTAGGGTTAGGTTTAGGGTTAGGGTTAGTGTTAGTGTTTGTGTTAGTGTTAGTGTTAGGGTTGGTGTAAGCATTTGGTTTACGGTTGGGGTTTGATTCCAGGTAGGTTTACGGTTAGGGATAGGGTAAGAGTTAGGGTTAGGGTTTGTGTTAGGGTTCGTGTTAGGGTTGGGTAAGTGTTAGGTTTAGGGTTGGTTTAAGCATTAATGTTACTGTAATGCATAGGGTTAGGGTTCGGTTTAGGGTTAGGATTAGGGTTAGGGTTAGGTTTAGGGTTTGTGTTATGGTTAAGGTTAGGGTTAGGGTTAGGGTTAGGGTTAGGGTGTTGATGAGGTTTAGGGCTTGGGTTATGGTTGGAGTAAGCATTAGGTTTAGGGTTAAGGTTATGTTTTTTGCTCAGGTTAGGGTTATGTTTAGGTTTAGAGAGTGTTAGGCTTAGGATTAGGGTCAGCGTTGGTGTAATAATTTGGATTAAGATTGGATGTATGGTTCCAGCTAGGATTAGGGTTAATATTAGGGTTAGAATTAGGATTCCGGTTTGTGTTGGGGTTAGAGTTAGGGTTAGATTTTGGTTTGTGTAAGCATGAAAGTTAGGGGTACTGTTAGTGTTAGGGTTTATGTTAGCGTTTGGGTTAGGGTTAGGGTAAGGTTTAGTGTTAGGGTTAGAGTTAGGGTTAGGGTTAAGATGGTGTAAGCATTAGGATTAGGGTTACAGTTAGTGTGAGGGTTTGTGTTAGGGTTCGGGTTAAGGTTATGGTTAGGGTTGGTGTAAGCATTAGGGTTAATTTTAGGGAGTGTGTTAGGGTTAGGGTTAGGATGAGATTATGGTTAGGTTTATGGTTGGTGTAAATATTAGGTTTACGGTTAGGGTGAGGGTTTGTGTTAGGGTTAGGGATAGGGTTAATGTTCGGATTACGGTTAGGGTTACGGTTAGTGTTAGAGAGTGTTAGAGTTAGGGTTAGTTGGTGAAAGCATTTGGGTTACGGTTAGGTTAGGGTTAGGGTTAGGGTTTGTGTTACGGTAAGTGTTAGGATTAGGGTTGGTGTATGTGTTAGTGTTCATTCTAGGGTTATGGTTAGAGTTGGTGGAAGCATTAGGGTTAGGTTTAGTGTTAGATTTAGGGTTTGTTAGAGTTAGAGATTGTTGGGTTAGGGTTAGGGTTGGTGTAAGCATTTGGGTTACTGTTGGGTTTTGGTTTCAGGCAGGTTTAGGGTTAGGTTTAGCGTTTGTGTTTGTGTTAGGATTAGGGTTAGAGTTGGTGTAAGCATTAAGGTTAGGGTTAGGGTTAGTGTTAGTGTTAGAGTTACAGAATGTTTGGGTTAGAGTTAGAGTTGGTGTAAGAATAAGGGTTACGGCTGGGCTTTGGTTCCAGGTAGGTTTAGGGTTAGGGTTAGTGTTAGGGTTAGAATTTGGTTTAGGGTTAGCGTTAGGTTTTGGGTAAATGTTAGGTGTAGCGTTGGTGTAAGCTTTAGTGTTAGTGTTAGTGTTAGTGTTAGGGTTAGTGTTAGGGTTATGTTTAGGTTTAGGGTTAGGGTCAGGTTGAGGGTGAGGTTTAGGGTTAGTTTTGGTGTAAGCATTAGGTTTAGAGTTATTTTTAGGGTTAGGGCTTTTGTTACAATTAGGGTGTGTTAGGGTTAGGGTTGGTATAAGCCTTAAGTTTAGGGTTAGGGTTATGGTTAGGCTTAAGGTTTCTGTTTGGGTTATGGTTAGGGAGAGAGTGAGGTTTACAGTTAGGGTTAGGGTTGGTGAAAGCATTATTTTTAGGGTTCGGGTTAGAGTTAGTGTTAGGTTTAGGGTTAGGCTTAGGGTTAGAGAGTGTTAGTTTAGGGTTAGGGTTGTTGTAATCAGTTGGATTACGGTTGGGGTTAGCGTTCCAGGTAGGTTTTGGGTTAATGTTAGTGTTAGGGTTATGGTTATAGTTGTTTTAGGATTAGGGTTAGAGTCAGGCTTAGGGTTGGTTTAAGCATAAAGCTTAGGATTATGGTTATTGTTGGGGTTTGTGTTAGGGTTTGGGTTAGGGTTAGTGTTAGGGTTAGGGTTTGTTTATGGTTATGGTTTGGGTTAGGGTTAGGGTTAGAGTTGGTGTAAGTATTAACTTTAGGTTTAGGGATAGGATTTTTGTTAGGGTTGGGGTTAGGCTTAGTGTTAGGGTTAGGGTTAGGGTTCGTGTAATCCTTTGGATACATTGTGGTTAGGGTTCCAGGTCGGTTTATGGTTAATGTTAGGTTTAGGGTTAGGGTTAGGGTTTGTGTTAGGATTGGGGGGGGGGGTTAGGGTTAGGGTTGGTGTAACCATTTGGGTAAGGGTTAGGGTTAAGGTTGATATAAATATTAGGTTTAGGATTAGGGTTATGGTTTGTATTTGGGTTAGGGTTAGGGTTAGGGTTTTTGTTAGGGTTAGGGTTAGTGTTTGGGTTAGGGTTGGGTTTACTGTTAGGGTTAGTGTTACAGTTAGCGAGTGTTTGGTTTAGTGTTAGGGTTGGTGTAAGCATTCGGGTTACGGTTGGGGTTTGGTTCCAGGTAGGTTTAGGGTTAGGGATAGGGTAAAAATTAAGGTTAGGGTTTGTGTTAGGGTTAGTGTTAGGGTTGGGTAAGTGTTAGTTTTAGGGTCGGAAAAGCATTAGTGTTACTGTTATGGTTAGGGTTAGGGTTTGGTTTAGGGTTAGGATTAGTATTAGGGTTACGGTTAGGGTTTGTGTTATGGTTAAGGTTAGGGTTAGGGTTAGGGTTAGGGTGTTGATGAGGTTTAGGGCTAGGGTTATGGTTAGAGTCAGCATTAGGTTTAGGTTTACGGTTAGGTTTTGTGCTCTGGTCAGGGTTATGCTTAGGTTTACAGAGTTTTAGGCTTAGGGTTAGTGTTAGGGGCGGTGCAATCATTTGGGTTACGGTTGGGGCTAGGGTTCCAGGTAGGTTTAGGTTTAATATAAGGGTTAGGATTAGGGTTCTGTTTTGTGCTTTGGTTAGGGTTAAGGTTAGATTAGGGTTGGCGTAAGCATTAAGGGTAGGGTTACTGTTGGTGTTAGGGTTTGTGTTAGGGTTTGGGTTAGGGTTAGGGTAAGGTTTAGTGTTAGGGTTAGAGTTAGGGTTAGGTTAGGTTAGTGTAAGCATTAGGATTAGTGTTACAGTTAGGGTGAGGGCTTGTGTTAGGGTTAGGGTTAGGGTTTGTGTTAGGGTTCGGGTTAGGGTTATGGTTAGGGTTGGTGTAAGCATTAGCGTGAGGGTTGGGGGTGTGTTATTGTTATGATGAGGTTGAGGTTATGGTTAGGTTAAGTGTTGGTGTAAGTATTAGGTTTACGGTTAGGGTTAGGGTTTGTGTTAGTGCTAGGGATAGGATTAATGTTCGGATTAGAGTTAAGGTTAGGGTTAGTGTTAGAGAGTCTTAGGGTTAGGGTTAGTTGATGTAAGCATTTGGGTTACAGTTGGGTTAGGGTTAGGGTTAGGGTTTGTGTAAGGTTTCGGGTTATGGTTAGGGTTTGTGTTAGAGTTAGGGAGTGTTAGGTTTGGGTCGGGGTTTGTGTTAGGGTTGGGGTTAGGGTTAGGGTTAGTGTTAGATTTATGGAATGTTTGAGTTTGGGTTAGGGTTGGTATAAGCATTAAGGTTAGGTTTAGGCTTACGGTTTCTGTTTTCGTTAAGGTAAGGGTGAGGGTGAGGTGTAGGGTTAGGACTAGGATTGGTGCAAGCATTTGAGTTTGGATTATGATTATGGTTAGGGTTTGTGTTAGTGTTGTGGTTAGGGTTACTGTTAGGGTTAGTTTTAGAATTAGTGTTTGTGTTAGGGTTAAGCTTAGGGTTAAGTTTAGGTTTAGGGTGAGGGTTTGAGTAAGCATTAGTTTTGGGGTTAGGGTTAGGGTTAGAGTTAGGTTTAGGTTTCAGGTTTGTGTTAGGGTTAGGTTTAGGGTTACGTTTAGCGTTAGGGGTAGAGTTAGGGTCAGGGCTAGTTTTAGTGTTAGCATTGGGTTTAGTTTAGGGTTATGGTTAGGGTTAGGCTTAGTGTTAGGGTTAGGGTTTGTGTTAGGTTCAGGGTTAGTGTTAGGGTTGGGGTTTGTGTTAGGGTTGGTGTAAGCATTAGGGTTAGGGTTAGGGTTACAGTTAGGTGTTATTGGTTAGGGTTAGGGTTTGGGTAAGCATTAGGTTTAGAGTTGGTGTAAGCATTTGTGTTAGTGTTAGGGTTTAGATTAGGTTTAGGTTTAGGTTTAGGGTTAGAGCGAGGGTGAGGGTTAGGTTTATGGTTGGTGTAAGTATTATGTTTTGTGTTAGGGTTAGGGTTACGGTTGTGTTAGGGTTAGGTTGGGGTCAGAGTTAGGGCTAGTATAAGCATTAAGGTTAGGATTAGGCTTTGGGTTTGTGTTAGGGTTAAGGTTAGGGTTAGGGTGAGGATGAGGTTTAGGGTTAGGGTTAGGGTTGGTGTAAGCATTAGGTTTACGGTTAGGTTTAGGTATTGTGCTCGGGTGAGTGTTATGCTTATGGTTAGAGAGTGTTAGGGTAAGGGTTAGGGTTAGGGTTGGTGTAAGCATTTGGGTTACGGTTGTGTTTTGAGTTAGTATTTGTGTTAGTGTTAGGGTTAGGGTTAGTTTTTTGTTAGATTTAGGGAGTGTTAGGGTTAGAGTTTATTTTAAGGTTAGGGTTAGTGTTAGGGTTATGGTTAGGGTTAGGGTTAGATTTGGTGTAAACATTAGTTTTAGTGTTAAGGTTAGGTTTAGGCTTTGTGTTAGGGTTTGGTGTTAGGGTTAGGGAATGTTTGGGTTAGGGTTACGGTTGGTGTAAGCATTTGGGTTACTGTTGGGGTTAGGGTTCCAGGTAGGCTTAGGTTTTGTGTTAGGTTTAGGGTTTTTCTTACGGTTTGGGTTAGGGTTAGGGTTAGGTTTTGTGTTAGGGGTAGGGTTAGAGTTGGTTTGGGGTAGGATTAGGGTTAGGGTTGGTGTAAGCATTATGTTTAGAGTTAGGTTTAGGGTTTGTATTAGGGTTAGGGTTAGGCTTATGGTTAGAGAGTGTTAGGGTTAGGTTTAGGCTTGGTGTAAGCATTAGGGTTATGCTTTTGGTTAGGGTTCCAGGTAGGCTTAGGGTTATTGTAAGGTTTAGGGTTTCTGTTAGGGTTAGGTTAGGTTAGGGTGAGGGTGAGTTTTAGGGTTAGGTTTACGGTTTGTGTAAGTATTAGGTTTAAATTTAGGGTTATGGTTTAGGTTAAGTTTAGCTATAGGGTTAGGGATCGGGTTAGGTTTAGGGTTAGGGTTACAGAGTGTTAGATTTAGGGTTAGTATTGGTGTAATAATTTGGGATATGGTTGGGGTTAAGGTTAGGGTTAGGGTTTGTGTTATGGTTCGGGTTAGGGTTAGGCCTAGTGTTAGTGTTAGGGTGTGTTAGTCTTAGGGTTAGGGTTAGGGTTAGGGTTGATGTAAGCATTAGATTTAGAGTTAGGGTTAGGGTTTTTGTTAGGTTTAGGGTTAGGCTCCGGGTTAGAGAGTTTTAGGGTTTGGGTTAGGCTATGTTTAAGCATTTGGGTTACGTTTTGGGTTAGGGTTCACAGTAAGCTTAGGGTTAGAGTTAGGGTTAGGGTTAGCTTTTGTAATAAGGTTAGTGTTAGAGTTAGGATAAGGGTTAGTGTTAGGGTTAGGGTTGGTGTAAGCATTAGGTTTAGCGTTTGTGTTAGGTTTTTGTTAGGGTTAGGGTAGGTTTAGGGTTAGAGAGTGTTAGGGTTAGGGTTAGGCTTGGTGTAAGCATTTGGGTTACAGTTGGGGTTAGGGTTCGAGGTAGGTTTACAGTTAGGGTTAAGGTTAGGGTTTTAGTTAGGGTTAGTGTTAGGGTGAGGGAAAGGGTTAGCCCTCGACTAGGTTAAGGGTGAAGTTTAGGATTAGAGTGTGTTAGGGTTAGGGTTAGTGTTGGTGTAAGAATTTGGGTTACTGTTGGGTTTGTAGTTAGTGTTGTGTTTGGGTTAGGGTTAGGTTTAGAGTTAGTGTTAGAGCAGGGAGTGTTTGGGTTACGGATAGGGTTGGTGTAAGCATTTGGGTTACGGTTCGGGTTAGTTGTCCAGGTAGGTTTAAGGTTAGTGTTAGGGTTATGCTTAGGTTGCGGGTTAGGAGTTGTGTTAGAGTTAGAGTTAGTGTTTGGGGAAGTGTTAGCTTTACGGTTGGTGTGAGCATTAGTGTCAGTGTTGGTTTAGGGTTAGTGTTAAATTTAAGGTTAGGGTTAGGTTGAGGGTGATGTTTAAGCTTAGGGATATTGTAAGGTTTAGGGTTTCTGTTAGGGTTAGGTTTGTGTTAGGATTAGGGTTTGTGTTAGGGTGAGTGTTCGTGTAAGCATTAGGGTTAGGTTTAGGGTTTGTGTTAGTGTTAGGGTTAGTGTTTGTGTAAGGGTTAGCTTTACGGTTGGTGTAAGCATTAGTGTTAGTGTTGGATTAGGGTTAGGGTTAGATTTAAGGTTAGGGTTAGGTTGAGGGTGATGTTTACGTTTAGGGTTGGTGTAAGCATTAGTGTTAGGGTTAGGGTGTGTGTTAGTGTTAGGGTTGATGTAAGCATTAGGGTTAGGGTTAGGGTTAGGGTTAGGTTTAGGATTTGTGTTAGGGTTAGGGTTAGGGTTAGCGTTAGGTTTAGGGTGAGGGTTAGGGTTAGGGTTTGGGTTAATGTTTAGGTTGGAGTTAGGTTTAGTGTTAGAGTTAGGGAATGTTTGGGTAAGGGTTAGGGTTGGTGTAAGCATTTGGGTTACGGTTGGAGTTAGGGTTCCAGGTAGGTTAGGGTTTGTGTTAGGTTTAGGGTTTGGGTTTGTGTTAGGGTTTGGGTTAGGGTTAGGGTTAGGGTTGGTGTAAGCATTAGGGTTATTGTTAGGGTTAGGGTTTGTGTTAGGGTTAGGATTGGCGTAAACCTTAGTGTTAGTGTTAGGGTTAGGGTTAAGTTTAGGTTTTGGGTTAGGGTTGGTGTAAGTATTATTGTTCGGGTTAGTTTTAGGCTTAGGTTAGGTTTTGTGTTAGCGTTAGGGTTAGGTTTAGGGTAGGGTTAGAGTGTGTTAGGGTTAGGGTTATAGTTTGTGCTACGGTTAGGTTTAGTCTTAGGGTTAGGGTTTGGGTTGGTGTAAGCATTGTGGTCAGGGTTAGGGTTTGTGTTAGTGGTATGGTTAGGGTTAGTGTTAGAGTTAGGGAATGTTTGGGTAAGGGTTCGTGTTGGAGTAAACATTTGAGCTACTGTTAGGGTTATGGTTCCAGTTAGGTTTAGCATTACAGTTAGGCTTAGGGTGGGGTTAGGGTTAGGGTTGGTGTAGGGATTAGGATTAGGGTTAGGGTTAGGGTTAGGGTTGGTGTAAGCATTAGGGTTATGTTTTGGGTTAAGGTTTGTGTTAGGGTTAACGATAGGGTTAGGTTTAGTATTTTCGTAAGCATTAGTGTTAGGGTTAGTTTTTGGGTTAGCGTTAGTGTGAGGGTTAGGTTTAGGTTTAGAGTTGGTGTAAGTATTAGTGTTAGGGGTTGGTTTAGGGTTAGGGTTAGGGTTTGTGTTGGGTTAGGGTCAAGGTTAGGGTTAGAGATTCTTAGGGTTACAGGTAGTGTTAGTGTATGTGTTTGGGTAAAGGTTAGGGTTAGGGTTATAGTTTTGTAAGCATTAGGTTTAGGTTTAGGGTTAGGGTTTGTGTTAGTTTTACGGTTAGGCTTAGGGTTAGAGAGTGTTATGTTTAGGGTTAGGCTTGGTGTAAGCATTTGGGTTACAGTTGGGGTTAGGGTTATGGTAGCCTTAGGGTTAATGTTAGGGTTAGGGTTAGGTTTAGGGTTTGTGTTAGGTTAGTGTTAGGGCTAGGGTTGGTGTAAGTAATAGGGTTAGGTTTAGTGGTAGTGTTAGGGTTAGGATTTGTGTTAGGCTTATGGTTATGGTAAGGGTGAGGTTTAGGGTTAGGGTTATTGTTCGTGTAAGTATTAGGTTTAGGTTGAGGTTTAGGGTTTGTGTTAGGGTTTGGGTTCGGCTCAGGGTTACGCATATGGTTAGGGTTAGAAAGTGTTAGGGTTAGGGCATTTGTTGGTATAAGCGTTTGGGTTACGGTTGAGTTTAGGGTTAGTGTTTGTGTGAGGGTTCAGGTTAGGGTTATGGCTTTTGTTAGAGTTAGGGAGTGTTACGGTTAGTGTTTCTATTATGGTTAGGGTTAGTGTGAGGGTTAGAGTTAGGGTTAGGGTTTGGGTTGGTGTAAACATTAGGGTTATGGTTAGGCTTAGAGGTTGTGTTAGCGTTAGGGTTCCAGTTAGGGTTAGATTTGGGAGTGTTTGGGTAAGTGTTAGGGTTTGTGAAAGCATTTGGGTTAGTGTTAGGGTTACGGTTAGGTGTTATGGGTTAGGGTTACGGTTTGGGTAAGGGTTAGGTTTAGGGTTTTTGTAAGAATAAGTGTTCGTGTTTGGGTTAGGTTTATGGTTAGTGTTAGGGTGAGGATTAGGGTTAGGCTTGGTGTAAGCATTACGTTTAGGTTGGGGTTAACGTTAGGGTTGGTGTAAGCATTAGGGTTAAGGTTAGGGTTTGTGTTATGGTTAAGCTTAGGTTTAGGGTTAGGGTTAGGTTGAAGCTGAGGTTTAGAGTTAGGGTTATGGTTAGGGTGAGTGTTGGGCTGAGGGTTAGAGAGTGTTAGGCTTAGAGTTAGGGTTAGGGTTTGTGTAATCATTTGGGTTACGGTTGGGACTAGGGTTGTAGTTAGGTTTAGGGTTAATTTTAGGGTTACGGTTAGGGTTAGAGTTTGTGTTAGGGTTAGGGCTAGATTTAGGTTTAGGGTTAGGGTTAGGGTGAGGGTTATGGTTAGCGTTAGGGTTAGGGTTAGGATTAGGGTTAGGGTTAGGGTTAGGGTTGGTGTAAGCATTAGGGTTAAGGTTACATTTAGAGTTACTGTTTATGTTAGGGTTAGGGTTATGGTTTGTGTTAAGGATCGAGTTATGGTTATGTGTATGGTTGGTGTAAAAATAAGGTTTAGGTTTAGGGTTAGGGTTATGGTTTGTGTTAGGGTTAGGGTGAGGGTGAGGTTTAGGGTTAGGGTTAGGGTTCATGTAAATATTAGGTTTAGGGGTGGGATTACGGTTTTTGTTAGGCTTAGGGATAGGGTTAGGGTTCTGTTTAGGGTTAGGGTTAGGTTTAGGTTTAGAGAGTGTTAGGGTTGCAGTTAGTGTTGGTGTAAGCATTTGGTTTATGGTTGGGGTTAGGGTTAGGATTAGGGTTTGCCTTAGGGTTTTGGTTTGGTTAGGGTTTGTGTTAGAGTTAGGGAGTGTTAGGGTTAGGGTTAGGGTTTGTTTTAGGATTAGTGTTAGTGAAAGGGTTAGGGTTAGGGTTAGGGTTTGTGATGGTGTTTGCATTACAGTTAAGGTTAGGGTTAGGGTTTGTGTTAGGATTAGTGTTAGTGATAGAGTTAGGGTTAGGGTTATGGTTTGGGATGGTGTTTGCATTACGGTTAGGGTTAGGGTTAGGGTTTGTGTTTGTGTTGGGATTATGGTTTGGGTTACTGCTAGAGTTAGGGAGTGTTTGGGTTAGGGTTAGGGTTGGTGTAAGCATTTGGGTTACGGTTGGGGTTTGGGTCCAGGTAGGTGTTGGATTAGGGTTAGGAGTAGGGTAAGGGTTAATGTGTGTGTTAGGTTTAGGGTTAGCGTTAGGGTTAGGGTTTGTGTTAGTGTTGATGTAAGCATTAGTTTTAGGGTTAGGGTTACGGTTAGGTGTTATGGGTTAGGGTTATGTTTTGGGTAAGGGTTAGGTTTGTGGTTGGTGTAAGAATTAATGTTAGTGTTAGGGTTAGGTTTAGGATTAGGGTTAGGGTTGGCGTAATCTTTAGGTTTACGGTGGGTTAGCGTTAGGGTTCGTGTAAGCATTAGGGTTAATTTTAGTGTTAGGTTTTGTGTTATGGTTAAGGTTAGGTTTGGGTTAGGGTGAGGGTGAGGTTTAGGGTTAGGGTTAGGGTTAGGGTGAGTGTTAGGCTTAGGGTTAGAGAGTGTTAGGCTTAGGGTTAGGGTTAGGGTTGGTGTAATCATTTGGATGATGGTTGGGACTAGGCTTGCAGTTAGGTGTAGGATTAATTTTAGTATTAGGGTTAGGGTTAGGGTTTGTGCTACTGTTAGGGTTAGTTCAGTGTTAGTGTTAGAGTTAGGGTTATGATTAGGGTTAGGGTTAGGGTTGGTGTAAGCGTTAAGGTTAGGGTTACAGTTAGGGTTAAGTTTTGTGTAAGGGTTAGGGTTAGAGTTAGGGTTGTGTTAAGGTTCGGGTTAGGGTTATGGTTAGGGTTGGTGTAATCATTAGGGTTATGGTTTGTCTTAGGGTTAGGGTGAGGGTGAGGTTTAGGGTTAGGGTTAGGGTTAGGGTTGGTGTAAGTATTAGGTTTAGGGTTAGGATTAGGGTTTGTGTTAGCGTTAGGGATAGGGTTAGGGGTCTGTTTAGGTTTAGGGTTAGTTTTATGTTTAGAGAGTGTTAAGGTTAGGAGTAGAGTGTTCGTGTTAGCCTTTGGTTTTGGTTGGGGTAAGTGGTAGGTTTAGGTTTTGCGTTAGGGTTTGGGTTATGGCTAGGGTTTGTATTAGGATTAGGGTTAGTGTTAGGGTTAGGGTTATAGTTAGGGTTTGGGATGGTGTAACCATTACGGTTAGGGTTAGGGTTAGGGTTTGTGTTAGGGTTGGGGTTAGGGTTAGGGTTAGTGTTAGAGTTAGGGACTGTTTCGTTACGGTTAGTTTTGGTGTAAGCATTTGTTGGGGTTTGGGTTCCAGGTCGATTTTGGATTAGGTTTAGGGGTATGGTTATGGTTAGGGTTTGTGTTAGGGTTTGCGTTAAGGTTTCTGTAAAGGTTAGGTTTAGGGTTTGTTTTAGTGTTAGGGTTAGGGTTAATATTTGTGTTGGCGTTAGGTGTAATGTTAGAGTTAGGGATTGTTTGGGTAAGGGTTAGGGTTGGTGTAAGTTTTTTAGTTACGGTCGAGGTTAGGGTTACAGGTAGGTTGAGGGTTAGGGTTAAGTTTAGGGTTAGGGTTTGTGTTAGGGTTTGGGTTAGGGTTAGGGTTAGGGTTAGGGTTGGTGTAAGCATTAGGTTTAAGGTTAGAGTTAGGGTTTGTGTTAGGGTTAGGGTTGGGCTTAGGGTTGAGAGTGTTAGGGATAGGTTTAGGGTTGGTGTAAGTGTTTGGGTGACGGTTGGGGTTAGGCTTGCAGGTAGGTTTAGGGTTAATATTAGTGTTAGTGTTAAGGTTAGGGTTTGGGTTAGAGTTGGTGTAAAATTAGGGTTATGATTAGGGTTAGGGTTTGTGTTAGGGTTAGGGTTGGCGGTAGGTTTAGGTTTAATGTTGGCGTAAACATTAGTGTTTGGATTAATGTTTGGGTTAGGGTTAAGGTTAGGTTTTGGATTAGGATTGGTGTAAGCATTAGTGTTAGGGTTAGTTTTAGGGTTAGGTTAGGGTTTGTGTTAGGGGTAGGGTTAGGTTTACGGTAGGGTTAGAGAGTGTTAGGGTTAGGGTTAGAGTTTGTGTTATTGTTAGGGTTAGTGTTAGTGTTAGGGTTTGGGTTGGTGTAAGCATTGTGAACAGGGTTAGGGTTTGTGTAATGATAGGGTTAGGGTTATTGTTAGAGTTAGGGAGTGTTTAGGTAAGGGTCAGTGTTGGAGTAAGCATTTGGGTTATGGTTGGGGTTAGAGTTCCAGGTAGGTTTAGGATTAATGTTAGGTTGGGGGGGTTAGGTTTAGGGTTAATGTAAGGATTAGGTTTAGGGTTGGTGTAAGCATTAAGGTATGTTTAGGATTAGGGATTGTGTTAGTGTTAACGCTGGGTTAGGTTTAGTGTTTGCGTAAGCATTAGTGTTAGGAGTAGGGTTTTGGTTAGCGTTAGGGTGATGGTTAGGTTTATGTTTTGCGTTCGTGTAAGGATTAGTGTTAGGGGTAGGTTTAGGGTTAAGGTTAGGGTTTGTGTTGGGTTAGGGTTAGGGTTAGGGTTAGAGAGTGTTAGGATTAAGGTAGTGTTAGCGTTTGTGTTTTGGTAATGGTTAGGGTTAGGGTTAGGGTTAGAGTTAGGGTTATGGTTAGAGTTGGTGTAAGCATTAGGTTTAGGTTTAGGGTTAGGTTTTGTGTTAGTTTTAGGGTTAGGGTTAGGGTCAGAGAGTGTTATGGTTAGGGTTAGGCTTGGTGTAAGCATTAGGGTTACAGTTGGGGTTAGTGTTCCATGTAGGCTTAGGCTTAATGTTAGGGTCAGGGTTAGGTTTAGGGTTTGTGTTAGGTTAGGGTTAGGGCAATGGTTGGTGTAAGTATTAGGTTTAATGTTAGGATTAGGGTTAGGATTTGTGTTAGGCTTATGGTTATGGCAAGGGTGAGGTTTAGGGTTAGGGTTACTGTTGGTGTAAGTATTAGGTTTAGGGTTAAGGTTAGGGTTTGTGTTAATGTTAGGGTTCTGCTCATGGTTACCGATAGGGGAAGGGTTAGAAAGCGTTAGGGTTAGGGCTTTTGTTGGTGTAAGCCTTTGGGTTATGGTTGCGTTTAGGGGTAGTGTTTGAGTTAGTGTTCGGGTTAGGGTTAGGGTTTTTGTTAGAGTTGGGGAGTGTTAGGGTTAATTTTTCTGCTAAGGTTAGGGTTTGTGTTAGGGTTATGGTTAGGGTTAGCGTTTGGGTTGGTGTAAGCATTAGGGTTATGGATAGGCTTAGGGGTTGTGTTAGGGTTAGGGCTAGCATTAGGGTTAGATTAGGGAGTATTTGGGTAAGGATTAGGGTTGGTGGAAGCATTTGGGTTAGGGTTGGGGTTACGTTTAGGTATTATGGGTTAGGGTTACGGTTTGGGTAAGGGTTAGGTTTATGGTTTTTGTAAGAATGAATATTAGTGTTAGGTTTAGGTTTATGGTTAGTGTTAGGGTGAGGGTTAGGGTTAGGGTTGGTGTAAGCATTAGATTTAGTGTGGGGTTAGGGTTTTGTTATGGTTAATGTTAGGGTTAGGGTTTGGGTGGATGTGATGTTTTAAGTTAGGGTTATGGTTAGGGTGAGTGTTAGGCTTAGGGTTAGAGAGTGTTAGGGTTAGGGTTGTTTAGGGTTTGTGTAATCATTTGGATTATGTTAGGTACTATGGCTGCAGTTAGGGTTAAGGTTAATTTTAGGGTTACAGTTAGGGTTAGAGTTTGTTTTAGGGTTAGGGCTAGATTTAGGATTAGGGTTAGGGTTATGGTTAGGGTTAGGGTTAGGATTAAGGTTAGGGTTAGGGTTGGTGTAAGAATTAGGGTTAAGGTTTGGGTTAGGATATGTGTTATGGTTAAGGTTTGGGTTAGGATTAGGGTTAGGGGTGAGGGTGAGGTTTGGGGTTAGGATTAGGGTTGTTGTAATCATTTGGTTTACGGTTGGGGCTAGGGTTCCAGGTAGGTTTAAGGTTAATGTTAAGGTTAGGATTAGGGTTCAGGTTTGTGTTAGGTTTTGGGTTAGGGTTAGGTTTTGTGTTAGAGTTAGTGAGTGTTAGGGTAGGGTTAGGGTTTGTGTTAGGATTAGAGTTAGTGTTAGTGTTAGTGTGGGGGTTAGGTTTTGAGATGGTGTAAGCATTATGGTTAGGGTTCGGGTTAGGGTTCGTGTTAGGGTTGGGGTTAGGGTTAGGGTTAGTGTTAGAGTTAGGGAGTGTTTGGGTTTGGTAAGGGTTGGTGTAAGCATTTGGTTACAGTTGGGGATTGGGTTCCAGCTAGGTTTTGGATTAGGGTTAGGGTTAGGGTTAGTGTTTGTATTAGGGTTAGTGTTAGGGTTTGTGTAATGGTTAGGTTTAGGGTTAGTGTAAGCATTAGTGTTAGTGTTAAGGCTTGGTTTAGGGTTAGGGTTAGGTTTAGTTTTAGGATTAGGGTTAGGGTGAGGGTGAGGGTTAGGGTTAGGGTTGGTGTAAGCCTTATGGTTATTTTTACGGTTATGGTTAGGGTTTGTGTTAGGGTTAGGTTTAGGGTTACTGTTAGGGATAAGGTTAGAGTTATTGTTAGGGTTAGGTTAATGTAAGCTTAGGTTTAGGGTTAGGGTTAGGGTTAAGGTTAGGGTAGGGTTAGGGTTTGTGTTAGGTTTAGGGTTAGGGTTAGGGTTATTTTTTGTGTTAGTGTTGGTGTCAGCTTTAGGGTTAGGGTCAGGGTTACGGTTAGGTGTTATTGGTTAGGGTTAGGGTTTTTGTAAGCGTTACGTTTAGGGTTGGTGCAAGCATTAGGTTTTGGTTAGGGTTTGTGTAAGGGTTGAGGTTAGGCTTAGGTTTAGAGAGTATTTGACTTAGGATTAGGGTTAGGGTAATGGTTAGGGTTAGGTTTTGTGTTAGGTATAAGTTTAGCGTTTGGGTTAGGGTTCAGCTTAGGGTTAGAAATTGTTTGGTTTAAGGTTAGGGTTGGTGTAATCATTTGAGTTAGGGTTAGGGTTAGTATTCCAGGTCGGTTTAGGGTTAATTTTAAGTTTAGGGTTAGGGTCTGTGTTAGGGTTTGGGTTAGGGTGAGGATTAGGGTTGCTGTAATATTAGGGTTAGGGTTACAGTTAGGGTTAGGGTTAGGGTTACGTTTGTTTTAAGCATTAGGGTTAGGTATAGGGTTGGTGTATTCATTAGTGTTAGTGTTAGTGTTAGGGTTAGGGTTTGGGTTATGTTTAGGGTTAGGGTTAGGGTGAGGTTTAGCGTGAGGTTGAGTTTTAGGGTTAGGGTTGGTGTAAGCATTGGTTTTAGGGTTATGGTTACGGTTTGTGTTAGGATTAGGGTTATTCTTAGGTTTAGAGAGTGTTAAGGTTAGCGTGAGGGTTAGTGTTGGTGCAATCATTTGGATTAGGAGGGTGTTAGGATCCAGGTAGGTTTAGTCTTAATGTAAGTGTTAGATTTAGGGTTTGTGTTAATGTTTGGGTTAGGGTTAGGGATGGTGTAAGCTTTAGGGTTAGGATTAGGCTTATTGTTTCTGTTAGGGCTAGGCTTTTTGTTAGGGTTAGGGTTTGGGTTAGGGTTAATGTTAGAGTTAGGGTTGGTGTAAGCATTAGGTTTTGCGTCAGGGTTAGGTTTTGTATTAACGTTGGGCTTAGGGTGAGGGTTACAATTGGTGCAATCATGAGGGTTAGGTTTACGGTTAGGGTTAGGGTTTGTGTTAGGTTTAGGGTTAGGGTTTTGGTAAGGGTTAGGTTTTGGTTGGTGTAAGAATTAGTGTTAGTGTTAGTGTTAGGGTTAGGATTAGGTTTAGGGTTAGGTTAAGGGTTCGGGTTAGGGTTTTTGTAAGGCTTAGGGTCAGAGAGAGTTAGACCTAGGGTTAGGGTTAGGGTTATGGCTAGGGTTAGGTTTTGTGTTAGGGTTAGGTTTAGGCTTTGGGTTAGGGTTAGGCTTAGCGTTAGAAATTATTAGGTTTAGGGTTTGGGTTGGTATAATCAGTTGATTTACAATTGGGGTTAGTTTTCCAGGTAGGTTTAGGGTTACGGTAGCGTTTGTGTTAGGGTAAGGGTTAGGGTTATGGTTAGGGTTGGTGCAAGCATTAGGGTTAGGGTTACGGTTAGGGTTAGGGTTTGTGTTAGCGCTAGAGTTAGGGTTAGGGTTATGGTTAGAGTAGGGTTACAGTTGATGTAAATATTATGAGTAGGATTAGGGTTAGTGTTTGTGTTACAGTTAGGGTTAGGGTTAGGGTGAGGTTTAGGCTTATGTTTAGAAAGTGTTAGGGTATGGGTTAGGGTTAGGGTTGGTGTAATGATTTGGATTGTGGTTTGCATTAGGATTCCAGGTAGATTTAGGGTTAATTGTAGCGTTAGGGTTAGGTTTTGTGTTAGGGTTAATGTTAGGGTTATGTTTAGGTTTGGTGTAAGCATTAGGTTTACGGTTAGAGTTAGGGTTTTTGTTTGGGTTAGGCTTAGTGTTAGGGTTATGGTTGGTGTAAGCATTAGTTTTAGCGTTTGTGTTAGGGATTGTGTAAGAGTTAGCGTTAGGCTTAGAGTTAGAGAGTGTTAGGGTTAAGGTTAGAGTTAATGTTGGTGCAATCGTTTGGATTAGGTTGGGGTTATGGTTACAAGCAGGTTTAGGGATAATGTAAGGGTTAGGGTGAGGGAAAGG